>NC_133330.1:60573580-60886497 GCF_042186555.1 Aquarana catesbeiana | reverse complement strand
AGAGCTTACACAGAGCTAAGGGCTCCTTCTTCAACTCACCGGAAAGAGTTGGGCCAAGCACAAGGCACCAGTGCTGTCACATGGGAGAAAGGGAGTGGGTCACATGCCTATGCAGCTTATGGCAACTTAACAGAGTTTAAGGGGGAGGGTGAAAAAAGGTCAGTATACTGTATGTTGCTATGGGGAAGGGTAAAGTAAAGTGACACTCTTATGCCCTGTACACACGGTCGGACTTTGTTCGGACATTCCAACAACAAAATCCTAGGATTTTTTCCGACGGGTGTTGGCTCAAACTTGTCTTGCATACACACGGTCACACAAAGTTGTCGGAAAATCCGATCATTCTGAACACGGTGATGTAAAACACGTACGTCGGGACTATAAACAGGGCAGTGGCCAATAGCTTTCATCTCTTTATTTATTCTGAGCACTTTGTGTGTCACTTTGTGTGTCGGATTTGTGTACACACGATCGGAATTTCCGACACAGATTTTGTTGTCGGAAAATTTTATATCCTGCTCTCAAACTTTGTGTGTCGGAAAATCCGATGGAAAATGTCCGATGGAGCCCACACACGGTCGGAATTTCCGATAACACGCTCCGATCGGACATTTTCCATCAGAAAATCCGACCGTGTGTACGGGGCATTACTTTTGTCTGCTTGCGCAAAGGAAAGGGTGACTTTTCCTTTGGGAACCACCAAAGGAAAAGTGACCACTTTTCCTTACAGTATTAGCCTGTAATGCCCCTTCATTATTAGGGCTATCTGTTCAGTTTATCAGTGCTGTGGCACTGACAATTACTACACCATTTAATTCTGGACCCAAATAAATTTTATATAATTTTTTTGAGACAGATAGAACTTTATTTTGCTATTTATTGATAACCTAATTTATCAATACCTGGGTTTTTTAAATTTTTACTACATAAAGGAAAAAAAGACCAAAAATTATCCAAAAAAATATCAAAATAAACAAAACAACTGAATTCCCCAAAATGAACCACTTGCTTGAAAGTAGATTCTCCAAAGTGATCTTGAAAATTAGAAATTAAGCAGATATCGAGAAGGTTAAAATATGTAGCTTAGGAATGGTGCACTAGAAAGAGTGCATCCTCAATGTATACAGTAGGTCATACACAGAGGAAGGAGGTAAAGGGGGTTAATATACAGATCACATACAGTGCAAGGATGGAGATGAAAAGGTTAATGTACAGATGTGCAAGATAACGGAGGTGAGAGGCTAATTATACAGATCGCTGCAGAGACAGGCTAAGATATACTAGAGAGGAGGGTGGGGGGCTGTGAAAGAGTTAAAAATTATCCCACAACCTTGAATCTACTGATACTCTGATCAAAAACTAATGATTGATTTATTCATTCATTTTTTTCCTCCTTCCTTCCTTGCAACAGGATGTGAATTTAAATATTATGCAATGCAAATACTATACTGGTTACATTTGGTATTGATCACAGCATTCACATGGTATAGAGCTGTGCAAATCAGCTCTGTACACTATGTCTCAAGCCTTTTGATGATGGCTCAGTTCACGGCCATTAATGGGCTGGCCACTGGAGGGTGATTTCTGCTGTGCTGTTAATGAACGGCACTGCAGAAATACACAGATCGCCCATAACATTATGGCCACTGACTAGGGGTGAGCCGAACACCCCCCCAGTTCGGTTCGCAGCAGAACATGCGAACAGGAAAAAAATTAGTTTGAACACGCGAACACCGTTAAAGTCTATGGTACACGTACATGAAAAATCAAAAGTACTAATTTTAAAGGCTTATATGCAAGTTATTGTCATAAAAAGTGTTTAGGGACCTGGTTCCTGCCCCAGGGGACATGGATCAATGCAAAAAAAAGTTTTAAAAACAGCCGTTTTTTTGGGAGCAGTGATTTTAATAATGCTTGAAGTGAAACAATAAAAGTGAAATACTCCTTTAAATTTCGTACTTGAGGGATGTCTGCCTGTAAAGTGGCGCATGTTTCCCGTGTTTAGAACAGTCCGAGAGCATGACATTTCTAAAGGAAAAAAAGACATTTAAATGTACTCGCGGCTATAATGAATTGTCGGCCCCGGCAATACACATAAAAGTCATTGAAAAAAACGGCATGGGTTTCCCCCACAGTCAATTACCAGACCCTTAGGGTCTGGTATGAATATTAAGGGGAACCCCAAACCAAAATTAAAAAAAAAATAACATGGGGGTCCCCCCATATTCCATACCAGGCCCTTTAGGTCTGGTATGGATATTAAGGGGAACTCCGTGCCAAAATGAAAAAAAAAATGGCATGGGGGTCCCCCTCAGGTCTGGTATGAATTTTAAGGGGAACCCGCGCCAAAATTTAAAAAAAAAATGGCGTGGGGGTCCCCCTAAAAATTCATACCATACCCTTATTCGAGCATGCAACCTGGCAGGCCACAGGATAAGAGGGGGGGGCGAAAGAGTGGTCCCCCTCCTGAACTGTACCAGGCCACATTCCCTCATCATGGGGAAGGTGCTTTGGGGTACCCCCCAAAACACCCACCTTGTTCCCATGTTGATGGGGGTCTACGGGAGGGGGGCTTATCGGAATCTGGAAGACCTCTTTAACAAGGGGACCCCCAGATCCCGGCCTCCCCCTGTGTGATAAGGTAACAGGGTACAAATGTACCCCTACCATTTCACAAAAAAAGTGTGAAAATGGTAAAAATGACATGACGCGGCTTGGGGACAAGTCCTTTATTAAAAAATTTAAAAAAATAAAACTGTCCCACGAAGTCTTCTTCTTCTCTTGCTCTGCCGACGGACCAAAAAAGAAAATAAAAAACACACGACCGACCTGCCTCCATGGGAGGAACCCGCTGTAATGACCATCCTCTCAGGTGACAGCTCTTTTATAACTGAAGGCGGGGCCACATGGTGACATCGCTGGGTGACCCCACCCCCCTCTGACGTAAGGGGGACATCCCTATGGCTTTCCCATAGTATCAGAGGGGGGCAGGGTCACACAGTGTCATCACCGGGTGACCCCTCCCCCTCTGACGCACGGGGACATCCCTATGGCTTTCCCATAGCGTTAAAGGGGGCTTCCAGATTCCGATAAGCCCCCCGCCTGCACACCCCCACAACCACCAGGCAAGGGTCGTGGGGATGAGGCCCTTGTCCCCATCAACATGGGGACAAGATGTTTTGGGGGGTACCCCAAAGCACCCTCCCCATATTGAGGGCATGTGGCCTGGTACGGTTCAGGAGGAGGGGGGTTCCCCTTAAAACCCCCATGCCATTTTTTTTTAAATTATGGTGCGGGGGTTCCCCTTAATATCCATATCAGACCTGAAGGGCCTGGTATGGAATTTGGGGGGACCCCCACGCAATTTTTTTTTTAAATTTTGGTTCGGGGTTCCCCTTAATATTCATACCAGACCCGAAGGGTCTGGTAATTGACTGTGGGGGAATCCCATGCCGTTTTTTTTAATGACTTTTATGTGTATTGCCAGGACCAACAATTCATTATAGCCGCAAGTACTTTTAAATTACTTTTTTTCCTTTAGAAATGTAATTTTGCTCTCGGACTGTTCTAAACACGGGAAACGTGCCACTTTACAGGCATACTATAGACACCTCCCAGGTACGAAATTTAACGGAATATTTCACTTTTATTGTTTCACTTTAAGCATTATGAAAATCACTGCTCCCGAAAAAATGTCAGTTTTTAAGTCTTTTTTTGCATTGATCCATGTCCCCTGGGGCAGGACCCAGGTCCCCAAACACTTTTTATGACAATACCATGCATATAAGCCTTTAAAATTAGCACTTTTGATTTCTCCCATAGACTTTTAAAGGGTGTTCTGCGGCTTTCGAATTTGCCGCGAGCACCCCAAATTGTTTGCTATTCGGCGACCAGGCAAACGCCCGATGTTCGACTCGAACATCGGGCTCATCCATACCACTGACAGGTAAAGTGAATAACTTTGATTATCTCATTACAATGGCACCTGAAAGTGAGTGGGATATATTAGGGCAGCAAGTGAACATGTTGTCCCTGAAGCTGATGTGTTGAAAGTAGAAAAAATGGGAAAGTGTAAGGATTTGAACGACTTTGACAAGGTCCACATTGTAATAGCTAGACGACTGGGTAAGAGCAACTCCAAAACTGTAGCTCTTATGGGATGTTTCCAGTGTGCAGTGGTCAGGACCTACCAAAAGTGGTCCAAGGATGGAAAATCAGTGGGTTGCTAATACTCATTGAGTCATTGATGCACATGAGGTGCTGGTCATGATAGAAAGGCGTCAGAACACACAGTGCATGGCAGCTTGTATGGGGCTGTGTAGCCGCAGACAAGTCAGGGTGCCCATGCTGACCTGTGTCCACAGCCAAAAGCAACTACAATGGGAACATAAACAACAGAACTGGACAACAGAGCAATGACAGAAGGTGGCCTGGCCTGATGAATCATGTTTTTTTTTTACATCATGTGTATGGCCGGGTGCATGTACGTTGCTTACCTATGGAAGAGGTGGCACCAGGATGCACTATGGGAATAAGGCAATCTGGTAGAGGCAGTATGAGGCTTTGGGGTTGATTTACTAAAGGCCAATAGACTGTGCACCTTGCACAGTCAATTGGCTGAAGCTCAGGAACAGACAGAAGCTCAGGAACAGACAATCACTCTGTATTCCCCTAAAAGACTGGGGATCTGTTTGTTCACATTAACAGATCCCCGTTCTGGCTCTCTGTTGAGTGATCGCAGGTGGCTGGTGGACATCGCGCCAACTGTATCTATTGCACGAAGCAACGTACACCTATGGCGATTCACGCAATAGAGCCAACCTGCCACTGTATAATGACATCGGCTGGTCAGCAAGTGGTTAAAGTAGATATCTCACGCTTACCCAAAAACAATTTGAAATGTGCATATGAAAGGTGCTGCAACTTAAAAAAGTCTAATTACTCAACCTTAATACATATATAATAAATAAGTATGCAACCTATTAAAATATGACAGTGCTAAAAAGCTTGGCAAAAAGAAAAATCCACACTTGGAGATGTAATTACAATCTTATAATAAAAATATGTGTCCAAAAAGGTTCTCTTTGTGTGAGATCATACACATCTGTGCTTAAAACGGTGCTCTCTCCAACACACAGGGAATCTTACCAGAAGTAATGGATCCCAGATGATAGGGATCTCACATGCTTGTTATGATATAAATCAGCTGCGATGTTCCACTCCTGAAACTTCGGTAAGAAAGCTCCTTCCTGGTAGGATATTAACTTTGCCTGGATTTGAAAATATCTCATACACTCCCAGCTCCACCGATCATCCTGCTGTTAGTGCTCTCCGGCACAAAAGTATCAAGTTCCCAGTCAATGCCTCATAAGGGGAAACGCGTTGGGTGGAGCTGTGTTCTGTGACGTCACCACTCACCAGCCTGCAGGACGAGGTCCGCAGTTGTGTCTGTTTTTTTGCCTTCTTATGACTGGATTCTTGTAAGTGCAATCAGTTATCTTTCAATAAATGTCCATTTTTGCATACTACACTATGAAGTTTCTCACTTCTTGATACTTTTGTGCCGGAGAGCATTAACAGCAGGATGATCGGTGAACCAGGAGTTTATAAGGTATTTTCCTATCCAGGCAAAGTTATTATCCTACCAGGAAGGAGCTTTCTTACCGAAGTTTCCGGAGTGGAACATCACAGCTGATTTATATCCTATGAGATCCCTATCATCTGGGATCCATTACTTCTGGTAAGAGGTGCTTAATTCCCTGTGTGTTGGAGAGAGTGCCAATTTAAGCACAGATGTGTATTAACTCACACAAAGAGCACCCTTTTAGACACATTTTTATATTATAAGACTTTAATGACACCTTCAAGTGAGGACTTTTCTTTTTGCTGAGCTTTTTAGCACTGTCATATTATAATAGTGTCAGGTCACCTTGAGGCTAGGTGACAGATGCGCTCTGTAGGAGTTGGAAGTGCACCGCTAGGTAGTAGACCCTAGGACTGAATGCTGCAGATTGAACCCTGGGAGGTTCAGGAAGCAGGTCTACTGGATAACTAACACAGATCCCACTGGGAGCTAGAGCATAGATTCCCCAGGGCATGGATTCTAAGAGCCAGCAGGTGTTCACCAGAGCCTCTAGTGGTGAGGATGGACTGAGCTGCAGTCTGGCTCCAGGTCGCGGCCCCCAGGGTCTCACAGCTCACGCTCACGGTAGACTACAGGAGAAGAGGAAGAAGGCAGCAGGCTGGAACAACAAGGAAAGTAAGGGATAAGCCAAATGTCAGGGGACTAGCAGACAAGGATAAACATAACACGCCAAAGGTCAGGGTCACAAGCAGACAGGGAAAGTCGAGAACAGGCCAAAGTCGGTAACTGGAATCAGACGTAGGAAACACAGCAAGTACACACGAAAGCTAACACACAATGGTTGATCAGCACTGCTGGCTTGCAGTGCACAGGTTAATATAGAATTCCCTGATAGGGTCTGGGATGGGGCCATGCTTAGAGGAGAGGCTATAAAACCAGCCAGGTGTGAGTGGCTGGCCTCTTAGTCTGAACACATGAGGAGAAGGTAAGTTGACAGAGAATGATTACTGCATAACCATGACAAATAGATTGCGCACTTTTTTGTTATATACAAAGTAACTTTGCGACATCTATTAAAAATAAGCCTTATGTTGAGAATCAGGGTACTTTGTTGCACACTTTTTTTGTTGGCCAAACTGGCTGTTGTCCCTTCACTAACTTTCCTCAACCTTCTGCTTCCAACTTCCCATGTTTCCTGCTTTACCAAGTTCTCTTTTCTTCCTTCAGATGCCTTGTTACCTTCCATATAGAACACTGCCTTTTACATTGATTGGATGTAGAGTAAATTCATTGTTTTATTTCCCCCTTTCAGGATGAGGTTCTATGCCAACTCGATGCTTCTGTCTCACTGGCTCATTTTGGCCTACGTCTTAATGGTGTGCTGTAAGCTCTTATCTGCCTCAAGCCTCCATTCCCGAGGGCAAACAGGTAAGGTAGTTAAACTCATTGTCTGACGCTCACACCAATTAATAACCAGTCCAACATTTAGCCACTAGCTTGCTGGCAGTGTCTTCGAATACCATCACCTGATATCGTACTGTACATTTAAAGGGAAGCGCTAGTGGTTTTTGGTCATATTTCTAAGGTTATAAGCTAATTGTTGGTTTCAATTCATATAAGGGGAGAGTGCCCTCCTCTGAGCCACTGAGCTATATATAAACTCAGATTGAGGGGTGAGTGTCCTTCCTCTGAACCATTGAGCTATGTATAAACTCAGATTGAGGGGAGAGTGTCCCTCCTCTGAGCCATTGAACTATGTATAAACTCAGATTGAAGGGAGAGTGTCCCTCCTCTGAGCCATTGAGCTATGTATAAACTCAGATCGAGGGGTGAGTGTCCCTCCTCTGGGCCATTGAGCTATGTATAAACTTAGATTGAGGGGAGAGTGCCCTCCTCTGAACCATTGAGCTATGTATAAACTCAGATTGAGAGGAGAGTGCCCTCCTCTGAGCCATTGAGCTATGTATAAACTCAGATTAAGGGGTGAGTGTCCCTCCTCTGGGCCATTGAGCTATGTATAAACTCAGATTGAGGGGAGAGTGTCCCTCCTCTGAACCATTGAGCTATATATATATAAACTCAGATTGAGGGGAGAGTGCCCTCCTCTGAACCATTGAGCTATATATATATATAAACTCAGATTGAGGGGAGAGTGTCCCTCCTCTGAACCACTGAGCTATGTATAAACTCAGATTGAGGGGAGAGTGTCCCTCCTCTGAACCACTGAGCTATGTATAAACTCAGATTGAGGGGAGAGTGCCCTCCTCTAAACCACTGAGCTATGTATAAACTCAGATTGAGGGGTGAGTGTCCCTCCTCTGGGCCATTGAGCTATATATATATAAACTCAGATTGAGGGGAGAGTGCCCTCCTCTGAGCCATTGAGCTATATATAAACTCAGACTGCGGGGAGTGAGCCCCTCTTCTGTGCCATTGAGTTAAGTATTAAATCAGATCCTAATAATTATGTTTGTATTTTAATCACAGCAGTAACCCGGGTATCTGAATCGCTGGATTACCAGACTAATGCCCCGTACACACGGTCAGATTTTCCGACAGAAAATGTTTGATGGGAGCTTGTTGTCGGAAATTCCGACTGTGTGTAGGCTCCATTGGACATTTTCCATCGGAATTTCCGTCACACAGTTCTGGATCTCAAATTTTCCAACAACAATATCCGTTGTCGTAAATTCCGGTCGTGTGTACACAATTCCAACGCACAAAGTTCCACGCATGCTCGGAATCAAGCAGAAGAGCCGCACTGGCTATTGAACTTCATTTCTCTGGGCTCGTCGTACGTGTTGTACGTCACCGCGTTCTTGACGTTTGGAATTTCTGACAAGATTTGTGTGACCGTGTGTATGCAAGACAAGTTTGAGCCAAAATCCGTCGGAAAAAATCCATGGATTTTGTTGTTGCAATTTCCGATCAATGTCCGATTGTGTGTATGGGGCATTAGGCTATGTACACACGATAGGATTTTCCGACAACAAAACCATGGATGTTTCAATAGACAGTGCTCTTCTGCTTGATTCCGAGCATGCGTGGACTTTAGTGCGTCGGAATTGTGTACACACGCTTGGAATTTCTGACAACAAGTCTTGTTGTCGGAAAATTTGAGAACCTGCTCTCAAACATTTGCTGGCGGAAATTCCGCCAACAAATGTTCTATGGAGCATACACACGGACGGACTCTCCGACAACAAGCACACACCCAACATTTGTTGTCGGAAAATCCTATCGTGTGTACAGGGCATTACACTTATCACTTGTGCACTGCAAAAGGATAAATATCATTTTTTTTATAGGTAGTATTTAATACTTCAACCAGGAACTCACAATATACACATCTGCTAAAAACTCATTCTTGCAAAATGGACCATCATAGATTTATAGCGTTGTTGTTCCTAGGAAGAGTCTTTCCTAGAGCAAAATACGACCACAGAGCAGTTTCATGTCAATACATTTCAGCAGAGGATTAACAATACATAGATCACAACATTGTTAAAGGGCTAAATAGCTGCAACATGCAGTAGATGATGTGATGTGTGTCACACCTCTGTCTTAACATTGCCAAAACAGCAGCAACTGTAAATACAAAATTGCAAAAATAAATAAATAAATAAAAATTATGCATGTTACTAAATACATTCACAAAGGATAATACAAAAAATACACAAGATACAAAAAAATGAGTAAACTACTAAATATGTACTAGACAAAAAAAAGACATAAATTGTCATAACGTTTTTAATCCTAATTATTTTCTGTTATTCTGTTTTATTTTCTTTTGAATTATTTTCATTTTTTTTAATTAATACATGAAGAAAATTGTAAAAAGGTGTATACATTCTCTTCAGAATGTAATAATCTCTTTTTATTTCCTATTATTGTTTTTTTTTTTTTTTTCTTTTCAGCCTATTATTATTCTTCATATTATCATTTTTTTTTTATCCAACCAAAAAGATGTAAAAAGGCTCATTGTTGTTCTGCGCATTTTCTGTATCAGCCGTTACCTGTTTGTTTAGTTTTATTTTGAAGCAGGAACTCTATCATGGCTGTAAAATGGAGCCTGGAGCTGAATTATTTAGTATAATTTCTTACAGTGTAATGATCTCTGCTACATACTGTAGTCGGCTTTGCTCCCAGATGGGGAATGACTTAGCATAATGCATGCGTAGTAGGGGAAGTGAAGGCCGTATTACATTTAGACAGTTTTCTTCATAAGTTTTTCCAAACCACAATGGAATGATGCAGAGTATTTTTTTTTTTTAATTTATTTTGGAAAAAAAACTTGCATTTTACTTTTCATTACTAAATAATTTGTGTGCTTTACATATTAAGGCTAAATTCCAGGAAGGTAAAAAACATGAATGAATAAAGTTATATGTTTATTAAAAATGATTACATCTATTTTATTTATTTATTTTATTTCATTTTATTTTTGCAACAAGCGTAAAGACCTGAATTTGACTTGAGTATCCTGTATTCTCTTATTCAGTAGCACTCAGACTGGGATGGTGGGGTGCAGCACCTGGGGCTGGTAAAGTGCGCTGCATGCTGCATGTGCCAGCAAAGAACATACTGACAGGAGGAAAGAGCAGAGAGATAACTTCATCTGCCTGTTGCTGCTCCATCCTTCTCCAATCACAGGCTGGGGCAGGGAGGTGACTTGTCTTTGTTGCTCAATGGCAGCAGATAAAAGTCAGTACACCAGCCCGGCTGTGCTTTCTTTTAGGGCTGTTTAAACATTGTACTGTGCAAGCAAGAACACAGAAATTGCACTGTAATGCCCCGTACACACGGTCGGACATTGATCGGACATTCCGACAACAAAATCCATGGATTTTTTCAGACGGATGTTGGCTCAAACTTGTCTTGCATACACACGGTCGCACAAAGTTGTTGGAAAATCCGATCACTCTGAACGCAGTGACGTAAAACACGTACGTCGGGACTATAAACGGGGCAGTAGCCAATAGCTTTCATCTCTTTATTTATTCTGAGCATGCGTGGCACTTTGTGCGTCGGATTTGTGTGCACACGATCGGAAATTCCGACAACGGATTTTGTTGTCGGAAAATTTTATAGCAAGCTCTCAAACTTTGTGTGTCGGAAAATCCGATGGAAAATGTGTGATGGAGCCCACACACGGTCGGAATTTCCGACAACAAGGTCCTATCACACATTTTCCTTCGGAAAATCCGACCGTGTGTAAGGGGCATTAGGACGACAAACCAAAATGGGCTGCTGGTGCCATTTACGCTTACACTGCAACACACAGTGTGGGGTGGATTTAGAAAATTTGCCCACTGAAAGTGCATTTACATTTTTTTCTGTGTGAAAGGGGCAAAAATATATATATATATTATTAGGCTTTTTCCTGTGCTGTTTGAATGATTGAAAATGGAAAATATCGCATTTGGCCACTAGATGGAGCTAAGAACCATAGGAAATTCCCTGATCTGTTCTGTGATCAATGAACACAGAAGCACTCAGTTCTGAGTATTTCCAGGTTCAGAGCTGTCAGAATCCCAGGTAAAAATTTGAATTTACAATAAAAGAAATAAAACTTTTTTTTTTTTTTCAAAGCAACCCCTACACACACACACAAATGCAAACAGTGATTGCGCCACACAACTTTTGTTCTGTTTTCTGGGCTTTTGTATCAGGGCATATACTTCCCTAGACATTCATATCGCTAGCTGCACTGTCCTGCCGCAGAATTTTTCTGACTCTCATAGAGTTTTACAGGCTGTTGGCAGTTGGCATGGAAGGTGCACCTGTGCCTTACACCCACACCTAAACTTCAAAGTCTCATACATCAGGGCTAGACACCCACTGTACATGAAGCTTAAAGAACAAAACTGATTGGTTACCTTAGGCAGCTGCTCCCATTTTGGAACTCTACTTGTCTGTACTTTGACATCCGTTTAGCTATATTGGCAGTGGCGTAGCATTAGGAATAGCAGAAGTAACAGCCACAGCCAGGCCCCAGGGTGGTGCAGTGACTGAGAATATTTACCAACAGGAAACATCACTGTGGTGTTTTTATTAGAAGAGGCTTTCATGCATGCAGCTGTGTTATATTGGACCTGATTTGTCAAGCAGCATTAGTATTTAATGTACCCTAAGGTGCACATAAGACATGCAATATTGAGTACTCAGGCAGTAGTACTGCAGGTCATTTTAGCATGTCTTAAGTGCTTTTAAAACCTTGTGCGTGACATTTGTGTTCTCTATCTGCAGGGATAAAAAAGTTACAATGGCTACTGACTGTTTGTGACAATATTAGTTGTTCTCTACAGCCAGTCCTTGTTACAGTCAGTATCTCTGTAATATTGTGTGTGAATCATGAAACCAAGACTTACTTTTTATTAGGCTGCATTGTTTTCCCTAGTGGGTCTCAGATCTAACTACAGAATGTACTTGAGTGGAACTTACTCCTGACCCCTGCACTCGTTAATCCTCAGTACTATATGCAGTACTTACTTCTAACCTCTGCTCTCTGTGTGTTACTCACATCTGACCTTTAGATTCTGTGCATAACTTTCTCCTGACCCCTGCGCTCTGTGTGTTTCTTACTCTTGATCCCTGCACGCAGTGTGTTAGTGTGTTACCTACTCCTGACCCCTGTACTCAGTGGGTTTATTTACTCCTGACCCCTGCACTCCGTGCATTACTTACTCCTGACCCCTGTGCTCAGTGTGTTATTTACTCCTGGCCTCTAGACTCTGTGCATTACTTTTTCCTGACCCCTGCATGATGTGCATTACTTACTCCTGACCCCTGCATGATGTGCATTACTTACTCCTGACCCCTGCACGTATTGCATTACTTACTTCTGACCTTTGCATTCTATGCTTTACTTACTCCTAAGCTGTGCACTTTGTTTGTTACTTACTCCTGACCACTGCACTTTGTGCGTTACTCCTGTTCTTAGCACTATTTGCGTAACTTACAGTAATTCTCACCTCTGCACTCTGGGCATTACTTATTTCTAACACCTGCACTCTGTACATTACCTACTTCTGACCTATGCACTCTGTGTATTGCTTACTCCTGACCTCATACTCTGTGTATTGCTTACTCCTGACCCCTAAACTCTGTACATTACTTACTCCTGACCTCGCACTCTGTGTATTGCTTACTTCTGACCTTTGCACTCTGTGTATTGCTTACTCCTGATCCCTGAACTCTGTACATTACTTACTCCTGACCTTTGGACTCTGTAAATTGCTTCCTCCTTCCCCCTGCGCTCTGTGGGTTATGCACTCTTGGCCCAGAGCAAAGTGGCTCCCCAAATCATCACTGACTGTGGAAACTTCACAATGGACCTCATGCAACTGGGATTCTGTGCCTCTCCACTCTTCCTCCAGACTCTAGGAGCTTGATTTCCAAATAAATGAAACATTTCCCACAGTCTGTGACGATTTGGGGAGCCATGTCATCTCCTGGTGTTGGTCCACTGTGTTTTATCAAGTCCAAAGTCAGCACAGTCCTCTACCAGGAAATTCCTGAGCACTTCATGCTTCCTTCTGATGACCAGCTTTATGGAGATACTGATTTTATTTTCCAGCAGGACTTGGCACCTGCCCACACTGCCAAAAATACCAATACCTGGTTTATTGATCATGGTATCACTGTGCTTGATTGGCCAGCAAACTCGCATGACATAAACCCCTAGAGAATCTGTGGGGTGTTGTCAAGAGGAAGATGAAAGACGCCAGACCCAACAATGCAAAGGAGCTGAAGGCCGCTATCAAAGCAACCTGGGCTTCCATAACACCTCAGCTGTGCCACAGGCTGATCGCCTCCATGCCATGCCGCATTGATGCAGTAATTCATGCAAAAGGAGCCCTGACCAAGTATTGAGTGCATACTATACTGTACATGGACATACTTTTCAGTAAGCCAACATTTCTGTATTAAAAATCCTTTTTTTTATTGGTCTTATGTAATATTCTCACATTTTCTGACATACGGAATTTTGGGTTTTCACTATCTGTAAGTCATAATCATCAAAATTAAAAGAAAAAAATGCTTTAAATATATCTGTTTGTAACGCATCTATAGAAAATCACTTTTTGAATTTAATTACTGAAATAAATGAACTTTTTGATGATATTCAAATTTTATGAGATGCCCCGGTATGTGAACGTAGTTTTGTTTATTTTTACTGAACGCTTTCTATTTTCTTTCTTTCCACTAGAGGGCTCTGCAAGGCAATAAATGGTCCCAGCAATCTCTCCCACTAGCTTCTTTCATTTAAGTCATAATTCTGCTCTTGCTAATGAAAATTATGAGTCATTTGTAATTTTATGAAGCACAATATGTCTTATCACCGGGTGCTTTAAGTACAGTGCGGCTTTTTATTTCATATATTATTTAAACCTGTGTAAATTTAACTGGAAAAATATGATTACTCTGCATTGTGAAAATCCTAGGAGTTATTAACTGAGGGGGGCCCCAACTTAAATATGGCAACAGGTTTTCTGAAAGAAAAGAAAATTGACATTGATGCAAACTAAACCTCCAATGTGACTCTAAATAATCTACTGTCAATCCTACAGCATGCAAAAGCAATGGCAATAAATACCCAATCTAAAAAAACAGAAAAGAAAGAGGGCGCACCAACCTAGTGCATTACCACTGATAAACTTTAATGCAGCATAAAAACAGTAAAAATTACACTCACAAACGAGCTAATAAAGATGGCTTTCAAAAGGGCGCAAAAGCGCTGTTTCTGTGGATCGACACCCCAGGACCTGTTGCCGAGAGGATCAGACCAGCGCAAATGGCTGATGGCTATTCTGTTTTTTTAGCTTGAATACCAATTGTTCAAATGAGGGCTGCAAGACGCTAGGCATTACTTCTATAGGTGGCTGCACCACATATCCAGTTCATGGACACCTGAGCGCAGGAGAGGTCTTCTTTTTTTCTAATAAATACCCAATGCAAGCTATTTGTTATAAAACCTCATTTTTTTTTAAGGAGAAGATTGCAGTGCACTATTCAAAAAGTGTAACATAATGCACCATGTGATTATCCAAGGCCAATCACAGCGATACAATTGTTATCCTCATATTTTTAAAAAATGCAAGCTTTTATAGACTTTTTATTATAGTGGTATGATGTTGGTCATAGAGGCATGTGCAGTTCCTTACTATAAATAAACTAAGGTCACTGTTCTGAATACATAACACATGCCTTTATGGTTTACTTTTTATAATGCTTCAAATATAAACTGATGGTTTGCCTATGTACTGAGCCCTTTGCATTATCTTTTTATTACAATAAATGATGATAATGATGTTCATATAGGTTGCCATATTTAGATTACTTGACCCTGAAAGCATGCATATGTCCAATGCATGTAAACAGTTGTGCCAGTGGCAGCTGGTGCTCAAAATTTTTGGGGGGGTGCAAACAAACTGAAAAATTCTGATAAAAACCCCATCAATTGCAGCCTCAACGTGCCATCAAATGCAGCCACTGTGCCTATCAAACGAAGCCACTATGCCATCAAACGCAGCCACTGTGCCCATCAAACACCGCCACTGTGCCCATCAAATGTTGCCACCATGCCCATCAAACGCTGCCACTGTGCCCATCAAACGCTGCCACTGTGCCTATCACATGCTCCCTCTTTGCCCATCAAATGCTGCCACTGTGCCCATCAAACGCTGCCACTGTGCCTATCACATGCTCCCACTTTGCCCATCAAATGCTGCCACTGTGCCCATCAAACTCTCCCACATTGCCCATTAAATGCTGCCACTGTGCCCATCAAATGCTGCCACTGTGCCATCAAATGCTCCCACTGTGCCATCAAATGCTCCCACTGTGCCCATCAAATGCTCCCACTGTGCCCATCAAATGCTCCCACTGTGCCATCAAATGCTCCCACTGTGCCCATCGAATGCTGCCACTGGGCCCCCCCGCCCGGCGTCTGCCTGGCACTTACCCTGTCTCGGTGGGGCAGCGGGTGATGGCGGCAGGCAGTGTCCTCCATGCTCCTCCATGTCCTCAATGTCTTCTCCTGTCCTCTCCTATGATTGGACACCTGATTGGCATCCATTCACAGCGCCTGTCGTTTCAGTCAATCAGGTGACGGGTAACAGACCTGAGCACCTGATTGGCAGAGAGGCAGTTCAGTGTTAGGAAAGTGAATATTCATTCGCTTTTCTAACACAGCTGGGTGAACTGTGAGCGCCAAGCATGGCGCTCGCTGTTTACCTTTTTTTGACGCCTATTAGAGCCTATGGCTCAAATCAGGTGCTTCAAAAAAGAGCTCCGACTTCATTAAAATAGAAGTATGGGGTTACGTTCTTTTCCCCAAATCATACTTACCTAGCTGGATGCAGCATCGGTCCGATGCTGCATCTGTCCCCCGGCGCCTCTAACACCGAGAGCCAAGCGATCAAACACCGCAGATCACTCAGTTCTCACAGCTCCCCAAGCAGAGAGTTGCTGACTGTCAGTCACCAGCTCTATACTCTGCCCCCTGCACTGGGCTGTGGAGGGGCGGGAGTGGCAGGCTCACCTTCTCAGTGGCTTGCTGAAAGGCGAAGCTGGGTGCCAATCCAGGCATGTGGGTGGATCCCGACTCCATTGATTCGATCTTGCCTGACCCTGGACCGGCTCTGTGATGTCAGCAGACAGCGGACTTCAGCACGCTGTCTGACGAAAACGGATCACAGGAGTGCAGAACGAACTGCACTTCTGTGATCCACAGAAGAAATACAGCCAATTGAGCTTTGGCTGTACTTCTCCTTTAATTTTGAATAGACTATTGCCATAAAGAGGGGGAGACTGGCCAGTGTGTCCTATATTTGAGGGTACCTGGTTATTCATGGTGATCAGTCAGTTATTATATTGTTCATAGCTGTATGAAATAAATGTAGGATTTAGAAGGCAAGGCGCTAAATGTGTTTTTTTTTGTCTTGTTTTAGTGTTTGGTACATTTATATTGGATTTTTGTTTTCTTGTATAACAATGATATAAGATGTTATTTGGATAATTACATTTCTGGAAGTATTATAATTATATTGACATTTAATTGTAACTAAGAGATTGGATTGCACGGTTGTGGGTATTGTAAAAGAAATGTTCAAAAAATAATAACAAATTATTGTAAAGAAAGGGAAAAAGAAGAGAAAAAAAAGGCAGAACAGTTCACAACAAACTCGGTGAAAGGAGGCCCAACCGGGAACACTCGGTAAAGCCTATAGCGGAGCAGGTTTCTAACCAAAAGCGTCTGTCTGGAAGGGCAGAATGTGGCTTGGCCAGTCCAAGACCAAATGGGAAGATGTCCAAGGAGAGTACAGAGCCTTAAGCTTTCCGTACTTATCTGGAACCATACCCTACCGTTAGTACTGTTCCTGACAGATGGGTAACCTGTCCCTACACTACCCACACCTGAATGTGTGTGGGAAGTGTGGGGTAATCTGGCCGCCAGAGTCACATGAGTGGCCAGTATCCAACCAGATCTCTGCCCCAGTGAGTCAGGAAACCATAAAGGAACCATTTTCTTCCTGAGTTCCTCTCCCTCTACACTGCCGCTGAGGATGAGCAACACTTGCATTGTAGACAACAGACTGCACCTGCCTACAGACACGAACCTTCAAGTGATTGTAAAGCCTCGTTTTTTTTCTACAAAAATACCAAACATGTTATACTTACCTGCTCTGTGCAGTGGATTTGTACATAGCAGCCCTGTTCCTCCTTTTCTCGGGTCCCTCTCCTGTTATCCTGGTGCCTCCCTCCTGTTCAGTGCCCCCACAGCAAGCAGCTTGCTATGGGGGCACCCGAGCTGAGTCACAGCTCCCTGTGTCCATTCAGATACGGAGCCCCGGCCCCTCTCTCCCCTAATGGCTAGCTGACTTTGACAGCAGCGGGAGTTAATGGCACCGCTGCTGTGTCTCAGCTAATCAGGAAGCAGAATCTTGGATGGCTGAGACACTCATGCACAGAGAGGGACCTCGGGTAAGTGATAGGGGGCTGGGGGGGGGGGGGGGGGGCTGCTGCACACAGAAGGCTTTTTATCTTAATGCATAGAATGCATTACTTCTGCCTTTACAACCCCTTTAATACAGACTTGTCAGGTGGTTATATGCATGTAATGCTAAGGGAGTTTATGGGAGTAAGGTGTATATGGTACATACTATACATTGCAGCAGTGAAGGGGACCTGACAAGTAGATATCAGACAATAGTAATGAACCCAGGGACACATGTGAGTTCCCCACACAGACTCCACACACATCATTATGGCAGCACATAGCCTGTCTTTGCATTATGTTGCATTATGTTGCCATTCAATATCCACGCATAGGCTGTGAAATGGAATGACATACAAGCAGAACAGAAGAAGGTTATGGTTAGTTAGGGGGCCCTGGAGACAAGGGACATGACTCCCACCATCAGCACTGTTCCCAGAAACAGCTAGCACAATGTAGGAGAATAGGATAGTGTCACAACCTCACAGGCATAGAACTCCCCCATATAGCTGTTGAATGTTGTGGAGATTGTGTGCTGGAGAGGCATCAGTGGTCAGCACTTTCCAGAGACACAAGCCCATCCAGGATGTATGCTCAGACCTCCTCCCGACAGCTAGCACACTGCCATAAACACAGGCCACAAGATCACTACAGATATGGGTAGGAAGTCTGGTACCATACCTCCCAACTTTTGGACTTGAGAATAAGGGACACATTAAGGAGACAGCAACCTGCGTTGTGCACTGCTTCCACTCCATTGGGCTCCAGGATACGGCCCAGGCCTGCAGGGACTTCGGGACTTGGTTGAAACTCTGGGAAGGTCCCACATGTTTTGAGACAGTTGGGAGGCATGTGGTACTGCTGGCATACACGAAGTGAGGACAAAGGGGAAGTACTGTGTGTTCCTGACAGGCAGAGATTTGACAATCCTGGTAAAGAACTGGCAATGTAAACAAAATTCCTGCATTGGTGAGCTCCAGCAAGTTCCTGGGTATTCTTACAGTATGTCAGTTCCTGACTATCATGGTGCCAACTAATGTGTTCCCCAAAACAAACAACAGCAGCTCTTGTATTATTATTATTATACAGGATATATATAGAGCCCACAGTTTACTCAGCACTTTGCACTATAAAGAGGACAGTACAATTACACTACAGTTCAATATAGACGGAAAAGGAGGGCCGTTCTAAAGGGAGGGGGAGGTGGTACAAAAGGTAATAAAAATAATATTATTTGATGGAGGTGACTCAAGTGCAGTTCGTAGGTGGAGGTGGGGTAGGCTTCCCTGAATAAATACATTTTCAAGGATCGCCTAAAGGCGGACAGGATAGGAGCTGACAAGACATACTGGGCCAGGGAGTACCAGAGGATGGGAGAGGCTCTGGAGAAGTCCTGGAGGCGAGCGTGGGAGGAGGTAACAAGGGGGCTAGAGAGCAGGAGGTCTTGTGAGGAGCGGAGAGGATGATTTGGGTGATATCTGCAGAAGAGGTTCGTGATGTAGCTGGGGGCGATGTTGTGGATGGCCTTGTATGTTGTGGTTAGTATTTTGAATTTTATACGATGGGGTACTTGTACCGTTTTAGTGTTCTGTCAGCTGTCAGCCTTTTTACACAGGCAGCAGGCTTTCACAGCAGAGAGAAGGAGATAAAGAATTTGTGCCTCAGCCAGCTTACATCTGTAGAGGCGTTTGCACAGCTAAGACTAATTAATGAGGTCTGGCTACCAGGTGAGATGTGAACCTAGGAATAAAGACTTCTTTCATGATCCAGACCACATTATCATTAAGTTTATAAAGATCTGGGAAAACAAAAAGTTGTTTTTTCCATAACAGAAACAAATTCTGGAGCGCCTCACCATATGTAGGTGAGAAAGCTAGGTGACACATATATTGTACCACAGAGCAGTCATTCTTTGTTCCTTGTGACATGTATTTTTAATCAAAGACAATGCATGCTGCTTGGTTATTTTTTTGTATATACACCGATCATCCATTATATTATGGCCACCCACCATAACCTGTCGAGACATGGACTTCACTAGACCCATGAAGGTATGGTGTGGTATCTGGCATCAAGATATATGCAGCAGATACTTTAAGTCCTGTAAGTTGCAAATTAGGGCTCCCATGGATCGAACTTGTTTTCCAGCACATCCCACAGATGCTAGATTGGATTGAGATGTGGATAACTTGTAGGCCAAGTCAACAAAATCCTTGTTCTGTTCCTCAAGCCATTCTTGAATTCAACTCACCTGGCCACCTTCTTCCATTGCCTTGTGGTCCATTTCTCATGCTCACGTGCCCATTTTAGGCACATTTGGCTGTGGACATGGGTCAGCAGTTCTATGGCTATGCAGACTCATACGCAACAAATTGTGATGCACTGTGTGTTCTGACACTTTTCTGTCAGAACCAACAATATTTTTTTTAGCAATTTGAGCTACAGTAGCTCTTCTATTGGTTTGGACTTAATGGGCTAGCCTTCACTCCCCACATGCATCAATGAGCCTTGGCTGTCGATGACCCTGTCGCCAGTTCAGTGGTTTTCCTTTCTTGGACCACTGCAGACCAGAAACATCCCACAAGACCTGGAGTTTTGGAGATACTCTGACCCAGTCGTCTAGCAATTACAATTAGGCCCTTGTCAAAGTCGATTTTTGCTTTCAACACATCATCTTCAAGGAAAACATGTTCACTTGCTACCAAATACTGTATATCCCACCCACTTTTACGTGCCATTGTCACAAGATAATCAATGTTATTCACTTTATCTGTCAATGATCATAATGTTATGGCTGATCGGTATATATATATATATATATATATACAGGCTTACCAAAGTTGGACAATAGAAGATTGGAAAAACGGTACCTGGTCTGATGAGTCACGATTTCAGCTGTGACATTCAGATGGTAGGGTCAGAATCTGGCGTAAATAACACAAGGCAGGATGCCTTGTATCAACATTTCAGGTCGTTAGTGGTGGACCACCACTAACAACCTGAAATGTTGATACAAGGCATCCTGCCTTGTGTTATTTACGCTAGATTCTGACCCTACCATCTGAATGTCACAGCTGAAATCGTGACTCATCCGACCAGGTACCGTTTTTCCAATCTTCTACTACTAGTGGTGTAATACTGAAGGGGATATTTTCTTGGCACAGTTTTGGCTCCTTAGTACAAATTGAGCATCGTTTAAATGCCACGGCCTACCTGAGTATTGTTACTGACAATCTCCATCCCTTCAAGTGTACCCATCTTCTGATAGTTACTTCCAGCAGGATAATGCACCATGTCACAAAGCTCAAATCATCTCAAATTGGTTTCTTGAACATGACAATGAGGTCACTGTACTCCAATCATATACTTTTCTGTGTTGTTCCAGTAAACAGGCTCCTGTGTTAGATTTATTTAGCCATGGAATAGGTGTTAATTAATATCCCCTGTCTAATTGATTGCTCTAAAGTAAGAGCAAATACGTTATTGATCAGTCACCGAGGAAATGGAAGTAAAATGTGACTGCTGGAGGAACATTAGCAAGTCCCATATAATGACCTAATAAATTACCAAGCATTATTATTATCTGAAAATTCACTTTAATGTCTTTTGAAATGGCATGCAGCATTGGCTTGGGGAACCTTGTTTCATGACTATTTTATTCTCTAATATATAGAACCACCCTTAAAGGCTTTTGCAAAAAAATTAAATGCACCCATATTGATTGATAAAAAATTAAGCATTAATTATTTTTTTGCATTGGAGCCTGCTCCCTCTTGTGTTCAAAGTGCAGCTCTACACATAGGGGAAAAACACATCTAAGTATGGGATTAGGAGATTAGGCACAGGTGCACACAGCACCTGGGTATGCTTATCCTCGCCCCTCTTCCTCTATATATATGTGGGCTGTTAAACACACAGTGAGGAGCTCTCCCATCAGGGAACATCAAGAATAGGCACTGGTCTGAACACACAAGGTCACAGATGTTCTCTGTGGTAGCTGGCCTCTTTGGACATTGTGCACCAATTTGGACCATGTGTGTTGGCCTAGGAGTTCCAGGTAGTATTATGGTAGAATTTTCTTCCTTTCCCTTTCATCCTTTCCTTTGGTGTGTGGTTTTTATTTCGCATGTAGCCCCCATGGGTTGGGGTACATTAAGTCATCCTTATATTTACCCTTACTCCACACTTAGATATGGCATTTTCCCATAGGATCACATTTTTACTTGCTACCTCTTGGTGATAGCATTGGCCCACACTTTACCATGTTAAATAGGTACACTTCATATTATATGTAATAATACACATAATTTCAACACTTATTTGCAGAGATTCCATGGATATTCCATTTACATCACCCCTGACCATCCATGGTGGACTTTACTTCCAGGGACATCCGTCTCCCCAGTGTTTTTTCCATCAAATATCTTGCGTTTTCCACCTCAGCTCCCAAGGCTAGTGAATTGTTCGGCTGGCCTGCAGTTCTCATTCCTCTATTCCAGACTCATAGCTATATTGTAAGTATGGGTGGATATTTTCCATAATTTTGTTTTTCCTCCCCCTCCCCTGCCCTCTTACATTGAGACCGATTATTAATGTGTACAACTTATTAATTATAGATATATATCAAGCATCTGCTCCTGATGAGTGGAGGTCATCCACGAAACGCGTCGAGCTATGTTGATGCCACTATCATGTTTACAGTCAGGATCGTTCCATCAATTTTATTCTGTTTTATTGCAATATGTTGTAACAATCATGCACTTTTATATATGTATTGTGTGATACATGGGTTATGTGTCTGATGTTATTATTATTATGGATTATCATGCTATATTATTATGATGTTTTGGTTGTAAACATCATATATGGAATTAATTTTTATTCTATTATACTCTTTATGTGCATTGTATTGAAATTTAGTGGTTACAGTTATATAACGAATTGGTCAGACACAATTTTCATCATGATCACCCCCCCCCCCCCCCCAGCTGCATGCTTCATACAAAGTCCCAAACCTCTCTCTTCAATGAAAACATAATATACTTTCCTATATATTTACTAATGCTAGAGAGTCAAGATATACTAACCCATTCCTCCAAACCTCCCAGTGCAAGACCGGTCAATTCAGCTCCTACCCCCCCCCCCCCAACCCAGCGGTCTTGTGCAGTGGACTGTACCTGATGTCATCACGTTTATAAATCGACTCTGAATGTAAAGACCTCAGGAATAGTCCACCCCTGGATGTGGGGGAGCGCCATTTTCCTGATGATCAAATGATCGGGTGAGTATAGGTGCACAGCCCCACTGCATGAGAGAAAAATTCCCTGGAGTTGGGCTTTAAACTCAGTGTTAGTGCTCCAGCATCATAGTGTTTAGTGTAGGTTTAAAAAGACCTAGGTACCATTCCCACCTTTCTTATCCCTTGCAGTATGTTAACATGCACGTCAAGTGTTAATAACATGAAATACCTCAATAAGAAAAATACTGTATAATGGCCACTAGATGGTGATGGTGATCATAGGAAGTAAATGCTAAGACATTCACACAGGAAATTTAATATAACTAGACCCTATTGTGTGTGTGTGTGTGTGTTCCCAAGCCTGCAAGAATACAAGAGTGTAGGTTTCATACTCTGAGCTGCTTACTCTTTATGAGAGCAAAGATCTTGCTGCAGTAGTCCAATACACCGCCTGCTAAGTAGGACCAATAGCTTTATAATTAGCAATAAGCATGAGCTTTGCTGATTGCACAGCTATTGGTCTGATTTAGAAAAAGGTGTATTGGAGTGCTGCAGAGAGACCACTGCTTTCATAGAGAGCGTATTGACAGGGAGCCAGACTGTATTAATGGCAGTGGTGCATACAAACACTGAAACGCTGTTATTTTGGTGCACCTTGAAATGATAAGTGCAATTTTGAAAAAGGCTTCAAAAGGGCTTCAAAGAGACCCTGTCACATACCAATAAAAAAAAAAAAATCTTGCTATAAGATTATATATGAATATAATGTATTTTATACATGTAATTTACAGATAAAGCCTTCCTTGTGTAGACATCCAAAAGGGCCAAGGCTTCTGCTGGGTGCCGTCATCTTGGATGTGATGATGACCTATTACATGACAATTTTATGGTACAGTTCATAGAGGCCCCAAATAGGAATGATGCGCTGATGGATCTGGTAATCTCAAACCCTGCAGAGCTTATTACCATATTTGGGTAGCAGTGACTATAACATGATTTCATTTAGTACCGGTTCACATGGGGGCGACCTGTCAGGCGACTTAGCCGCCTGACAAGTCGCGCTCCATGCATTGCAATGGAACCGTTCTAATAGGAGCGACTCACGTCACTCCGACTTAGAAAAAGGTTGCTGTACTACTTTGGGGCGACTTTGGAGCGGCTTGCATTGACTTCTATACAGAAGTCATTTTGCAAGCCGCACTGAAGTCGCAACGTACAGGGAGGCTTCAGAGTCGGACGACTTTGAAGCTGCCCCTGTGTGAACCGGCACCTAATGTTAGCTGTAAACAGCAAACACATACTGGAAAGATTAAAAACACCTAAGGCTTCATGTACACGGGAGGTTCTAACTTGACAGCTAGAAACCGGTATCTAAAAACGTCCGTTTAGCTGCGTTTACTTGTGTTTAGCTGTTAAAATGAAAAACGTCCGTAAACGAAACACTGCTAAACACGAGTTACCGCGTTTAGCAGCGTTTACAAGCTGTTACAGGCATTTGGCTTTTCAAATGCCTCTGAACATCCGTCTGAACCCATTTTTTTGCGTTCCAAAAAATGCTTCTAAACTCAACTGCCTAGAAATGACTGTAAACGACCCTGTGTACATGTACTGATAAAATAACATAGAGGAGAGTTCCGGGGCAGCTGAAAAAAATGCCCAACTGCTCCTAAACATCCATTTACCAGCAGCAGTGTACATGGGGCCTAGAGCAATTTTTCCAAGGATGAGCGCTGCTTTCTAATGCCGTGTACACACGAGCGGACTTTTCAGCATCAAAGGTCCGGCGGTCTTCCCGACGGACTTTCGACGGAGTTACTACGGACTTTCGAACGACCAGACTTGCCCACACATGAACGGACTAAAGTCCGTTCGAAAGTCTGTTGGTATGAACGTAATGACGTACAAAGGGACTAGAATAAGGACGTTCATAGCCAGTAGCCAATAGCTACCCTTGCGTCGTTTTTTGTCCGTCAGACTAGCATACAGACGAACAAATTTTTCAACAGGACTCAAGTCCATTGGAAAGATTTGAAACATGATTTTTCGACAGCAACGGTCCGATGAAGCCCACACACAATCGAATTGTCCGGCGGATTCGTTCCGTCGGACCTTTGCTGTTGAAAAGTCCGCTCGTGTGTATAAGACTTATAGGGCGTACACACGGTCGGACTTTGTTCGGACATTCCGACAACAAAATCCTAGGATTTTTTCCGACGGATTTTGGCTCAAACTTGTCTTGCATATACACGGTCACACAAAGTTGTCGGAAAATCCGATTGTTCTAAACGCGGTGATGTAAAACACGTACGTTGGGACTGTAAACGGGGCAGTGGCCAATAGCTTTCATCTCTTTATTTATTCTGAGCATGCGTGGCACTTTGTCCATCGGATTTGTGTACACATGATCGGAATTTCCGACAACGGATTTTGTTGTCGGAAAATTTTATCTCCTGCTCTCCAACTTTGTGTGTCGGAAAATCTGAGGGAAAATGTCCGATGGAGCCCACACACGGTCGGAATTTCCGACAACACGCTCCGATCGGACATTTTCCATCGGAAAATCCGACCGAGTGTACGGGGCATTAGACTGGAAGAGAATATTGGCATTGATGAACACAGAACAGAAATGAGAATTCTTCAAAAAGACTGTATGCAAACTAACTACAAAGTATATTCTCATGGGCAATACGTTTAAAAGGCTAAAAACGAAACCTATGTGGCCAAAGGTAAAAAAGCTATAAATAATAAGAAAAGAGCTTTTAAAAAATATAAAAATGAACGAACACTATCATGGTTTAAGTGTTACAAAGAATATAACAGAATATGTAAAAATAAAATCAAGGCTGCAAAAATGCAAAACGAACGAGAGACTGCAAAAGATAGTAGGACAAACCCCCAAAACTTCTTAAAATAAATTAATAGTAAAAAGGTGACTGGGGACAAAGAGAATGCAAATGTATTAAATACTTTCTCTGTGTATATAAAGGAG
The DNA here is from genome assembly GCF_042186555.1 of Aquarana catesbeiana. Classification (NCBI taxonomy): domain Eukaryota; kingdom Metazoa; phylum Chordata; class Amphibia; order Anura; family Ranidae; genus Aquarana; species Aquarana catesbeiana. The sequence continues at coordinate 60,860,684 of NC_133330.1, read as the reverse complement.
CATGGGGGAGCTCATGTCCATAATGGGAATGGTATTGACACAGTCTAGACATGTGAATGATGAAAAAATTTGTTTTGTTTCGTTTCGAATTGATAAATTTTGAATCGTACGATTCGAAAACTTTCTTCATCAAAAGATTACAATGACTCTTTAAATCACCATTGGATTAACTAAAACAGCATTATTTCGAAATGGTAATCTAATAACACACACAGTCTTTGATTTCAGCAATATGTGTACAGTTGGAATTCATCTGGAGTTCGATATAAAATTAGATTCAAATTTCAGCCCGAATTTCAGAAATTTCAACAAATTTTGTTTTGTTATTCGGAGCATTCGGTAAAATTTGTTTATTTTGCAATTCGGGTATTCGGATAATTGGCACAGCCACACTGGATGGAGGGCGGGGCGGGAGCTGCATGAGTTAACTTTTTCTATTAACTAGCAGGTGATTGAATGCTAGGACACTAGCAACCAATCACCAGTTTGTTAATAGAAAAAGTTAACCTTGGCAGCCCCCGCCCTTCATCCAATACTGCTGTGCCTCCCGCCTACTCTCCACTCTGTGTAAGGTAGGCTAAAGGACATGGTTGTGGATGGAAAGGCAGGGGTGACATGAAGGCAGCAGTGCTGTGGTGGGGGGGGGGGATTTTAAGGTGGGGGCAGAGCACACATTTTTGTGATAGGAGGAGGGGGACGTGAAAGGGGAACAGTGCTGTGGGGGGGGGGGGGTGCAGTACTGTTTTAATAAATGTAATATTGTGCAAACTGAACTTCACTATGGAGACTGCTTTGTTTGTTTTTATGTTGGCTTCTATATGAGATCTGGTCGGCCATGAACCATTGTTCCTGAGGGAGAAATAGGGATCCAGGACACACATATTGAGACTCTGTGATCAGAGAACCTTGTGAATCTTACACTAATGTGGGTCTGACCACTATTTAGTGGTCATATATTTCTGGTAAGCCTCCAACTGCTGCACAAAGGTGGTGTGCTTTTTCTATCTAAGATCTTTGGATGATCTTGAACCCTTCCTGCAAACACTTGTGAGTTGAATAGCTATGAGGACCTCTTTCCCCTATGAGCTGACATCCATATTAATTGGTTTTAGGGACTCTTACATCCTAACCACACAGTTTCATTATTCCCTGAATTCATTGCATTTTTTTATTTTTTGCATTTATTTTGATCGCTGCAAGTGATTATGCAGTTTTAATATATTTTGTACCTAAGTATTGTGCTACTAGCTCCATTTTCTACCATTATACTAGCCATAGCACAGAGTATTTTTTTTAATTTTAAGTGGGGGGGACGTACAGGAAGCAGTGCTGGTAAGTAGGTAGATTTGTAAGGGGGCAGTGCTGTGTGTTGTGGGGGTGAAGTAAAGGGGGCAGAGCACTAGGGGGGAGATGTAAAGGGGAGTAATGCTGTGGGGGGGTATAAAGGGGGGCAGATCTGTGGGGGGAGTGTGAAGGGCGCAGTGCTGTGGAGGGGGATCTGAAGGGAGGGCAGTACTGTGGGGGGAAGATGTGATGCAAAGGGGGGCAATGCTGCCGGGGTAGGGGATTTGAAGCAGGCCAGTGCTGTAGGCAAGGAGATGTGATGTAAAGGGAGACAAGTGTTGTTGGGGGATGCCCTCATCCCCCAACAACACTTGTCTCCCTTTACATCACATCTCCTTGCCCACAGCACTGGCCTGCTTCAAATCCCCTACCCCCCCGTGTGTGTGTAGGGGGGTTTATGTGAAGGGGACAGTGGATACTAATGTAAAGGGGAAACTGATGTTAAAGTGAAAATAAAGGTTCGATTGTTATTTTAAGAATAACAAACATGTCATACTTGCCTCCACTGTGCAGCTTGTTTTGCACAGAGTGGCCCCGAATGGCATTTTCTGGGGTCCCCCGGCAGCTCTCCTAGCTCCTCCCCATCTCAGATAACCCCCTGGGAGAAGCGCTCTCCCGGTGGGGGGGTTACCTTGTGGGCGCACTCCAGATTCCTGCATTCGGCGTCCATAGCCGCCAAGTGCACGACTTGGCCCCGCCCCCCGCATCAATGGCTGCGCTGCTATCAATCTATCCAATGAAGAGCCGAGAACCCCGGGCAAAGATCCAGGGTGTTCGCAACGTGGGACTTTCCAGGGCTCAGGTAAGTAAAACGGGGGGTTGGAGGGGGGGGGCGTAATCGTCAGATATTTTTTCACCTTAATGCATATGATGCATTAAGGTGAAAAAACAGGAACCTTTACAACCCCTTTAAGTGGATGACTGATGTGCGGGGGACTGAGGACACTGATGTGAGAATGGGATTGGGGTATAAAATGAGGGGACTGTGATAGAAAGAATCTGAGAAATCACACAAATTTTAATTCAATACCCCTGGTCTATAGTATTCCCCATCACTCCACCATTGGCAGCTACATAAAAGGTTATATAAGGAGTGGGGAGAGGCAGAGTAGCTGGGCCAGCACAGAGAGTAATCAGACACTACCCAGATGACATGCAAGGAACCAGATAGCAAGCAATTGTACTGCAAATTTGAAAATGACTTGCTAAGCTATTTCTAGACTTTCCAGGCTTCACAAATTTGTTGCACAATTGCAGCAAGTCCGCATTGCATGACTCCAGATCGACTTTCTTTGCAAACATTCTGCAAGTCTGCTGCAAGTTCCGGTTCAGTTATGTTGTGCAATAGTCATCCCACCACAGGGGTCACTGTGACTTGCAAAGCTCTTGCTGTAGCCTCACCACTGCAACTTTGCTCTTGCTAGAGACTTGCCACATAAATTTGCTACAAATTGGAAAAGTGTCAATTAGAACTTGTGCTTCAAGTGCTCTGCAAGTGTACAACTTGCCAGTGAAAATGTACAGCAAGTTAAAAAGACTTACAATTCAACACTGCCACAATTTGTGGCAGGTTATCCTTGCTATCTGGGAAAAGAGGGAGCTGTGCCAGGGAATTGACAATTTTTTGAGTAGTCAAGTTTTCTAGCCAGTGGTTCGCAACCTTTCTGAGCCCAGTGCCCAGTATATTCTTTCAAAGTGGAAAAGTATGGGAACTCAAAACATGTATTGAAATACTTGAAGGCTCTAGATGGGTCTGGGTGTCACTGTGGGGGAAATGGGGGTTCTGGAGTGTGTTACGGGACTTGGTGGCCTTGTAGGGGATGAGGTTTTTGGAGGGGTGTGGGGGGCATTGTGGGACACTGTTGGGGGCACTATGGGAGCGCTAGAGGCTCTGCAGCAGGCTGATGGCACTGTGGGCAACTATGTAAAGTTGGGGGACACTATTGGAGCTGGGAGGCACTGTAGGAAGTTCAAGGATCTGCAGCTGGCTGGAGGTCTGGAAGAAAGCTGACCACAGCCTGGCAGTGGGCCACGGCCCAGCAGTTCAGAATCACCAGTCTAGCAAGTTTAAAGGAACATGGCAAGTGAACAAAAATCATTTATGGAAAAGAAAAATGCTACAAGCAAGCATTTAAAATACTGTATTTTTTCTGTGCTTTTACCTGCATTTTTTTTTAAGTTGGTGACAGGTTCTCTTTAGAAAAAAACAGTTAGGCAAGGAAGTCAACCAAAAAAAACATGCTATATTCCAAAGCAACAAATTTGCTTTTGTTTTCTAAACTGCACTAGAAAATGATCAATTTCATTGGTATGGATTTTGGCATATGCATGTGCCTATTGGTTATAAAATTACTTATATTTCAATATAGGGGAATGATTTATTTGCTTTGTTGTGGTAAAATTGTAAAATGCAGTCAATGGATAAATATGATAGATCTTTTGAGATGTTGACTTGAATTCCTTTTGGTATGTAATTCTAAATATGATAAACGACTCTCCTTTGTGTCAAACACCAATTTCTTTTCTTCCAAATGCAACAATGATGTTGGCTTTATAGCACTATGTAATATAGTTTGCACTGCAAACTTTTGTACATTGTAATAAAAAAGGAATAATAAAAACATCTGATCTGAAAAAAATGTGTTGCTCTACATAACGATGGCCTTGGCCACAAGAAGATTGCCAAGACCCTGAAACTGAGCTGCAGCACGGTGGCCAAGACCATACAGCGATTTAACAGGACAGGTTCCACTCAGAACAGGCCTCGCCATGGTCGATCAAAGAAGTTGAGTGCACGTGCTCAGCGTCATATCCAGAGGTTGTCTTTGGGAAATAGACGTATAGGTGTTGCCAGCATTGCTGCAGAGGTTGAAGGGGTGGGGGTTCAGCCTGTCAGTGCCCAGACCATACGCCGCACACTGCATCAAATAGTCTGCATGGCTGTCGTCCCAGAAGGAAGCATCTTCTAAAGATGATGCACAAGAAAGCCCGCAAACGGTTTGCTAAAGACAAGCAGACTAATGACATGGATTACTGGAACCATGTCCTATGGTCTGATGAGACCAAGATAAACGTATTTGTTTCAGATGATGTCAAGCATGTGTGGCGGCAACCAGGTGAGGAGTACAAAGACAAGTGTGTCTTGCCTACAGTCAAGCATGGTGGTGGGACTGTCATGGTCTGGGGCTGCATGAGTGCTGCCGACACTGGGGAGCTACAGTTCATTGAGGGAACCATGAATTCCAACATGTACTGTGACATACTAAAGCAGAGCATGATCCGCTCCCTTCGGAGACTGGGCCGCAGGGCAGTATTCCAACATGATAATGGCCCCAAACACACCTCCAAGATGACCACTGCCTTGCTAAAGAAGCTGAGGGTAAAGTTGATGGACTAGCACAGCATATCTCCAGACCTAAACTCTATTGAGCATCTGTGGGGCATCCTCAAATGGAAGGTGGAGGAGTGCAAGGTCTCTAACACCCACCAGTTCCGTGATGTCTTCATGTCGTCGTGGAAGAGGACTCCAGTGGCAACCTGTGAAGCTCTGCTGAACTCCATGCCCAAGAGGGTTAAGGCAGTGCTGGAAAATAATGGTGGCCACACAAAATATTGACACTTTGGGCCAAATTTGAATATTTTCACTTAGGGGTGTACTCACTTTTGTTGCCAGCGGTTTAGACATTGTTGTCTGTGTGTTGTTATTTTGAGGGGACAGCGAATTTACACGGTTATACAAGCTGTACACTCGCTACTTTACATTGTAGCAAAGTGTAATTTCTTCAGTGTTGTCACCTGAAAAGATATAATAAAATATTTACAAAAATATGAGGGGTGTGCTCACTTTTGTGAGATACTGTATATTTAGTTGGATTGTGTTTCCGTGTCATTTTGCTCTTGATCAGTTGTTTGAAAAGGAAAGCATGAGAAAGAAGTAGTGTTCAATGTGTAATGTTTTAAGGACAACTCCATCAAAACATGGAAGATGTGTCCTCCAATTAAAGTGTCTAAAATCAAAACCTTTTTTTTTAGTTTTAGATGATATAGTGATAGGGAGTTGGGGCCCCCAGGGACATCGATAGGGGGGGACCACTGGTCCTCCTGTGGGATGCCCCAGGCACATAGGGGGGCCTGAACAGCAGGGGGAATCAGTGGTGCAGGGCAGTTAAAGAAGGATGCCCTTTGCGGATCTCTGCAGCAGCTGAAAGCCAGTTTCTCTGCCTTCCGCCAGCTTTGAGCTGCAGCAGGGAGCGACACAAACACAGGTCATCGTTCCTGTAATTTCTTTCCATGCACAGATCCCCCTCCCCCTGTTCTGTCTGCTTCTGATTCCCCCAGTGTGCCCCCTGTCATTGTGCAGCTCCCCCACCCCTATCCTTGCAATATACATAGATCACCCAGAGGGGAAAGTTTTTTGGAGTTATCCTTTAAAGATGAAATCCAACCTTACCTTAAGTCTTGCAGAGCTGTACAAGCTCCTGTGTTGAAGTTGCTTACTGCAGCTGCAGAAAGTCAGAGTGAGCCTGCTTCATTTCCTTGCTAGGAAATGTCCAGCACCATCTAGCTCCCCCTCCCCCCCCATTAGCCATGATTTGCCTACATTGCATTGAAAAGCACAAAGACCCAATGATGGCATCACTGGGTCTAAAAACAGATACGTTAAGCTGGCCATATACACATAGATTATTTTGTTGTTATCCACTTGGCACCAGCCAACTTGGCAGCTGCATCCAGTTTGTTTTATGCGTTAATACCCCGGAGCATTGGCTTTAACTACGTGCAGTGGTGCATCAGCAAGAGGCTAGGTCACATCCTTGGAGGAGTATATAAGCGTAGGAAGTGTGCCCAGGTGGGTTGGAAGCCATGGGATGTAAGGGACTTCCATAGATACTTCTGTAGAGACACAACATTGGGTGTAGCTTACTTAAGACGGCACCCGGAATCAGGGAAAAGTGAGAGGCTGAAATTCATTTATGTGGAGGTGGATCAAGCTAAAGGTATTCACACTATTTCACCAGTTTAAACCATTGCACTAGTGACCTATTGCACCAGTGTAAGCCATTATGGTGTCCCAAAGCTACTTTAAAGAGAATGTTACCATAAATAACCTGTTTTCCATGGAGTTGTATCGTAACTAGTAACTTTCCACTTAGAGATGTTAAATACTGAACTGTGTGAGATCAATGTACCAGTATCATGAAGTGAGCTCCAGTAAACCAGTTAATTTATTTAGAACATTTCTGTTCTTGGATTTAGATACACTTTAAGATAGGATGGGTCCTAAGCAAGATGGCAGCTTTGCACCCTCATGTATTTGACATTGAAAAGTACTACAATAAACACAAGCCTCACCATGTGCATTGTCTGTACTGTACTGGCCCCTTCCTGTCAGACACCAACAGCCTAGAAGTCTATCCTCCCCGGTCAAATGACAGGTAAGTGCACAGCTTTGACCAATCTATCCACATGGTTTACTGCAGGAGCAGCAGCTGGGCCCCATGAACATCTGTTTGTCTCTAGGCTCCTGCCTACATTGTCTTGAGGATGATCCTGCTCTGTTTAGGTGCAATCCTCTGTACAATTAACTCACAACGGTGTCTGGAATTTCACTGATTTGTGTTCATCTCTTTATCCTTCAGAAATATTTCCCCCCCCTCTTTATCCTTCAGAAATATTTTTTCCCCCCTCTTTCTCCTTCAGAAATATTTTTTCCCCCTCTTTATCCTTCAGAAATATTTTTTCCCCCTCTGACGAATCTGTAGCCTCCATATATATCTATAGGATATGCACAATTAAAACTAGATTGACGGATCACACTGAAAACTGCTCCTGCCACCGTTAACCACTCTTGTCTAATAGCCTGTAGAAAGAGAAAGTGACAACAGTGGCAGAGCTTTGAATTCTAAATGGTGAGATTAAAGATGTCTTGTAAGTTTCAGCCAGGCAATCTCTTCTCATCAGCCGAGCGATGATATATCAGTGCCGGGATGTAAGCAACAATTCTCAATTTTTCCCAAAACTGACAGCTGGGGAAGAGTTATTAGCGGGAAACTTCGGGATGTGAAATTTTTTTTATTGTTTAATAACTTAGAGTCTGAAGGGGTGTAAAAGATTGCTGACTATTCCGAGACAGGATGGTTTCAATTTATTAATATACAGTTAGAGTGCAAGATGTGTATCTGCTAGCAAGAAAAGCAATTCCTCTCCTCTCCACTGCTACATGGAATAGATAGTCTGAAAACCAAACTGAATATTGATGTTTTTCAGCAGGAAGTCAAGGTCTGTACTTATGTTTTCACTAAGGGGCATAGTTAAAAAGCAGCAAATGATTGATTTGACTATTGCTTGACATTTTGTTATGAGCTTATTGCAGTGATCAGATTTGGGCCTTTGCCATCTGCTGGTCATTAATCAGCACTGCAGCGCACACCTGCTCTTATCAAGAAAAGTTAAGTACACTGCTGGACATTTAGCCTGTACTTGTAAAACTATCTGTGTGCTGCCTATGCCCTGGATTCAGGTTTGTCTGACATCTGTCTGTTCATTCCTTGGATTACTCCTCTGAACTATTTTGTCTGCATTTGTGTCTGTGCTTTCTCTGATCATTGGTCTGTTATCCTTGCTTATGCCATCATTGGTCTGTTATCCTTGCTTATGCCAATGACCAATCTGTCTACCATGTCTGGAACCTGAAACCTGCTTAGTATCTGTTTGTGCCAGATCAAGCCTTCAGTCTGTCTTTGCAATTGTGTGATTTTTGCTTGTGTGTGTGTCTTATTTGCTTAAGACCCCATACACACTATTAGATTTTATGCAGATTTTTGTCTTCAGATTTATCAAAACCATGTAGTGCAAGGGCCTGCCTGATTGCATACAAATTGAAACTCTTAGCCCGGGTTCACACCTATGCGAATTAGATGTGGCTTACACCGCATCTAATTCGCAGGACATTTTAAAATACATTCATATGAATGCATCTGGTTCACATATGTGCGTTGCATTCGCACTGCGCATTGCACAAAAAACGTGTGCGTTTTTTGGGCATTGCGGTGCGAACTACAAGCCTATTATCTCCTATGGGAACGCATCTGATTCGCAGATGCATTGCGTTCTGAACAAGGAATTTCTACTTCTCCTCACTACACCTCCCTCCCTCCCCCTCTCCCTGCTCTCTAATCCTGAGCAAAAACGCAATGAATCCTTTGAACAGGAGATTTTTATCTCACCAGTGAAACCTGAGCTTCAATTCGCACCGCACAAGTGTGAAACAGGGCTGAAGGTTTGACCTCATATTATATGGTTTTGGTAAATCTGAAGACAAAAACCTGTAGAAAATCTAATAGTGTGTATGGGGTCTTTAGTCTTACTTTTGTGTTGATTAAGACTAGCTTAATGCAAACAATTTTGTGTTTGCATTTACCTGCATTTGGGAAGTAATTCATATGCATACAAAAATCTGTGCATGCACGCCGTGCTACTGGTCGATGTTCCCCCAGTACCAATCACTTTAAAGCTGTATCTATTTTCCAAATGGTAAATAGTTGTTTTTTAAAATTTGTAGCACCCTCCTGGTTAGTTTGCTAGGATGTTAGGCAAATTTCATTCTTTTTGGCTCCTCTGTAATCAGTGTAGCAGTTGTTGATTGCTTTTTGGATTTTATTCTGGATCTCACAGGCTGCACATTTGATTGCTTTCCCCTGCTTTCCAGAGGCTTCTGGAGCATAGAGAGTTGAGCAAGGCAAATGGGCAACCTGAATATATATTGTACTTTAGCCAATCCCTGGGTAGGTGGGCCTAGTAGGTGGCTGGAGAGGCATATAAATAGTCAGAGTTTCAGAACAGCAAGGTTCTTCTATACTGTTGGAGGGAATCCACCTGTTTGCGTGGGGGATTCTACCCCTTTCTACAGCAGTTCTCCTGATTCCAGCTAATGTTCATCTAGGTCCCAACTGGGCATAGCTGGGGGGGCTACTTTTAAAAATCCTGTTCTGAAATTCATCAAGTGAACCTTTCACCTAAGGACCTGGTCTGGAGAGCTCACTAAAGAGTGCCACGTGGAAGTTAGAAGGGGTCTGGCTGTCCTGTGGCACTGTGAGCAGTAATCACTCCCTCATTGAAGAGTGTCCAGTAGATACGTGATCCTGTGACTTTGTGAGTACTGACAAGGCCCTTGTGACTGTGTGTGCTGTTTCCTTTGGGTGGAAGAGCCAGGAGTAGTACTTACTGGTGTAGCTTTTGAAACATGGACTCAGTTGTGCCATCTGTACTTGCTCCTATATAGACACTGTTCAGGGAGGCTTACCAAAGTGAAGTGTCATCCTGCAAATATTCAATGAATCTGGAGTATCCCATATCGCCCTATACCCCATCCAAGTTCTTCAGCAATAAAAATGCTAAAATATATACCCTAGACTGATTATTGAGCAAGAGAGAATGAACTGTTGCTGTTTGCATGGCTGTTTCTCACTAATCTTGGAAAAGAACTGGCTAAATTACAGCAAATCCTTTGAGGCCAGTGCTACAGTACATATTGTTTTCCAATGGAGGTCTACCACCCTTAAACCCAGACCAGTGTTTTAAAAGGTTAGTTCACCTTAATAGAATAAACTGCACATGCAGGTAATTTAGGCTCCATGCACAGTTGTGTGACTCCAAAGTCACATGATTTCCAGGACAACTTTGGAGTGTGACTTGGACTGCGACTTTGATCCAAATTTACACTCTTACACAGCATCAAAAGTCGCCTCAAAGTAATTCAGGTGCCTTTTCAAAGTCACGGTGACTCTAAGTTGCATCGATCTGAATGAGTGCCCTTGAAAATAATGGACTGTGACTTGTCATGCAACTTTGTGTACAAAATCACATGACAAATGTGAATGGAGCCTAAGGAGTGCCTGTATAAAAACAAACTGTGCAGCTTTGATTAAAGTTGGATAAGACCCTTGCCATAGGTATAGACAGTTTACGTACCTCCCGAAGCCTGGCTTAATGTGGGCATATTAGTTTATCTAGATTTTTTTTACTGTTTTTATAAATACTTATTATATAAATATTCTTCCTAGATGTTTAAACTGTCTCAAAAAATGCTTACGCTAATTCTGTTATTTTGATAATTAATAATACTGTTGCCTACTATGCATTAGCTACTCCTGTGTGATGGCCTGCAGAGGAAAAATAATGGCTAATTTGCCATTAATTGATATATACATATACAGCAGCTTGGACCAATCACCCCTTTGTAAGACCAAAGTACATCTGTCATCCTCCTGTGTGCCCCACAGTTAGATAATGGTTAGGTTATGGCAGCAGTCTGTTATTTTCATATGTGTACTATAAGCTGCACATGTTGAAGTAACACCTGTGAGTTACACATCTTTGTAACCTCTTCTGTTTAAGAAAGTAAAGCATCTATGGTACTTCCATTTTGTTTGCAAGCGTTGCTCATGGAAACCCAAAAAGAAGGCACTAACTGCAGCTTCCTGTGAAACAGGATTAAGGCCACGGCTCTTGTTCCCCATAGAAAATACCAAGATGTATAAAGGCCATCTAGAACATATTATTCTTCCCGTGTGTTCTTTATAAGAGTTTCATCCCAGTTATACATGCCTTGAACACCATCTCTTATAGATACCCACAAGGGCCTTTTCATATGGCTATTTTCAGCGATCTTGTTTTACTTATGTGTTTGCCGATTCAAAACAGTGCTGAGAAAAGGCAACCTATGTCATAACCACCAAAATAATATATGGAAATGCTAAATTTTACAACATTTCTGGGTTTTGCATTTCATTTGCATTTGGGACAATTACACCTGATTTACTGATAGGCAGAATTTGACTGTTTACATATCAAACACTAGTCTTAATCCGGCAACTAAATCTGCTAATAGAAGTTTATTTTCTTTTACAGTTGTTCTTGTATATTTTATACTGTTGTAGAAGCATCCAAAAAAGAAAAGAAAGAAAGTTTGACCTAAGGAATAAGTCAATTGAGTGACCTAGGAACATGGGTTCCAGAGGTGAAAAGTCACCACTGGTTTCCTGTTCTTGAAGAATTGCCATTTACCATATCCAAACCCTCATGGATAGCATAGTGCTTTGAAGATTACAGCTAATTATGGTCACTGAAGGCCTTGGGTCACAGTACCCACAACCCTGCTTGACGGTTCATTAATCATATTTATAGGCAAAGAAGGCTACCCCATTCACAGCTGGCCAGCTTCTTCTAAAAATGCCAACTGCCTTCTTTGCATCAAGTAATGTGTGATCCCATGTCTATATGTCAGTGTTGCCAACCGTCAGTATTTTTACTGGCAGCCAGTAAAAAACAGGCAACTTTCTCCTGCCAGTAAATACCAGTAAAAGTAAAAGGTTGCCAGTAAAAAATATGGCTGTGACGCTCGGCTTGGTCCGGAGCCGGCTGAGACTATCAGAGTGCCTGCTACAGTGTGATCGAGCGGCTCTGGCGGAGGTGGTGCCTGAGCATATTGTGTGATGTCATGGTGCAATGGAGCCAAGCAGAGCAGCCAGAGCCTCATGTGTGGGTCTGCGGTATGGGAGCAAGGCAGGCTGGGACCAGGACCATCAAAGGCTGTTTGGACTGGAGTGGACTGGAGGGACTACTTGTCTTAGAGAGAGACTGTCACTGTGACTCAGGAGGAGACGTGTCATGTCAGTGAGGTGTCATCATCATCTGTGCTGTTGCACACTGCTGTCAGTGTCACAGTGAGAGTCAGTTTTATGTGTGTGCTGCCCATTCTAATTTCTTGCCCTCCTGTCTCCTGTTCCTGAGCTACTTACTTACTATATCGAAAATAAAATAAGAAATATGCTTTTTGCCCTAATATCTACCTTAAATCTTATTGCTAATTGCATATTGTATTTGTTTGTAGCCTAAATACTCTAATTTGCACTTAAACTGTAATTTTGTAACTTTTGGAAACGCCAGTAAATTGGCTGTGCCAGTAAATTTTGGGTGTTGTGTCAGTAAATTTCAATCTGGTAGGTTGGCAACACTTCAAAAGTAGATTACTGCGCTGTCTGAGACCAATCTCAACCATTCATCCAACATTCAATTGAATGGATAAATGAGAAGTGAATCAGCTGCAACTTCAAGTGAGATACACACTATAAACAATCGGGGTAAGTTAAGCTGCTTAACTTACCCAGGTTGGCAACACTGCCATATGTTTAAGTGTGTGGGGGAATCCAGTGGCATTTTTCCCAAGTGATCAGTGGGAGCTGTGGTAAAGCTGAGTAGAGGAACTGTATTCCTGTGCCTCACAAGCTACCTAAAGGAGTTAATGGGGGTTAGGTGTAACCTAGTGATAAAAAGTTTTGGTGCAGCAGAAGATTATAGGATGTTATATGATGTTATTGTGACTAGGAATGTTGGAAATGGGGAAGAGGACATGGGGTTTATTAAAACCAGAAACCTTGGCTCATACTTTGGCCAGGACACATGATTGTTAAAATGCCATATATTTTGTACCTACAAACATAAACATAGCTATAGCACTGGATTTTTTTTTTATAGAACTGGTTTTAATACAATCACAATTAAAACAAGAAGTGGAAAGCAGTCTGTCTTGCTTTCCAAATTCCTTAATGTTTTAAATTAATTTATATCAGCCTTGCCTGATTAATATTCTTTTTCCATCTGGCTGCAGTTAAGAAGCAGCTAATACCTCTGTGACTTCCCCAACCACAGGTCAATCCAGGACTTAGCAACTAGAACACAACATTGTGTGCAGCGTGCTGTTGAATATTCTTGAAGTTTTGCAGAAGGAACACTGATACTAGCTTTATAAATAATTAGCAAACAGCAGTAATGGTGAAAATGATCCTGGACCCTGATAAAATCGACAGGGAACTTCACAAATTCAGCAAAATGTCGAGCACGTTGAGTGGCCTCTTGCAGCTCGCAGTCACCCAGCGATATAATCACGCAGGCAACCCTTCTGGAAAATGCCAGATTAACAAACCAAACCTGACACCTTCCAGTTGTGCAGAGCCCTTAACTTCAGCGGGCAAGCAAACATATTTTGTTTAAGGATTTACTACATTTGAAAAGTATTTATACTGTTTTTTACAAAGTACTGTGGATATCCTAACCTTATTTTAAAGCATTATTCCAGGCAAACAGCAAAATTTCCATTTACATACATATATGAGTGATATTTTACTTGGAATTTGTTGTTGAACACCTAGTCCTAAGATTTTCACAGTCTTTTCAGACAGCACAGCCACTTTGGTGACCTGACCTTCCTCTAGACCAGTTATCCAATACAGGTCATCTCCCTGCCCCTTCTTGTGATTGGTTAATGAAGGAGCAGACTGATGAGGTCTGGTGCTAACAAAGCAAACAGAATATTGGCATGCATTAAAAAGGTGAGTAATTCCAGAGATAAAACGATAATTCTCCCGCTCTACAAGACTCTGGTCCGACCGCACCTAGAGTATGCTGTCCAGTTCTGGGCACCAGTCCTCAGGAAGGATGTACTGGAAATGGAGCGAGTACAAAGAATGGCGGATGTTAGTTATGAGGAAAGGTTGCGAGCACTGAACTTATTCTGTCTGGAGAAGAGACGCTTCAGAGGGGATATTATTTCAACATACATATTCCGTACTGGTGACCCCACAATAGGGATAAAAGGGGAAAAAAAAGGGAGTTTAACAAGACACATGGCCACTCAATAAAATTAGAAGAAAAGGGGTTTAACCTTAAACTACGTAGAGGGTTCTTTACTGTAGGAGCGGCAAGGATGTGGAATTCCCTTCCACAGGCGGTGGTCTCAGCGGGGGGGGGGCATTGATAGTTTCAAGAAACTATTAGATAAGCACCCGAACGACCACAACATACAGGGATATGCAATGTAATACTGGCATATAATCACACACATAGGCTGGACTTAATGGACTTGTGTCTTTTTTCGACCTCACCTACTATGTAACTATGTAAATCTCTTGTTAGGATGCTTCATTTCAGAACATGAGCCTGCATAAGAGCCTGATTGGCTTAGAGCTACCTCCTCATTTTCCTTTCTGGGTGCTACTGTATAGACAAATAGGACACTTGGTTCTGTTGTACAGGGGACTAATAATACTGGCCTCTATTGTAAAACTGATTATATTAAGACTGATTTGGGTACTTATATTAGCTATATTTAAAATATTTCTAGCCTGGATTTACACTGTTCCCTATGCATGTAACATGTATGTTAGGGCTCTTTCAGGCAGGTGGTCCCGTGGGGGCGTAAAAACAGGCAACTGAGCCACATTTTTTTGCTGCCTCCTGGTTGCCCACCTGAATTATAACACTGGATAGGCCTGTAGCATCACAGCAGTGTGATGCTTTGCTTCGCTGATGCAGCATTTTTAACTTTAGTTATCGCCTGTCAAACACTCCCATTGAGTTAATTGGGGCTCCATTGCAACCATGAGCCGCAAATCCCCCCCCCCCCAAAAAAAAAAACAGGCCATTGAGGAGGTGGAAGTAGTGCCTGCTTGATGTCTGTCAGCTGCTGCTATACGACCCTCTGAAAAGCGGATGACAGAGGGCAGTAAGCAGTACTGCAAGTCTGAAAGAAGCTTAACACAGACAGTTAGGTATGACTGAGCCAGAGTTCCCCTTTATCTTTCACACTCCCTGCAGTGCATAGATGTGAACCAACCACATGCAAGACTTTTACTGCATCAAAACAGACATGTGTGATTAGGTCATTAATTATTCTTTAATGGCTAAAAATATATTTAATCATTTTTATAATGACTGTATAAATTCACCACATTTTTTTTACAGAATCTGCCTGGAATTCAATTATAATTTTTTACTTCTAGTGAAGAGAGGCCCAAGGAAGAAATTTTTGGAAAGGGCATATTAACCTTTTATTACCACATTTTAACAGATTTGTGTGCCTTTTTTAGCATTTGCTTCATCTGTCATGATTTTTTACACTTTGCTCTGCTGCTTTCTTAATGTGGAGGGCCTCAAGTGTGGCCCCTGGCATCACCAAAGGGCCACACTTAAAACTCAGTGAATATTCACTATTGGAGACCATAGACACACAACAGAATATAGTAAAAAACTATGGACGTGATACAAGAGATGGTCAGAGAAGGTGGACATGATACAGGAGATGGTCAGAGCCTGTGGACATGATACAAGAGATGGTCAGAGACTGCAGACATGATACACAAGTTGGTCAGAGATTGTGGACATGATACAAGAGATGGTCAGAGACTGTAGAGATGATACATAAGGTGGTCAGAGATTGCTATAGGAGCGGGACAAGCATCCGGGGGCAGTAACAAACTGGAGACACATTACATTAGACTGCTAGAAATCAGTGCTATAACAGGACTATAAGGAAAAACAGTAGTGTCTACAGGGGCACCAAGGGCCAAAGTGCCAAGAGGGTCACATGCAGGCCCCGGGCCATGGGTTGCTCTCCAGGGCTCTAATGCCACAAATTTTATGTCACATTTTTATAAATTTCTTTTTCCATTCTTTAGAAACAAGATTTTTGTGATCAAAGACCCTTGTATTGACAAATGCACTTCTTTGGTTGTAGATTGTCGATCATAATGGAGGGGAGATAGCCTGTAGGACTGACTTTGTACAGCTTGAAGTAGATGAAGACCAATTATGGGGATCATAATATTGGGGTCTCAAAAAGAATGTCAGAGATACAAAAGCTTATCTGTTTGAAAATTTCTTGCGGACGCTGCCTGTTCTCAAAAGTATGGACCTCCTCACTGTCACTGACTAACAAATTCTTTGGTTACTTGGTAAACAGGTCAACTGTGGTGAATTCACAAAATTAGAGCACAGCAGGGCCATAGACTAGGACTAACAATGTCTATCCATTGAAGCCAAACTCTGGCCAAAATATCTTTGTTGGTTATGGATAGTGTGTTATTACTGTGTACATCCCTGTTGGAGGGATCTTTTTCTGTGTGGTCACAGAAAAAAGGCGTAAATGGAAAAATTCTCATCATAGACACATATAGAAATAAACAGATAACAAAGGTTTTAGCCCTTCCCTGTCATATATTCAATACTAATGAAAAAAGTTTCATCTGAATTTGGGCTTTTAAAGGGGGCAGATTTTTTTGAAGCAGTTCCTGAGCATTGCAATAGAGATTCCGCTGCAGTTGCAGAACATGCATTGTGTTGGCATGGCAAATGTGTGGGGTTTTGAAAAAGAGACTTATCACCTTCCATCCCGGGGGGAGTTTTCAGGCATTAAGCTGCTAAAGGGCTGCCCTAGTACATGTATTGGCAATGTTAAATGGGGTGAGAAAAAGCCTGCATTCTTTTGGTGGAAAGGACTGCTGTAAACTGGGAACCGGTCAAATATCCACTGAACCAGTTCAACTTGACTTCAGAGTTGCCTGGTCTATCATTATTCCTTTCTATCACATGGAAAACACTTCCAATATAGTTGGTGCAGTTGATAGCAAATTTCTGTTTCATTGGGTCTTTCATGTTACTATTTTATGGAAGACTACCTCCCTGGCACATTTTTCCTACACACATGACATAGTTTGTTATAATTAGAATGTATGCAGAAAATAAAACAATTCACCAACTGCCAGCTGACATCATTCCATTAGGTTGGAAAATTGAACAGTTTCTTGATTTATGCTGAATAAATGGAGATAATGCAGCGCGGCACATATAGTGTTTGTTTGGCATGCAGTGTTGTCCAGTGGGGAAACAAAACTATTATGCTAGTTCTTTTGTGTTTGGAGGCCTACCATGAGTATCTTAAGAATGACATTTTTTTAAATTCGGCTGAATAAATAAAGATAATGCAGCATGGCATATATAGAGATCTTGTTTGACATACAGTGTCCAGTAGATGAACAAAGCTATTTTGCTAGGACCCTTGTGTTTGGAGGCCCACCATGATTATCTTAAGAACACCATCCATGTCACAATAAAAATGACATGATAGGAATGCATTTCATTATCTAGTTAACATGCCACAAAATAAATATAGCTGCCTTTGAATATAATCCTTGTTAGTATGCAAAATTCAACATGTTCACACCTGCTATGAAAATTAAAGCCCCTGAATCAAGAACCTGAATCAGGAAAATCATCCAGCCCTTGTTAGCCTATGCCAGCTGTGAGAACCTTCGGAAGTGATCCAAGGGCAGCGGTTTCTTTTTATCTGAATTTCTGCATAGACAACAGACTGTGGAAAGGGGAAGCAGGTCTGCCAGGGGCATTACTCAACCATTCACGTATCTTGTTGCTGACTGTCAGTAATAAATTCCCACATGTAACAAAAAGTTCCAGAGAGGCACAGCACCTACTAGTGTAATTTTGCTGTTTGTGTATTTCTGTTGGTGGAATAGTATATTGCATACCAAAAGTTCATACTAGGGACAAACAGACCATTTGTGAAGGCTGTTCAGCTGCACGGGACATTCTGGGACTTAGGAGTCCAATTGTACTATATGTGGGCCAGGTTGGTGCTGGGACCCCTCGGACTTTCAGGTAAACCTGGAAACTGCTCACTTGTAGGGCAGATGAGAAATGGCTTTATTTGTGATGTCTTACCATGCTACTGGTTTGTCACAAGGTATCGCAAAGGCTATATTTAATTTGCATTAATAGACAATGGAGAAGTTGAGAAGGCAGTTGTGAAAAAGAGTTCCAAAAATTGTTCTTGCACAGGGGCTCTTTGTTGGCTTTGTCCACCATCGGTCCATCCATTCTGGATACATACAGTATGCCTAAAAACAAGCCACTAGCAAAAATTTGCCCAATTCTAGATAAAAGCTCTACGTTTACTGGCGCAGAGTGAATAACCTGTCATATCTTGTTTGATATATAGGGCCAGCAGTGTTACTTAGGGACAGTGGTGATGGACTTTGGACTCCAAATGCAGCATGCCTTTGACATTAGTTTGAAATGCTATTAAGATGATTCAGAATTTATTGCAGGCACATTAGTCCTACAGTTGACCTTCTTCTGACCTGAATTTGACCTGCTTCTAGCTGATTTTGCATTCTTATTGACTTGTATGGGTAGAGAAGAAGTTCTGACCTGAACAAAAGTCTACTGATAATATCACTAAAGATAGCCAAAGGACTGGGTTAGGAGAAAAACAGAAAAGGGCTTGTGTCAATGGGCTTTGGCTTTTAATCAGTTTGACATCAATTAGAGATGTCTCTGAGATAGGTGGATTTGATCTGCAGTTGATGTTCTTCTGACCTGCATTTGACCGTCTTCAAGTAGGTTTTACATTCCCAAAAAACCTGCACAGGAAAACAAAACCTATATCATAGAATTGCAAGCCAAATGATACAGTCTCTAAGACAGGTGGCCTAGGGATAGGAAGTATAAATCCAGTCTAATCAGCCTTTTCTTATATCCTTACTTTGATTTTTAGAAAAACAATTTCCAATATACCGTATATCAGATGCTAAATAAAATTCGAATCATGTTATATTGGTCTAGTTTTCACAGATAATAGCTGAAGGAGAGCACTGAGAAATCTCATACGTACAGAAATATATACGTCACGTTCAGATGACACAATTTCCTTCAACACCATCACCGTTATCCCCAACTGTGATGGAGTCACCTGTCAATACTTCTATTAGTGACTGTTTCCTATCAATACTCCTATTGGAGAAAGAATTACTTTTCAATATCCCCTTTTGTAGAAGATTTACATATCAATATTCTTATTAGTAACAGAGGAATCCATCAATATTGCTCATGGGGATGAAGTCACTTATTGTGATTCCTATTAAGGATAGGAAGCTATCAATATTCCCTGTTGGTCAAAGAGTTACAAATTAATTTATTTTTTTTAGTGAAGGGATACTGGGACTCTTTGGAATTATATTAGTACAAACCACTGGTGAATTTAAGGTCACTAACAATAAAAAATATAATTACTATGGGGCTGATTTACTTAAACTGGAGAGTGCAAAATCTGGTGCAGCTGTGCATAGAAACCAATCAGCTTCCAGTTTTTTTTTTTTGGATGATATCAGCACTAAGATGAAAGTGTGCTGGCGGTCAGTGCAGTTTGGGGTCTCTGCTGTGGGTGCTGGGCTGTGCGGAAGATGGAAGAGTCAACACGTCACCTCCGTTCTCTGCTTCCTGGCACAGTGTTTGCGCTCCACGCTGGTCTCCATCCGGTTCCGGTTTCCTGCTACGGTCCTGGCTCCCCATGTCCCAGTAGATGCCGGCTCTCCTTGCGGACACTCGGACCCTTCCATCTTCCGCACAGCCCAGCACCCACAGCAGAGACCCCAAACTGCACTGACCGCCAGCACACTTTCATCTTAGTGCTGATATCATGTAAACTGGAGCCGGCACCATGTACCCCTGCTAACATCGGAGAAGACGTCTCTGGACCAGCTATATGTCCTTTGCCTGTATTCATCTTGTTCCTGTGAGTAGCCATTTGGCTGTTGTTTTTATATATCCTAATAAAGCGTTTATGATACTGCACCATAGGTGTGTGCAGCCTATTGCATTAGGGTGTGCACCTCAAAGCTCCAACACATATGCATTTGACATATTTACCAGCCTCTTCCCCGCTCTCCATCCCTAAACAATGGGAAGAAGGAGGACCAAGGGAGCACATGTGAGACCCAGGCAACAGAAGGAAAAGGAACAGGGAAATAAGTGGTGGCGGGGGTGGCATATATTAGTACCGATCCCCTATATTTTCCTCCTGTGGCAACTGAATGTTGACAAAATGCAGAGGAGAAGCCTACTTTCAGCTGCTGCAGGAGGAAAATACAGATCGGTTCCACTAAATTCCACCCACGCCACCTCTCCTGGTTCTGAGGGTCGGCAAGGAAGGGTTTTGGTTTACCTGTCACCTGCCCACCATTGACAGGTTGCCAACCCTAGGATTAGGGTGTGCCCAGGCACACCTGGCACACCCCTTGCGCACGCCTATGTACTGCACTTAGATTGGCACTTCTTGCCTTTTTCCCTACATTGTTTTTCAGAGGTGTTGCTTCCACTTTCAAGTAAGCTGCCGCTGGTGCACAGTATCAGATTCCTTTTAACTCATATATGCGTTTGCATATTTTTAATCAATCAGCTACACTGCCCCTCTTAATTTGGACTTTTAATATTTTGGACTTTTTTTATGTTTGCTTGTATAATTTATATGTCTGATTGTGTTCTTGCACCATTTTTCTTTTTCTTTTTTACAGTTTTTTTTTTTTTTTTGTCAAAGCTTAATTAAACAAGCTGAAGATAGAAGCTGATTGGCTACCATGCACAGAACTACCCGATTTTGCACTCTCCAGTTTTAGTAAATCAACTCCTATGGGTTCCAGTGTTGCTACTACTTTTTGTTAATTATAAAAAAATCAGTTAAAACTGATCTAAATGCAGTTGCTGAAATGCGATATTTATTTTTTACATGTAATCTAATTTTTAAAGTTTTTTTCAATATTTAAAAGTGATACACACAATATTTTCTTTTTTTATTAATGAAAATGTATATATTTTACCTACATTTTTTCATAAACTGATGGAGCTGATTTTTCTGGACCATTTTACAAGCAAACAATGAAGCGGGAAAGTAAAAAGTGACATCACTGAGCATTATTTATGGATATGTGACTCAAGTTGAGTGTTATGATTTTCTCTTTTATTTTTTTTTTTTACTTGTTTTAGGCATGTTATAGGCATTTTATGCACATTAGCGTTTTTCGTTTCAAAGTTTTTATTGAGTTTTTTGATAAATCGACACAGAATAATAACATTGTCTGTCCTATTGATGGCATAGTAAGGTGAGTATCTTATTCACATACAGATTACAGCTCAGATCCACCATGAAGTGAATACTGCGAGATGAGACCAGAAATAATAATAATAAAAAAAAAGGAATGCACCAAAGAATGGTAGTGTCCATCCCACCCCAACACCCCATATGGGATTGTACTGTGTCAAAGGGGATAGAGAATACACCAAACATCCATCACTAGCATTTTTCATAAGCTCAAAAAAAGCTAGAAAATAAAATGATGGATGAAAAATGCTGATAATTGCATCTTTGTGCCAGCTTCTAGTAGCATTTTAGAAGCTTTTAGAAGCATTAGCATTTTATTTGCGTTTTTGCAGTACATGAAAAAAAAAGCACAAAAAAAAAGCTGTTAGGAGCATTTAGGTGCATTCAGCATTTTGTTCTGCTGGAAAAACACTCCAAAAAACTCGACAAACTATTTTTTTGTGTTCTTAGATGCTGAAGCTTAAAAAAAAAAAAAAAAAATTAGCCTAAAGTAGTGTGCATAGACACACAGGATAATACTATTTCGCTTCTAGGAGCAGAAGAAAAAATGCTAATAGCTTGTAGGATCTTAAAAAAACACTAGTGTTCATGGAGCCTAAAATGCCGCATACACACGAGCGGACTTTACGGCAGACTTTGCCCGGCGGACGGGATTTCGTCAGACAATTCGATCGTGTGTGGGCTCCAGCGGACTTTGTTTTCTCAAAAGTTGGAAAGACTTAGATTTGAAACATGTTTTAAATCTATCCGTCAAACTCGAGTCCGGTCGAAAAGTCAGCTCGTCTGTATGCTAGTTCAATGGACAAAAAGCCACGCTAGTACAGCTATTGGCTACTGGCTATGAACTTCCTTGTTTTAGTCCGGTCATACGTCATCACGTACGAATTCGACGGACTTTGGTGGATTGTGTGTAGGCAAGTCCGTTCATTCGGAAAGTCCGTCATAAAGTCCATCGAAAACTCCGCCGGGCAAAGTCTGCCGTAAAGTCCGCTCGTGTGTACGCGGCATTACTCAGCTTTGCTCTTTGTGTTTTCCTTTTCATTCGCTACACATTTTGTACTTAATGGCTGGTTGCAACTGTGACATTAAAGCCATTTTTAAAAATGAGATGCTTATAGTAGGACTTACATGCTCTTGCTATTCTTTTTAAAAAGTTCTGCTAATGTAACTGTGTCCCAGCCATGCTGGCTGACTTCAGCTATGTGGGTGTCCCCTGTGCCCACAAGGACCTATGAAGTCTCCCAGAGTTTCCAGTTTGTGTGTGCTCCCATTTAGAACTACAACCTTATGTGCAGCTGTTCCCAGTGCCACACACATAGACAGAATGAGAAGGAAACCAAGCCAAAGAGTCGATTCTCTTGACAGTAGCTGCTGAGTCAGTCCAGCTTTGGCTCTGTGTCCTGTGTAGTTCTAAAAGGGAGTGTGCACAAACCTGACACTTTGGTGAGGCCTCATAGGTCCCAGTGGGCATAGGGGACACCCACATACCTGAAGTTGGCTAGCACAGCCCGTGCACAGTTAGCGGAGCAAGAACACGGGAAAAGATTTTAAAAATTCTCAACCAGGGTTCTGTGGGTTGCTCTCGAGGTTGCTAGAGTTTCCTTGAGCTGCGGGTGATTGACCTCCCATTTGATGGCGACTACATAGTTCCAGGATCAATGTCACTTGGCAAAGCCCGTAGCATGACACCAATTACCTTTTTAACTGTCTGTAAGGATACATTCTGACCATCATTGTAATGCTTGTATTCTTTCTATTGGCCACCAATGTAAAGGACATTTTTGTCATTGACCTATAATGAATTGCTTTGATTAAGGGTTCCCTGAGACCTCAGAATTATTTTAAGGGTACCTTGGGGTAAAAAGGATAAGGCTACTTTAACTTATGGACAGCTGTTTTCGGGACCCTTTTTTCTTGAAAGCATCAGCCCAATGCTGTTGGATGTATGGGCTGGTCAAATATTCATATGCCTTTGTCCGCTGAAGTCCAAAAAATGCCACTTTCATACATGAAGTTTAGTGTTTCAAGCAACTAGTGGAAAACATAGGAGGAAAGTGAGTGAAACGTCTTTTGAAATTATTAACGATGCGTGAACAAAGAAAAATCTATCCTGCTATTGCTTTAGCAGAAGTCACGCCATTATTCCCATCACCTAATGCAGGCATGTCCAAAGTCCAGCCCATGGGCCAATCGCGGCCCGCGGTCCGGTTTTGAACCCCCGGCCTGGTTATCTAAACATGTATATCTTTTGTGGCCCCCGACGATCTCCCAGCGCCAGGGCCACAAAAGATATATAGGCTGGCTGCCTCGGAGGGAGGAGGCGGGATGAGTGCCGTGCATACAGGAGTAGTATTTCCTGTTTACACGGCAGCCTCTGTAATAGGAAGTCCCGTCTCCGGCGCTGCCATTGGACGACTGTTCTGTCCATCAAAGGAGGTGGGACTTTCTCTTAAAGAGGCCGCTGTGTAAACAGGAGATTCTCCTGTAGGATATCTTTGGCGCTCATCCTGCCCCCTCCATGTGCCCTCCAAGGCTGCACTGATAGTAATGGTGACTGCATTCCTGGCAATGGTGGGTGCATTCCTGGCAATGGTGGGTGCTGTATTCCTGGCAATGATGGGTGCTGTATTCCTGGTAATGGTGCGTGCATTCCTGGCAATGGTGGGTGCCTTCCTGGTAATGGTGGGTGCTGCATTCCTGGCAATGGTGGGTGCATTCCTGGCAATGGTGGATGCTGCCTTCCTGCCAATGGTGGCTTGCTGCCTTCCTGGTAATGGTGGGTGCTGCATTCCTGGCAATTGTGGGTGCATTCCTGGCAATGGTGGATGCTGCCTTCCTGGCAATGGTGGGTGCTGCCTTCCTGGCAATGGTGGGTGCTGCATTCATGGCAATTGGGGTTCTGCAGATGGGCACTGACCCTTATTTTTCTTCACAGTTCTTTATTTCAAATTTTAAGGTTTTTTCCTGAAACTTCCCTCTTAAAGTGAAGGTGCGTGTTATATGCCAATAAATACGGTATATCCAAATAATACTCCTGAGCTCATCTCTTTACTCATACACAGCCACAAAGGCAAGAGAATTCTTGTTGGGCGGTGTATTAATGCTAGAACGAACACACTTAGACCGAATTTTAATGGTTCAAAGAATGTCAGGCAAAATGGTCGGCCCTCGCGCATGTTCACTTCATCAAATCTGGCCCTCTTTGAAAAAAGTTTGGACACCCCTGACCTAATGTAACAGTTAACTGGTAAAAAGTCCAAAGGACCACTTATCAGTTCACTATAGAGCAGTATGTCACTGGATGCCCCAACAAAAAGGCAGTGCTCAAAGGCCTTGTCCACACTTTCTCAAAATACTGATGCTTATCAAACGCACCTTTAGCATTAATGTACGTTAATAGGTGCATTTGATAAGCGTTTAATGAACATTAAAATGCTCCTCCAAATGCCCTATGGGCATTTGCAAATCAGTGGACATGTGTTTTTGGCGCGTTAAAACTGCACCACAAACATCTATTAACTGTAATGTACTAACGTGCCACAAACGCAAACCGATGCATTTGGGGCGCGTTACCATAGACTTTAATAGAAGGAGTTGAAGTGCTTCAACTCCTTTCATACTCGACATGAAGTGTCAGTTTTGAAGCAAACTGACGTTAATACTTCATATTTTGATAATGTGAACAGCACTGTGAGCTGTTCATATTGACAACTACATAGGTGTTTGAGGAGCATTAAAAACGCCCCTAAAATGTCTGCTTTCAATGCCAGTGTGAACTAGGCCAAAAAGAGAGATAAGGCTGCACCCGGTCATCCAACAGGAACCAAAGGGTAAGCCATTTTTAAAGATCCTGGGGCTTTGAGGGTAAGCGTATCCTCCCACTACGACATCAACATATTATAAAAGGAAGTATTATAGTTGCTTATTAGTTGTTATTCAAACCTCTTATCTTATTCTTTGCAAGCTGGTAGAAAACTAGTAAGTGGTTTTTCCAAGGAATTAAGTTTCGCAGTAAAGCACCATTTAAAAATGTACCCCAGCCCAAAGCAAGCCATCTGAATATGCTGCAAATTCTGACTTGCGCAAATTGCTTCATCTAACCCTAGCAATTACCATAGAGGGTCAAGAATTAATTTTTTCTCTACTAATGCAAATCAAACCACTTCATAATTGGGCTTTCCCATTCTATAGATCAATTTGAGTCTATATTATATTTTTTTTGTAGGTTTAACTTGATGGTCATTTGTCCTTTTTTCAACCTAACTATGCACCTCTGTTTCAAAAGTTTCTACTAATGTACAATTGGTCGCTGTCAATCCATTTCTCCAGCATGAGCTTTAGAATTCACAGATCTCATTTCAGGATCTCCAGTTGACTTTAGACGTGTTACTTTATCACTATATCCCGCAGGTTACGAGGAGAATAGATTGGACAGGGACTCGCTGACTTTATGGTTCTATTAAGTATTTCACAGCATTATTGTTATGGGCTGGAAAGGCCACACAGTGAAAAGGCTGCTGTGACACTGTTGATTTGTCATTCTATACCCTGGTGTACCACGCACCATCTAGGCTCTCCACCAAACCGGAGAGGGAAAATGGAAACTGCATGCTACGTGCTCCATGTAATGTCCACTGGGGAGCCCATTTCCTATAATTCACCTCAATATTTTATCCTAGTTACTGAGGCAATCATTACGCAGCATAACTGGCCACATTTGAATGCAGAATTATTATGCTGAGCAGGTGCTGTTCATTTGTGCTGTACATTTAGCACAATGAAGCTTTGGAAAAGGACATAACATTTCAGCCTGTACTGTGATATGATCTCTGGTCAGTATGCATATTTAAAGGAAAATGAGGGTCTTTATGTAAAGCCTAACTTTAGGTTAATTAAATTAAAAAAACAGGAGCACAAGAAACCCCCACAGCAGTAATCTTCTGATGCTGCTAGGGTTAATACGAGCCGCTGAACCTGTCATAGGTACTCGCCAAGACTGACTATGCCAGCCCTCTCTACCACTCCTTCTCTATTCATAGAAGCTGTGTAGCTGTACTATAGCTTCCAGCAGTGAATGAATAGAGGAGGTGGACCTTTCATTCATCCACCTGTCCTGCATTCATAGAGCATTTTAGTTGCTGGAAGCTATAGTACAGCTTCTATGATTAGAGGAGGGGTCGGAAGGGGAAGGCATGGATGGCATGGAGATGAGTGCCTGCCACAGGTCCAGCAGCTCATATTAACCCCCACAGCATCAGAAGATTACCGCTGTGGAGGCATTGGAGGGAAGGCTTTAGAAGTAGGAAGATTTTCAATTGAGCAGCCGCCAGCACGAGGGACACTTCTCATTCAATGTAAGTACTGCCCTTGTGCTGATTTAAAAAATATAAAAAATAAACTTAGGCCGGCCATAGACAGAGCATATTTCTTTCCTGCAACCTCCAGTTGCAGTGATTAATGCTAGTGGCTGCAGCTATAACAGCCACTAGCAATATGTCATGGTTATGCAATAGTTTTGTTTCTCAGCTTACCTGTCTCCATGTGTCCATCTCTAAAGACCAGCTGTCTCTCACCTGACTGCTTTTATTAACTCTCCTCTAGCATGGCTCCACCCCAGCTCCTATCAGAGAACTCTATATTAACCTGTGCACTGCAGGCCAGCCCTGTTTTCTACTATTCCTGTCTGCTTGTGACCCTGACCTTTGGCGTGTCCCCGACTATCCCTGTTTGCCTGTGACCCTGAACCTTGGCGTGTACTCTGTTGTCCTTGTCTGCTTGTGGCCCTGACCTTGACTTATTTCTTTACTATCCCTATCCTCCTGTTGTCTACTGTGGGTGTGAGCTGGGGGACCCTGGGGGTCGCAACCTGGAGCCAGTTGCAGCCCAGTCCATCCTCACCACTAGAGGCTCTGGTGAACACCTGCTGGCTCTTAGACTCTGCGCCCCAGGGAATCCTATGCTCTAACCCCGGTGGGATCCGTGTTGGTGTTCCAGCGCCCCTGCCTTCCTTACACCCAGACCACAGCAGTCAGCCATAGGGTCCACTGCCTTGCGGTGCACTCTTGATCCCAACGGTGTGCATCCCATCCGCAGCTGTCAGCTGTAGGGTCCACTGCCTTGCGGTGCACTCCTGATCCCAACGGTGTGCATCTGTCACCTAGCCTCAAGGTGACCTGACATAATAATCGCATGTAAAATTTCAGTAGGCTAGTTGTACCAAAGTTAATCGATCGATCAACTTGAGTACTTTTAGCCTGCCCATACATGGTTTGAATCTCGGACGTTTCCTGATGAACTGGCCGAGATTCAAGCCGTCTATGGACAGCTTTAGGCTTTAAAGTGGTAGTAAAGTCTTTTTTTGGACTTATACCTACAGGTTAGCCTAAAATAGGGCTATATTAAATATCTCCTAAACTTGGGGTGGATGCAGACGGCACATGCACTCTGAAGGTCTGGCATCCCAGCCTTTCGAGCTCTGTGCCGTAGCTGATGACTCCCGTGTGCGGGAGTGACATCATCGTGGCTCCAGCCACTCATACAGCCGGAGCCTGCGAACCCGGAAGAAAGACCGGATGAAGATGGAAGCCCTGTCAGCGGTGACAGCGTGCCGCTGGAGGGCTTTGTTCTAAGGAAAGTATTTCATAATGTGCTAGTACAGTGTTTCTCAACCTTTTTTCGGTTACGGCACCCTTTAAAATCATGGACAATCTCAAGGCACCTTTTAAAATTATAGACAGTCTCAAGGCACCCCATTCTAAAATGTAAAAAATTATTGTAATAGTTTTACATAATGCAGCAGCATCGACATGTAGGACACCCAACATTAGAGGTGATTTATTCTTACAAAGCAAATACACTTTTGCACACTGGTACCGACTAGCATTCCAGTGTTTCTACTCTCCCTCAGTTTCTCTCCGTCACTCATCCAATGTGACCCCAGTGTTGACGGAGAGGGGCAGGGGGGGGTCAAACAAGGATGCTGTGTACGTGATCAACACCCTTCTTATCAACACTAATGACATCACTGGTTGTTAGGATGCCAGTGACTGGAAGGTTGAAATGGTGCAGAATAAAAACCTGCGGCTTAGTGCAACTAAAAGCAGGCTTGATCCACCTGCTGGCTTGTATACATTTTTGGGCAATTTTTAGGCCAAGGCACCCCTGAAGAAACCTCAAGGCACCCTGGTTGAAAAAGGCTCTGCCAGTATGCGATGTGGTTTACTATCCCTTTAAGGTGTTAAAGACTTTTACGTCTGTTAAACTTTTAAAAAACATGTTTTCCTGTATAGTTTTCAGGTATACAGGTAGTCCCTGGGTTACAAACAGGATAGATTCTGTTCTGGGTCTGTTCTTAAGTTGAATTTGTATATAAGTTGGAACAGGTACATATTTTAAGTGTAACTACAGCCCAAAAAAAATTCTGTTTTTTTAATGGCATAGGGAAGGGTTAACACCCTTGTAATATTTGTTTTGCTGTCTGTGCACCTGGTCAGAAGATTTCACCTCGCTTTCTGTCCCTGTGACAATTGGATTTTGAAAATTTTGGGTTCTTGTGGAAACAAGGATTGGTGACAAAGCTTCAGTGGAAACACCTTTTTCCCATGATAACTCTAATTCCCCGTACACACGGTCGGACATTGATCAGACATTCCGACAACAAAATCCTAGGATTTTTTCCGACGGATGTTGGCTCAAACTTGTCTTGCATACACACGGTCACACAAAGTTGTCGGAAAATCCGATCATTCTGAACGCGGTGACGTAAAACATGTACGTCGGGACTATAAACGGGGCAGTAGCCAATAGCTTTCATCTCTTTATTTATTCTGAGCATGCGTGGCACTTTGTGCGTCGGATTTGGGCATCGGAAATTCCGACAACGGATTTTGTTGTCGGAAAATTTTATATTCTGCTCTCAAACTTTGTGTGTTGGAAAATCCGATGGAAAATGTGTGATGGAGCCTACACACGGTTGGAATTTCTGACAACAAGGTCCTATCACACATTTTCCATCGGAAAATGCGACCGTGTGTACGGGGCATAACAGGAGTGAATTTTCCTTGCTAGGGGTAGATTTTCTCCCATTTCCTGTTGTCTCCCTCCATTTGTAAGTATGAGTCGTTTGTAAGTTGGATGTTTGTAACTCAGGGACTGCCTGTATTTGTACATGGGGATGAGCTTATTGTATATGCATACTCTGCTGTACAGTTTTACTGTACAGTGACAGTAAACATGTTTTACTGCTCCTGTGTTATATTCAAGCCTATGGGTTAGGACGGTGAATAAGGTCTGACTTGACTGAAAAGAGCAAATTCCCACACTCCCTAAGTTGAGATACTGATCGCATTCTGTGGTAAGCAATGACAATTAGATGACAATTAGATGACCATGTCTTATCTTTCAGCCATGTCTCCAGGCAGGTCATGTGATGTGCAGGGTCCTCTTTTTCTCCTGGCAGCGAGCAGTCTTGGAGTAGCACTCGCTTGATGATGTTAGACTTGAAATCACTTCGGTGACGGTGAACGTCATTTTTTCAGGTTGAGTTTCCTGATGGTGACATCAACGGAACAAGCCCTCGCAATGTGGAAGGGCACATCTGCTTGTAGCCTCGGTTGCGAGAGCGTCTGACAGGGTGACAACCCAGGAGAACAATTAGGAGACAGGAACACAGTGACAGGAAGTGCCTCCACATACACTTGTAATACAAAATTGACAAATACTATTTTTCTGAAAGTTGCAGATTTACCTAATTTTCCTAATTTAGACTTTTTTCTTCTATTGTGCCAAATCTCATATTAGATTTTACTGATTGGGTTTACATCTAATTCAGGTATCTACTGATGATGCCCCTTCCTAGGCATGTCCTGCTATAATGTGGGGCTGCCACCATTCACATCCACAGGTAAGAATTCCAGTAAAATGACAGTTTTTCAATATGCAGGTAATATCCACTTCAGCTTTCTCAACCAGGATTCCATGAAATCCTAGGGTTCCTCCAGAGGTTGCTAGGGATTCGTTGAGCAATTTCTGCCTCTCAGATAAGTTCCTGCTGACACCACTGATATTTTTAACTGTCAGGGACAATTCTTCCCATCACACTATTATATCATGAGTTGTAGATATTGTAATTTTTTTAGTAGGGGTTCCCTGAGACCAGAAAGTTTTTTTCAAGGGTTCCTCTGTGTTGAAAAGGTTGAGAAAGGCTGATCTACTTTATGAACCAAGACACCACTGTTATAAACACTCTGGCGGCACTCTATCCTAAAAACATCTTCATTGGTACTGATTACAGATGTTAGCAATACAAAGTCTGGCAGCATGCTTATCTTGACCGGTTTCCTGCCTCGGCAGACCGGGGCACCAATCAATGCTAATCAATAAACAATAAAGATGTCTTAGGATGCGGTGCTCTGGGAGTTTATTAAATGGTGGTTTGATACTACCTACAGACTGAAACTGGTTGTTTTATTTGAATGCTCTCCAAGGATTTTAACAAGCTTTATTGCAGATCCTTACTAGTCTGTAGATATCATTGTTATACCAGTAATCAAAGGTTATGCTTCAAAATCATTCAAACTAAGTGCTAAGTAGACCATCCTGTCTGTACTACTATCAGTTCATCAGTCTCAGTGATGTAACAAATATTACATTCTGTCCAAATTTTCAACCAAATCTTCCAGTGCAGTAAATGTGAAGAGTTTGTCAGATATTCAATTTGTCATTTCGGGAAGCTGCCTGTAATTTGACTTTAAAGTGGAGTTCCAGAATGTAAAATAATAAAAAAAAGAAAGGTCAGCAGCTACAAATACTGTAGCTGCTGACTTTTAATATAAAGACACTTGCCTGCCCAGGTATTCTGCGATATCGACACCCCTAGCCGATTCGTCCATCGGCTGTGGGTGCAGGCGTCGGCATCTTCACTAAGGGAAACAGGAAGTGAAGCCTTATGGCTTCACAGCCTACTGCTCACGTGCGAGTCACACTGCGCTTCCTGAATGGTTCCGCTGTCTTCTGGGTCTTGTGGGTCTACCAGAAAGCAGCAGGGGAGGGGGGAAGGGCCGGAAATTTTGTAGCTTTTGTAACCCGGAAGTGGAAGCGGGTGCCTGGTTTTGACAGGTATCTGCTCCCCCCTTCCCCCCCGAAAGGTTCCAAATGTAGCGGAGAGGGGGGGAGGAAATAAGTGGAGCTTCCCCTTTTGGGTGGAGCTCCGCTTGAAACTCTGTGAAGGCTTCAGGTAGATGCAATGAGCTATTTACAAGGGTGGGAGGATTATCGGAGGATGTGACTACAAAAAGTACTGGTAGGTTGGCCATGCATGGATTGAAACTCAGCCGGTTCAGCAGGGACCAGCCAAATTTTGATCCATGTATGGACAGGGAGGTTGTACACGAGTTGATCTGCTGAACGACTTCTGTACAACTACCCAGTGCAATTTTCTCCGCTCAATCACCAATGCCGGCTATAGCCTGCAGTGATGATCAGAGTTTTCTTACAACAGGGAGGTTTCCCCACTGTCAGAGTACAATAGCTCAGAGGGAAGTATTCCCCCATCCACCTCGAGTGTGAGGATGGGGAAATCAAGTCCATTGCTGCTAGCAACAAAAGGAAACTAAATCAGGTAGGAACACAGAAGAGATTTTTTTGGCTAAGAACATTAGCAGCAGACATCTTCCAATGGAATACTGAACAATCGCTGTGCACATTTTCCCATAATTGCCAACATAGTTTCAAATAATTTTTTTACATTGTCCCATTTCTATGATGATGAAGAGGATAAAATGTACTAATCCATGGGAGCATTGCTTTGCACGTGGAGGTGTCTAGCCGTACAGTGCGCATTTTAGTGCACTTAGGAGGTACAGGTACAGCATCCTGCCCTGCTGCCTCATTCATTTTGAAATACAATGTATACAACATGTATGAAATCAGTCTGCCCAGAACTAAATACTAAATAATTAGGGATGTATTTTTAAAAAAATTGCATAGTAATTTGTAATACCTCATTTGGCCACCAAATAGCGCCAAATAGCGTAATAAACTTCTATGACACTTAACACCATCTACTGGTCAAATGCAGTATTTTAAATTAATGAAAAGCATTCATTGAACCCAGGCAATAGATTAAATACATTTGTTTTTTTTGCCTCATTTTCACAGAACAAAATGTACATGCACTTTCACTGGGTGTATTGCTATTTAATCATTTAAAGGAGAAGTACAGCCAAAGCTCATTTGGCTGTACTTCTGTGGATCACAGGAGTGCAGTTTGTTCTGCACTCCTGTGACCAGTTTACAGCAGACAGCGGGCTGAAGCCCGCTGTTGGCTGATGTCACAGAGCTGGTCCAAGCTGGAGCAAGATTGTGACCATATGGTCGGGATCCGCCCACAACACTGGAACGGCACCTGGCTCAGCCTCTCAGTGAGACGCTGAGAGGCCGAGCCAGGAACTTTGGCCCCCTCCCCACCCTAGCGCTCCAGTGAGCTAACTATCAGTCACTGGCTCTCTGCTCATGGAGCTTTCAGAACTGAGTGATCTCTTGGTTCTCAGTCTTGGAGCTGACAGGGACAAATGCTGCATTGGACCGACGCTACATCCACCTAGGTAAGTATGATTTTTTTTTAAAAAAAGCCATATTCCACTTAATTTTTTTTTTTTCATTACAGGTACTTATGTAGCGACATCAATTTATGCAGCGTTTTACCCATATATTTTACATTCACATGCTGTGCAAATTGTTTATGAATACACCCTTATTAGTATTTATTTCTTGACAGACTAATGTGATACATTTTGTATACATTGTATAAGTGATAGTATGCTAATCAGGATACTTTTAATGATGTTCATTATATAGTCAATGGACTGAAGCAAGGTCCATAAAAACACGGATGAGCGAGTTTGGGGTGGAGGAACTTGACTGGCCTGCACAGGGTCCAGACGTCAACCCAATAGAACACCTTTGGGATGAATTTGAGTGGAAAAGGCAGGCATCCCAATACTTTTGACAATATAGTGTATAAGAGAATGCACCCACCTTGTAACTCCTGCTCTATGAATAATGAGTGAAATGTGTTAGAAGGTGTACTTTAGGTAGTCCGGATCATTCAATAAACCTTGATGGCAGCCCGTATCCTTTTCTCTCTTTCGCTACAGAACACGATCCCCAGGAATCTGGTAGTTAAAGGCAACACAAACAACTTTCAAACTCTTTATACATAACCTTGGCTTTCATCGCCTCAGTTAAAAAAAAGAAAAAAAAAATCACAGTTGACAAATGATTTGGAAGGTTCATTCAAAATAATTGCCACTTATATCTGAATCCCCAGTCTATTAGCACACTTGGCCAAAAGGGCATGTAAAGAAATAGCATCCTTGAAATATTATCCCTTTTTCCTTCCGAATACTAAGTACTTTGCATTTACAGACGATTAGGCCCCCGCTTGCAATTTTTTATTATACGATGTGACAGAAAAGCTCTTTGATAGAAGTTCTGTTAAATAATATATAGTTTTAGCAAGGTCATTTTCTTCATGACCAGAGGGGGGGGGATTGCACTTTGTAGTAATGAATTTCACAACTAGCAAGGCTCAACCGTTCTCCAAATTCTCAAAGTTGCCCTTTTTTGTCCAGCTCTGCGGATGAAAGATAAGTTGCTTTTTTGTAAATGAGTGATAGTATTATCTATCTCTATCCTAAAATCAAATATTTAGGAACAATAGGGCTAGATAGATATCAATCAGTACAATAATCCAACTTAATTAAATAAATCTGACATATAAGGAAATGCTTCTTGCCTGGCTGTTTTTTTTTTTTTTTTGTTTGTTTTTTTAACAGAAAAGTTTTTATTTGTCTCCAGAAGGAGAAAAATGTACAGTAAGCATACAAACATAGAGACATAAGACAAAGTGCGGCTACATAATGGATAGATACAGACATAGTGAATAGTTTCAAATCAGAAGATTACAGATATCATAATGCAATGTTGTGTATGATTCGCAGTGCATATATAATATTACATCAGAGAGTAAAAAACCCTAATTACTTATACAAAGTTCGGCTACTATCTCCTATCTGACATTACCTTCAGCTGGTGAGTCAGGTTATAATGTTATTTATTTGTCAGGGTATCTGAATATAGGATAATGAAGGATCAAGGTGTTGGGGGGGTGGGGGGTTGAATGAAAGGAGGGGGAGGAGGGGGAGAGGACATATCAGAGGGGGGCTCGTCCCGCGCCCTGTCAGGCCGTATTAATCTTACTGCTTGGACCATGCTCCCCAGATCTTTGTGAACTTCTTAGGACATTTGCGGTTAATATAGGTGAGTGGCAGTGTGGAGTTTACCAAGGCTTTCCATTGGGAGACCGTGGGAGGGTCAGGCTGCTTCCATTTAATCAGGATAGTTTTCCTAGCATAAAACGAGGGGTAAAATACAAACAGTCTTTTGTGTGTATTAGATATAAGGTTTTCACATACTCCCAGAAGTAAAATAATCGGGTTCACTTGGATATGCAGGTTGCCCACCGAGTTGATAACGTCTACCACCTCTGACCAGAACTGCTGTATAATAGGGCATGACCAGACAACATGTATAAAGGTACCCAGCTCCCCACTGCACTTCGGGCATCTGTCTGTTTGTGTCGGATATATTCTAGATAATCTCTGCGGCGTATAGTACGCTCTGTGGAGGAATTTGAGCTGGATATATCTATCCCTCGCTGAAACCATAAGGGGAATGTACTGTTGTATTCCTTCCTCCCAATCATCAGCTGCAAGGGCAGGCAAATCCTCTTTCCACTTGTCATAGAGCTTGGTCCCCCCAGTCGGCTCCTCACTTAATATCCGAAGATATAAGGAGGATAGAATGCGATCTATGTTTCTGGAGATCAGGAAGGTCTCTACCCCGTGTGACTGTAAGGTAACCTCTGCGGGGTACTGGGCCTGTACTGCATGACGCAGTTGCAGGTAACGGAAGAAAATTCATGAGGGCAGTTGAAAATTCTTTTTTAAAGTATTGTAAGCGAGGATTCTACCCCCTGACATTATTTGTTGTATTGTCTTAATCTCATATTCTGCCCACAAGGCCGGGTCTGGGACTGTTTGTAGATGTTTTAGTTTGGGATTACCCCATAATGGTGTGTACGGGGAGATGGTGTTGGTTCCAGTAAGTTTCCTCGAAATTTGTTCCCAGACTCTAACCGATGTTCGCATTGGAATTGTCATGTCTGGATGCGCCCTGGGGCCCTTGAACGCCAAATTACTCAATGTTGAGTAGGATCCCAATATGGCGTCCTCCAGGTTGACTGCTGGATTGGACTTTGGCTGGGAGAACCACCAACGGGCCTGGCTGTTGTTTGACCCTCTGACTTCATTACTGACATAAAACCAAAGAAAGTAAGCCAAAGTCATAAATTCTTATTTACACACATGGTTCAGGCCCGTGACAGCAAGACAGTCAGGTATCCAGCATTTTCAGGGGTAGAGGTCAGCAAAGGTAATGTTGCTTTTATGACAAGTTTCCATTGAAGGGGACCTTTTAGTTCCTTTACAAGTCTGCCTGAAATAACTTCTGATGTGTCACAATATACAGTAACTGCAATGTTTTCAAAAAGTTCTACCTTGTATCATTAAAAAGTCCTCCTGGAGTCCAGTGATTTCAGATAAATGTAGCACCCTCTACTTAGGTAGGTGCTAAAGGTGAGGATTTTTGGTGAGTGCAGGTAAATTTAGGCAGGCCTAGCTGGAAGCCACCCGCAGATCAGCTCCCGCTGTGAATAATCATACATACTAGGTACGTGATCCTGAGCAGCAGAGCCACCTTGTCGCCGCATTTGTAAGTTATAAGGTCGACAAGCGGTTAAAGTGAAACTAAACTGTATCTGAGCACCACGAACTGAAAACTCAATTTAATTCATTTTTAATATTCAAAGCCAACTCACCCATCCACCCATGTCTCCATGCTTTATTTTAACACACCCCTAGCTTTTCTACCCTTGGTTTGTTCAAGGCCATACCCCCACATGCATAGCTCCCAAGTGTCCCTGATTTGGAGGGACTGTCCCTGATTTGGAGCAATGTCCCTCTGTCCCTCTTTGTCCCTCATTTGTCCCTCATTTTGGTCTGAAACATATAGTTGCATCTAAAATGCACTTTTTATCTTTCAAAATTGTTTCCCAATGCTAAACCTTTCATCCAATTTCTAAATTGCTGCATTAGTAAATTTAAAAGCCAATATAGAGGAATAGGAGTGGTAAAAAAGTCCTTGTGGATTTAATTAACCTTTTTTTGGTTAATTCTACTTTAAGGGGGTGTGGCAGGGGGTGTGTCCTATGCCCACATACGTTTGCAAGTAGGTGTCCCTTAATCCCATCTCAAAATGTTGGGAGGTATGATCACATGGATGTCACTTTGGGACACAGAGGCTGTGTCCATGCAGCCGCATTGGCCTAATAGACATCTATGGGACTGCTGGATGCAGGAACACCTGTTAATTCCTGTGACGGCAGAACCTAGAAGTAACGACCCCTTAGGCCCCCTTCACACATGCGGACCGTTTTTTTCATCAATTCAGTCAAGTTTTTTTAAAGAAAAGTTTTTCATCAGTTTGTCATCAGTTATTCATCCGTTTTTACATCAGTCTTTTAAATCCACCAGCTAGAGTCCTTAAACCAGTGGTTCTCAACTCCAGTCCTCAGGACCCACCAACAGGCCAGATTTTAAGTATTACCTTGGGGAGATGCAGACTAGAATACTGCAATCACTGAGCAGCAAATGATATCACCTGTGATGTATTTCAGTTATCTTGCAAACCTGGCCTGTTAGTGGGTCCTGAGGACCGGAGTTGAGAACCACTGCCTTAAACTTTTAAAGCAGAGTTCCACCAAAAAATGGTCTTGGTGACCCCCCGACATGCCACATTTGGCATGTCATTTTTTGGGGGGGGGCGAGTACCTTGTTTTTAGAGGCATCCAGCTCCCACTTCCTCCCCTGGCCCGCGGCACCAGAAGGAAGATCACCTCTCCCCCCTCCCTCTCTGCAATCTTCTGGGACACATCACAGATCCCAGGAGATTGCCAGGCCATTCACAGCGTTCAGCATGGCTCGTGCATTCGCAGTGCGCACCCAGCTGTGAAGCCACAGCCGGGCACACACAGTTAGATTGCCAGCGCTGTGGAGAGGAGGGGGAGAGGAGCGGCGCTTCGTGTGCCCACATCGCTGGACCGTGGGACAGGTGAGCGTCTGCTTATTAAAAGATAGCAGCTACATTTTTTGTAGCTGCTGACTTTTAAATTGTCTGGAACTGCCAGTTCTGATGATGTATCGTCTCTTTTTAAGGAATTGGGCTTTGTTTTTGAAAAGGAAATTAAAGCTTGGTGGGGCATCGCATCATTTGAACAATATATTCATTGTAAATTAGTGCCGAAATGCTTGAGATGGGATATCCCACCAAGTGATGGCCTATTAGACGATGAGTCTTTACAGGAGTGGTATGACTTTTTCCAATAAGAAAGGTCTAGAACTTATGGACCTCTTAAGAGAAAACAAAGAAAATGAAAACTCTGGAGAAACAGATTACAGATATTAAAGTAAAAATGGAGTCTCATCAGGATCATTCTGATTTTTCCAAACTATCAGAACTTAAAAATAAATTGACTAAATGGGATAAAGATGCTCAAATAAAAAAGAAAGGAAAATGTATCAGAGATTC
Organism: Aquarana catesbeiana; assembly: GCF_042186555.1. NCBI lineage: Eukaryota > Metazoa > Chordata > Amphibia > Anura > Ranidae > Aquarana > Aquarana catesbeiana. The sequence goes on along the minus strand of NC_133330.1, from coordinate 60,822,847 downwards.
TAGTGATTTTTCACGTAAAGAGGTCTTTAAATGGCAGGCTAATGTCTCCAGTACTGACCAGGTACACAAATCCCTCCCTCCAGTGAGGATGCTGAATCAACCTAGTACTCCTGTATTTGCCCCAAAACCACGCACACCATCCCATAACTTTCAACAAAACCGTCCCTTTTATCCACAAAGGGGACGTGGAAGCAATGGTAGGGAAGGGGTGGTACTCACTACCCTCTACCTCCTTCGGATACGCATTTCTATGATAATGCTAATTATCAACAAAGTCAGATATCTAGAGGTAAACCCAATAATCCATCTGGCTCTAGGGGAGGTTATCATCAAAATAACACTCAATATAAAGGTTGGAGGGATGAGTACTATCATTATGAGAATTCCATTCCTACAAATAATCGCTTTGCCCCTTGTCTGATAGAGATGAACAAGGGGGGGGGGACCTCCCATACAAACACCTACTGGAAACAGGACGGGGGAAAAAAGAGGAGAACACAAGAAAGGAGAGCAGGAGGGAGAACAATTAAAAAGGACAAGGTCCCACTAGGTACTGGTATTTACAATATTAGCGGCACTGATTTATCAGATGACAAATTAAGAGTTCTTGATAAAGGACTCAAATTCACTCCAGTTTGGAATTTTAACAAATTCCATACTTATGTTAATTTGCAAAAATTTGTTAGGACACTTAATATTAAAAAATACTTTGTGTCCAAACCTGCTGAAAGGTCTTTTTTAGCTCCAGTCAGGATTCATTTGAATCTTAAGAACAAATCAGTGTTTAACCCGCCGAACGTGGACACTAAACATACTGAAGTGTTTAAAAATATGGTGTTAAGTGACCTTGATTCAATGAAATTAAAAAAAATTAGAGACCCCAGACCCCACCTTTATAAAAAAAAAGGTATCACCTCTTTAGAATCCAAAAAAGAGGTGGTAATTCGCCCAGCCGATAAGGGGGGAGGCCTAGTAGTGATGAGCAAGGCATTTTACAAGGGGGAAATGGGTGGTTTTATTAGGGGACACCAATACATATAGATTGCCGAAAAGTGACCCTATCTTTGAGTTCAAAGAACATTTGGGCCTTTTAGTTCAGAAGGGCTTAAAAACGAAAAGTTCTTACCAAAAAGGAAGCCATTACTTAGATCCTAGTGCCTGTAGTACTCCAATTATATATTTTTTTCTGAAGGTCCATAAGGATGCTTTACATCCGCCAGGGAGACCTAAAGTTAACAACATGGAATCAGTTTTGGCACGCTTAGGCCAGTATATTGATCGTTTCCTTAAGCCCATTGTCTCAGAGACCAAGGCTTTCCTTAGAGACACCAAACAGTTTATTCCGATCCTGGAGGAGGTTCCCTGCAGGAGTAATAGTATATTGATTACTGCAGACGTCAGTTCTCTATATACTATCATTTGCCACTCTGATGCCATCCTCTCTGTTAAATGGGCTCTGTTAATATCTGATCTGTCTAGAAGACATAGAAAATTCATATTACAGTGTTTAGAATTCTGCCTAACCAAGAATTATTTCTGGTATGACAGAAATTTCTACCTACAAGCGATGGGCATTGCCATGGGGGCCAAATTTGCCCCCAGCGTGGCAAATTAGTTTATGGCCTTGTGGGAGGAGGAAAGTATTTTCCAAGAATGCCCTAACCAATTAAAGTGCTATAAACGATACATTGATGATCTCATCATGATCTGGGAGGGTGACATGACCAGCCTTGAAGCATTCATGCTGAAGTTGAATACCAACACTAAAAACATATCTCTCTCATGGAACATAGATAGCCAGAAAATCGTGGTCCTTGATTTAGAGATTTACAAGGAGGGAGCTGTATTCAAGACACAGAATTACCTTAAGCCTACCGACCGCAATGGTTATATCCCTCTTGACAGCTGCCACCATAAAAGTTGGCTTTGTAACATTCCTAGAGGACAATTTATTCGCCTAAGGCGAAATTGCTCTTCTAAACACTGACTTTTTAGCCCAATCTCAAATCTTGGCAGATTGATTCCACCAAAGGGTTATCAAAAGGACCAAATTCAGAATTAGATAGAGAGGGCCGGTGCCCTGAATAGAACTAGTTTGATCTTGGATTCTAATAATAAAAAGGATGCTAAATATGAATTTAAAATGGTTCTGGATTTTAATATTCAATACAAGCAATTTGAGAGGATAGTAAATAAACATTGGGAGGTACTGAGGAAGGACAAAATACTGGGAACAGTCCTTCCTCCCAATTCATTTACAAAAGAGCCCCCACCCTTATGGATGTCATTGCCTGAGGAGTCATTGACCCACCCATATTTAAGGAAAATAGAATTTTCTCTTTACTTTCGGGTTTTTATGCTTGTGGACGGTATCCAGCATGCAAACGGTGCAGATTCAACTTAAAAAAACGAAAGGAGTTTACCTCTTGTTCCACTAATAGGTCTTATAAAATCAATGGCACCTGTGGAGTGGTCTATATGTTGGAGTGCAGTTGTGGACTCCAAAATATAGGCCGAACTTCCCGACCCCTGAGTGTTCGCATCGGGGAGCACGTTATTAATATTAAAAAGGTCCTCAGGACCCATAGCATGTCTAAACATTTTAGACAATGCCATAATAAAGATCCTAGATGCCTAAAATTTTGGGGTAAAGAGAATCATTCTCGATTGTGGAGGCTAAAGTTTTAATGCCCAAAGGGTTAAATGTTGACTTCGATTTAAACTGTTTTATTTCCGACAAATCATTTATTTTCCTTTTTTTCTTTTAAATAATGAGATATTTTAATCTTTATGAATTTCAAATGAAAGTGTATGAATTTTTGTGATGTTTTGGAGGTTGGCATCGGGTGAGATCTTGTATATTAAAATACATTCATGTGTTCTGGTTAGATATGCTGATCATCCACTAGGGGGCAGTGGACTGACTGGGAACACTTTTTTAAATACTTTTTTCTTTATAGGTTTATTTTTGAACTGATTGCATTTTTAGTAATATATTTGCATATATGATAGTATTTGGATCTGTCCTGATGCTCGGAGCACAGACCGGCTGTATTTTACATTTTATGTCTAATTACGAGCCTCGCATATCACCGCTCGTTTGTGTACTCCGTTGGTATGACAACGGAACACTATAAGTAAGCTGCTTGGTGACACCATGGCCCCACCCGGCTGAGGAAGTTCTGACGAACGTAACACCTACGGGGGAGGAGCCATGCACGGATGCATAGCTCCCAACTGCCCCTGATTTGGAGGGACTGTCCCTGATTTGGAGCAATGTCCCTCTGTCCCTCATTCCTCCTCATTTGTCCCTCATTTTGGTCTGATCTATAAAGTTGTATATAAAATGCACTATTTATCTTTCAAAAAGTGTTTCCCAGTGCTAAACTTTTCATCCAATTTCTAAATTGCTGCATTTGTACATTTTAAAAGCCAATATAAATATATATAGTAGTGGTAAAAAAAATCCCTTGTGGATTTAATTAATTTTTGGGGGGTTAATTCTACTTTAAGGGGGTGTGGCAGCGGGGCGTGTCCTATGCCTATGTATGTTTGTTAGTAGGCATCCCTCATTCTCATCTCAAAATGTTGGGAGGTATGCGGATGACGTCACCTGCTGCCATTCTTTGAAACAAACAGCACATGGTTGTGCTATATGCCTGGATTGTTTTCAACTCATGTGAGTAGTCCGTATTTGGACTTAAATACATTTTAAATGTTTGCACAGCAGTGAGCACTTAGATCTCCCTTTTCTTTATATACATACGGTTTGATGCCCCCACTGAGAGTATCGATCCGGAGGAGAAGTTCTACTTGATCTGTTTTGCTACCTACCTTTTGTGTGGGACCTGCTTGCATGACTACCTGTTAGCTCAGGAGTCCATGCTTTGAGGTGAGCTTAAAACTTATAACGAAATTGGAGGGTCTGTCAACATTATTGAAATTGCTGGTGGAGTCATCTTTTCATCTTTCTGGGACTTGTTGTTCCCCAGCATTTTGGACTGTGTTTTATTGCTTTTTTGCGCTGCACTTCTTATATTTTTAACACTACAGATATACAGTATGTGCTTTTTTCAGATTTCATGACTGAGGTTTACAGCCACTTTAAAGTGGAGTTCCATCCAAAAAAAAAATTTCATTAATGTGCTTGAAAAAAATAAAACAAAAAACATTTGGAAAAAAAATTTTTTTTTTTTACTTACCTTATAATGCCTGTTGCTATGTGGTCCCTCGAAATCTGCCTCCTTCAGCGCCTGGGCTCCTGACGTCACTTCCCTCGGCACAGGAAGGGAGATCACCCCTCCCTCTAGGCAATCATCTGGGACACGTGGCAGGTCCCAGATGATTGCGCAGCCAGTTACGGCGCGCGGCTCACGCATGCGCGGTGCGCGCCCGGCTGTGAAGCCACAGCTGGGCGCCCACAGCTGGGTGCCGAGCGGAGAGGGAGACGAGCAGGGCTTCGATCCCCCACACCGCTGGACCCTGGGACAGGTAAGTGTCCAATTATTAAAATTCAGCAGCTGCAGTATTTGCAGCTGCTGACTTTTATATATATTTATTATATTATTTATATTATACGTTATATATATATATATATGTGTATATATATATATATATATATATATATATATATATATATATATATTTTTTTTTTATATTTTATATATATATATTTTTAAGCGGAACTCCGCTTTAAGCTGTTACAGCAACAGTTTTCATTTTTCTTTTTTGGGTCCTTTTCAAATGGGCGTTCCATCTGTCCATTTTTCATCAGTTGATGGAAAAAACAAGCAAACAGATGTGAACAGATGTAAAGAACGCCAGAGTCTAAGCATTTGTCCAGGTGTCCAGCTATGGAGGGGTCAAGGAACAGCTAGTTTCTTTGAATAGGTAAGGCTAGTAATAGGTAATAGCTAGTAATAGATAGGTAATAGCTAATAGTAGGAAGTCACATTTAACCAGACTGGTTCTGTAATGCAGAAGACACTAATTACAACTGACGTTTATTAAAACTGAAGCCATGGCTTGGAAAAGCTTCCAAACGGCTTCAATATTACGGAACGAGTCCAGTTAAATGTGACTTCCTACTACGAGCTATACCAGGACCTGGATAAATGAGAACCTTCACAGACATCTTTGATAAGTATGTTTTTAATGTGTTTGCTTACTGGCGTAGTGGGGAGTGAAGGTCAGTGAGATGTGATGGTGATTTTAGAATACAGTTCTGCTTTAATGAGCTTAAAGCTGTGAATCGTTAAACAGTTTCCCGCTGTTGATAAGTGGAGAACCTCCTTAATATTGCTGATTAATAAATTCAGTAAGAAAACCAAACACACCTTGTATACACTTGATGGATGGACTTTGATCGCCTGCATGTCACCATTTTTATATATATATACAGTATAAAGAGAGAAGTGGATTTAGCATCTTTGTACGTATAGATAATGTTTATGCATGAAGAGCTGCATGTGATGAATTGTTCTGAATTATATAGCTGAGGATATAAATCAGCCTAACGACAACACAGTTTCTCTCCATTCTGTGGTAGAGAACATTTTAATTGGGCTCGTGTGCATGTACATGGCGAGGAAAACAAATAAAATGATGAAAAGTGATATTTCTTCCCACGTTGTGACTGTTTTTCATCTGTTCACCTTTGTATAAAATGTGTTCTAGACGCATATATTAAATGCCTCTTTAATTAAAGAACGTGAACACGTCTGCTCCAGGCAAATAAAATTAAATAGGAAAAAAATTACATGCCTGCGGGTTTGTCTCTGTGCTATTTATTTGGCTCAAAAAGCTTACAGTCTAATCACTAAGATGTTGAAAGTGAATTTTTTGCAGACTGGGATACTGTCAGTTAAAGTATATCTAAATCCCAGTTTTGTATTCTAATCCTTCACTGTTCTATTCAAATTTAAAGAAGAATTTCAGGTATGGATATTTTATAAATGGCATATACCATTCCTGTTCGACGCCCCTGGATTTCTGCATGGCTCTGGGTCTCGTGCTGAGCAGCGGGCCTGATATATTCCGAACATATTTTCTGAATGCATGCAAGGCATTCTCTGATTGGACGAGGTGGAGAGGCAGGGCACACTCTCCACTTTATCCAATCAGAGAACGCTTTGCATTTGCCTGTGCCAAGTGGCCAAATTCCTGTGTTCAGAATGCATCGGGGCAAGCTGCTCAGCATGGGTCCCAGAACTTATTGGAGATCACCTGGAGTAGTGGTGTCTACTACATTGATTTCCAGCTTTCAGAGAGATCATCCAGGTATGGTATACTGTATACATAGTTGCATTGGTCCAAGCTGGACCAATGTAATTAAATATAAAATATCCATACCTGGAATTTGTCTTTAAATTTGGATAGCATGGTGATGGATTAGAGAAGCTGTCAGAAGATGAACCCTCAATATTTGTTCTTGTTGATCAATGTCCCCAAGAGCAAAAGTGAGAGTCAATCCTAAACTTTGAGTTTCTATCATACCAGGAATATAAGGGAAACCTTCCAATGGGAACACTGGTTCTGGTGACAACTGTCTAGGAAAGGATTTTCCACAATTTGAAGAGTTTTGCTCTTCCTGGCATCATCCGCCTGCCTTTCCACCTCAGCCAATCAGAGGAAGCTTTGTATTCATTCATAAAATACAAAGCTCCCTGTGAATGGCTTGGCTGAGCAGCGCTCAGCCTGACTCAATCTTGTTCCAGGAGCAGGACAGTAAGTCAGCGCCATATACAGTATGTAGCTGAGGCTACATCTTTTATACAGCGCTCCCAGCCACTGCAACTGTTAGTGAAGGTCATAATTCACTGGGACAGTAATAGACGGAGATCCGATTTAAGTTAAACTTAGTGAACTGAACAGCTCTGACACTACAAACTATACAGAGTTTTTTATTAAAATGGATTCTTCTTTAGTTGTCATCACTACCAACCATGTGATATAGTGCTGTCTGAAATAAAGTATAACTAAAGGCAAAACTTTTTTATTTTTTAGTTTCAGATAGAGTGGAGGGGGGTTAGAACCCTTGTCAAGTTGCCATTGCTGTGCCGCCATTTGGGATATTTTCCCTCTCTAATTCTCCTGTTTACCATCATCACAGAAAGTAAAAATGAAAGAAAATCTCAACTTTTGGGTTGTCACCAGAAAAAGAACAGAGGGGAAATCTTCCAAAGGGGACACTAGTTCTGGTGAACCTGATGATAGGGATTCTCTCACTTTGGAGGGATTTCTTCTCATTTTCTGTTTTGGCTAAGAGACAGGAATTAAAGGCAAATGTCCTCAAAGGGACACAGATGGCAAAAAACCAACAAAAAAACCCTCCCTTACTTTTTATTCACTGATATAATCTCCCACACAGTTTTTTATTTTTACAAAAGGTTTTATTAATATGCAATCCAACAGATAAAGAACAATATCTAGAAGGTTACAGCACATAATAAGCCAAATTAAACTAAATACAAAAGAAAAATAAAACTGCTCCTGTCCCATACGTGGTGTCCCTAAACAGGAAACGATCAATTGACACCGTTCAAAGAATCCAGGAGATCCAAAATACAAGAAAAAAAAAAGGAAAATTATCTCCATAACCATTTACCAAGGCATGTCACGGAACGTCCCACACTTCGCTTGAGTGCTTCCGTCATATACCACTTCTTCCCAGTCTGTATACAGATATCAGATATTCCAACCTCTCTGAGCACAAAACAAGGCGACACTTGCTTGTTGCTAACATGAACTGTTTTATTTAGAATCAAAATTACAAGACTTTATATGCCGTTGGAACCTCCGCTAACAATACAACTGTAACCTAATTAACATAATTAACATGAGCTAATTAACTAAAAAATTTACCCAGACCAGATGACAGACTTGTGGGCACCGAGCTTCACACAGTAGTATAAACACAATAACTGGAGCTAATTACAATTAACAATACAAACAACAATCTCCCCCCCCTCCTCAGCCTATTCATCAACAGTTAGTCTCCTAGCCAGTCCTGGAGGCTAATGTGATCAGCTCACTCAATTAACAGGTTGAGTTCAGAATCAACCAAACCAATAATAGTCTCTACATACATCCTGGGAGATATTGTGGACAAATATTACTGTCCCATTTTAAGTAGTCCAAGATATATTTTCTCACTCACCCTGTGCCAGGATGGCACAGGGTGACTTAGACATAAGATGTATTCTGAGTTCTACGGGCCCTCTCGTCACAAATATCTAGAAGGTTACAGCACATAATAAGCTGAATGAAACTAAATACAAAAGAAAAATAAAACTGCTCCTGTCCCATACGTGGTGCCCCTAAACAGGGAACGATCAATTGACACCGTTCAAAGAATCCAGGAGATCCAAAATACAACAAGAAAAAAAAAGGAAAATTATCTCCATAACCATTTACCAGGGCAAAGCCTGATAGCCTAGTAGGCTTATAAAGTGGATGCATGGAACAGGTCCAATAGGATGAAGAGAAGAAAAAGGAAAAACCGGAATGAGGAAATAGAGAAAAGAAAAGAAAGGAGAGAAGGTAGGAGTCCACGGGGCCTGGTCCAGAAAAGCGTTTAATTGAGAGAAGGGTATTATCAAACCTAGAAGGTTGGATATATGTGACCCACGCTTGCCAGACCCAAAGGAGTTTACAATGGGTGTCCGAGAGGATAGCTGTCAGCTTCTCATTCACCATGATGTCACTCATGCGATTCTTAACCACCTCAAAACTGCGTACAGGTGTCTTCCATGCCCTTGCAATGGTTAACTTAGTTGCAGTAAAAAGATGTAGAGTCAGTTGGTGCTCCGGACGAAGCAATTCGGCTCTTGGTTTACCAAGAAGAGCTTTGTAGGGATCCTTCCTGAGATTAACATGAAATATATTGCGAAAAAGAGTGTAAACTCTGACCCATAACCTGCAAACCTTTGGACACGACCACCAAATGTGTGCCCTCCTGTGAACATCCTCTGAAGCAAAGTCGGGAATAAGTTGGGATAAAACAGGCCATGCTAACAGGTGTATAGCATCATCTGTATAAAACTTTATAGGCATTTTCTAATATGATAATGTTTTTTGAGCATTTTGAGAGTGCAGTAGTCATGATTTGCTAATCCTCTGAATCCAGCTGCTTCCCCAACTCCCTTTCCCATTGGATATGATAATGTCTCAATGGAGGCTTTTTAGAGGAGATTAATAATGAATAGATTAGTGAGATAAGTCCCGGAAGTGTGCATGAGTTCTGCAAATGCTCTCAAAGGGGATCAAAGTATACGGGTTAGGTCAGAATTTTACCAGCTGCAGGAAAAAATGTCTGATTTGAGGGTAACTCTAGTATTCTCGTAAGGGAATATCGTGAGAAGAATCAAACATTAGTATCCTAGTGGGGGTGAACAGAGAATGAATGTCAAGAAACCCATTGGCGACCCACCCACACAGTTGTTTTTAAGCAGCTCTAGCTGCAATTCAGAGCTGCCCCTGTAGTACCCTTTGCCACAAGAAGTCCCCAGTCTTCTGGATTGAACGACTCCCAGCTTTACCCAGCCTTGAAGACTGAAGACTCAACTGGGAAGGCAGGGTGTCAAGGGTCCACCCCCTGAGGAACAATACCAAAGCGCTGTTTGTTCACAGTATCTTGGTGCAGAAAATGGTACTGATGTCATCATGTCAATACTGCTCTCTGCATCATCTGCCCAACCTGGAGAAGAGGAAAACAAGATAGGGACTCTGCAGCAACAAAAAAAGGTGAGCATAGAAAAACAAAAATAGCACTAAATACAGAGGACTGTTTATGGAGAGAGGGTGGTCTAGGGGTGCAAGTGCAGAGGTCGGAGTTGGGCTTTAAATCACCAGCACATATAATACATGAACTGTGTTGTAGTATTTATGCGCTGCTATGTGCAAATAAATTAATTGCGATTGTCCCTATATGGTTTTAGGTGAACAGCTGCAACCATTAAATAGTGAACTCAAACACTATAAACCAGAAAGTAATAAATGTGTAAATGGTGCGCTAATTCAAAAGATATGTGTACAGTGGAACCTTGGTTAACGATTAACATGGTTAACAAGCGTTTGAAAGACAAGCAACTTTTTTGTTTAAAATCCTGACTCGGTTTGCGAGTGTTGTCTTGCAAAACGAGCAGAATTCAAGCTAATGTGGTGTGCAGTACTGCATTTGGCCAGAGGTTGCTCTGTACGGTCAAGACTGACCGCTATCAGGCTTTGACCTCTGACTTTTTAACTTGATACATTTTCTCAAGGTAACTTTGGACTAACAAGAACCTCAGCATTTTCAGCTCATACTCTGACTCTCGCCCGTCTCTATTAATAATTACTGCCAGGAAACCTTGAAGCCAACTTCATATTTTATTTCCTCTGTGTTTGACTGGTATGTCCCCGTTACAACAACCCAGCTAATTTACAACAGCCATGCACCTCTGTAAAGGCAGAGCCTGTGTCAGGAGACTGGGCCGAATGCTTTAAAACCAGAACTAGAAGGGTTCAAAATACTTTGAGAAAATATTCTATTTTAACTGCATTGCCAGCACATTTCTTCTATCTGTTTCAGATGAGGAGTGTACTGTTTGACCCTTAAAAGAAGTCCTTAACTCTGGCTGACATTTCTGGTTGAAGGTGAATCCCATTCAAACTTTTTTTTAAGTTTGGATAGAGTGAGGAAGCTTTTTAAACTCTTTCAACTTGTATTGCTTTCCAAATCCCTGTTCCGAATCCTCACTTCTTATGACCACAGCCAGCAATTAAAACATGACAGAGATGCTAGTTCTTTTAACACTTCACTATAAAAAAAAATTCTCATTGCCTTGTCTCTTATTAGACTGTATGGAGGAGCAACCAATACAAAAGTTCATATCACTTGAGGGTACATTTATATTGTATTTATATATTTCTTGATCAAAAACAAAACAAAAAGCCAACGTGCTTCATAGGAAATGCTTCTCTCTTCCTCAGGGCTGGGCCCATGGATGTAAATGAGAACAGCAAAATTGTGCTAGAAAACGAGTGCAGTCTGCAATTATGAGAAGATTTGACAGTTTTTTTAACACGTTTCCTAGCACATTTTTGCTGTTCTCATTTACATCCATGGTCCCAGCCCAGAGAGGTGTCATTCATTTGACTCATTCCAATTTCTGTGTAATCAGAGCTTGAGCTACTGAACTCTGTAAACAAAAATGTTTCTCTTTTTTTTAGCAAAGCACCTAAAGCAGATTTTAATTTTTTTTAAAGCCCATTTTTGGGCACCCTCCCTTTCCCAAATCAACCCTCTTTCCCCTTTATATTCTTCCACCTAAATTTTTTTCTATTTGTTTTTATTATACTTACCCTTCCCAGATTGTTTTAGCCTGGCTATGTGATGCCGTAGGGTGCTCTTTGCCTCTTCTCCAAGCTGGGTGTTCCTTACTGAAGCAGAGAGCTGTGCCACTGCTCCGTAAATAATTCCACTGTGAATGGAGGTCCTCATGCTGGCACCTTGGAAAAAGGGGGGGGGGTGATACAATGCATTCACAGTATATATTCCTTTTTTTGGATTGAGTGATGCTGAGTGCTATTCAGCTCGAAGACTGAGAACATCTTGTGGCAAAGAAGAGATATCGTGGGGGAAAACTCTGAACTGAAAATGAGTATTACAACCAGAGCAATGACCAAGAGATTATTAAAAGTTCTCTATCATTGTGCAGGGTGACTGGTCTTGCCTCCACCCCCAGTGTAGTTTTCTGCAAACAGCTTGTAGTGGGCAGAGCTTGTAAGCTGGGCCCTGATTTGCTGCCAGCAACAGTCCTGCTGGCCCACAGCTCTCCCCACCATCTTTCTGCAACAGGATCGAGCTAGGGCACTACAGAACAGCAATGTTAGGGAACTCTGCCATCTTAGTTACTCACATTCTCCTAGCCTAAGGCCTACTTCCAGAAATAAATGAATGTCTACACGTTCAGCCTTCTTGGCATTTTACTGCAGCAGGAACAAAACATACAGTTCTTTGCCAGAACACAACTTTGCCTCTTTCTCTTTAACCCCAACATCAGTAGTAACTGTACAATTCAAGCTTAACTTCAACAAAGGTTTGCCAACCACCACTTCCAGTTCCTCACTGTAGGTACCCTTAGGTGGGTACTCCAATGGAGCTTTAAATGGGCCTACCCCAAAGGGTTAAAATGTAATGGATTTTTTTTTTTTAAATAACAAACATCTTTATACTCACCTGCTCTGTGCAATGGAATTGTACAAAGGGACCCCCTCTGGCACTCCTGGCTCCTCCTCTTTGTCCAGTGCCTCCACGGGAAGCCACTTCCCATAGGGGCACTCGTGCTGCTTCTATTGACACAGACTGCAGGACATGCCCCTGCCCCCCGCTCCCTTGTCACTGGCTTTGTTTGACAAAATTGGGAGCCAATGGCTCCCGGTGCCCCAGGAAAGCCAGTGAGACACGGAAGTGAGAGGAGAGAAGAGCTGCAGACGTGCACAGCATTGGATCAAATGAGGGTTCAGGTCAGTATAAGGGGGGGGGGGGTTAGGCGCCAAAATTGATGCCTAAACCTTTTCTAGCTTAATGCAAGGAATGCTTTTAGTTAAAAAACAGTTAGGCTTTAGAACTTCCTGAAGCTATAAGCTTACATAGCCCCACCCAAAATATCCGCCTGGGGTGGGGGTCTCCCTAAAAGGGTTACAACTTACTGCCCCCCCTCAACACCCTCCATAGCACTGCTCTCTGCACAGGCTATGTGTAGTACAATAATAATGTTACTCCTACTTTCACAAGGTAAGGCATTTGTTGCACATAAAATGGATTTCTATCCTTTGTGGCTATTGAGGAATATGCTTTTATAAATATTTTTTTTTTACCCCAGTTTGGGTTTAAGTTGAGATTTGGCAGCTCCACTTTAATCAGCCATAACCTACATGCAATTCAGGTATACCAGTAATTCAAGGGACAAAGTAGAAACTTAGAAACTCTTCTTAGGTCTAATATTAGAATAGCATCATTCTGTCCACATACAAGAATACTATAGTAAAATGTAACTGTGCTTGGAACATACAATGCAAATAAAGTGCAGTCATCGTTTTCAATGGACATCACAGCTTGTATGGTGGATCTGCATTTGCATCTTATTTTGTGAACCCCCAGTGTCGCCTGGGACTGCAGCCTTGACAGAAAAGACTGTTCAGCAATCCAGTGGAAAATTTCAAAGAGAATTTGCTTGTTTGAGGCATCCTGTCTCCATCTCCTGTGTGGCAGCCTGGAGATTATTAAGAAGTTAAAAAAAAAAATTACAAATGAGAAAGTTTCTTTTTTTTTTCTTTTGCTTTGGGGGTTTCTTGAACGCCGTCTGTGGCACTAAAGATATTCTGTGTTACGCCGTGTCATTTTCTGTTTGCCTAATTAGGGAGCGGGGCACGGCGAGTCTCTACCCAGGAACATGCATTGAAGGGACATGAAATAACAGTTCAAACATTGGAAATCTCATCAGTAGAATCAATACATTCATTTTTTGCTTTGTCTGTAAGGAACAAAAGTCACATTTCACTGCTGGCGGCGGAAAAGAACACAAAAAAAGGGGGAAATAGGAAGAAAATAGAGCTTATAGAGGAAAATACAAATCAATATTTTTGGAATTATCATGTGGTATGGAGTATAGTGGTGCTCAGAGCCCTGAGTTCGAGTAGGTCAGAGGGCTGTATATCAACAGCTGATAGCTGTTCGGGAAGCGTTAAGCCCTGTACACATGATCAGACTTTCCGACAGGAAATGTTGGATGTCAGGCTGTTGCGGACAATCCGACTGTGTGTATGCTCCATCGGACAATTGTTGTTGGACTTTCCACCAACAAATGTTGGCTAGCATGTTCTCAAATTTTCCACCAACAAATGTGTGTTGTCAGACTTTCCGATCGTGTGTACACAAGTCTGTCAGACAAAAGTCCAAAGAACAAACACACATGCTCGGAAGCAGATGTGGTCGGTCTTGTAAACTAGCGTTCGTAATGGAGAATTAACATTCGTGACGCGGCAAATTATAAAATCTCCAAATGCAGTGCACAATTCTCTTCTTCTTTAATGGGATAATAATGAAGCTGCTTTGCTGGTGATACTGATGGAGTTATTGCAAACACATTTTCAAAGGTTTTTTTTTCTAGTGATATCAAGAATAATATTATTATGTTTTTTTTTTTAATTTGTACAAGTTACCACACAATATTATCCTGTAGTTTTTAAGAACAAAGATACTATGTTGGTGTCCCTTGTCAATTTTACATTGTATTTTTTAAAATGTAACTGCCTACTCCCAAACTGTCATTTGAAGTAAAACACATAAACAAGTATTATTCTCCACAATTTTTTTATTGTGCATTAACCACTTGAGCCCCGGACCATTATGCTGCCTAAGGACCAGAGGTCTTTTTCCAATTTGGCACTGCGTCGCTTTAACTGCTAATTGCGCGGTCATGCAATGCTGTACCTAAACGAAATTTGCGTCCTTTTCTTCCCACAAATAGAGATTTCTTTTGATGGTATTTGATCACCTCTGCAGTTTTTATTTTTTGCGCTATAAACGGAAAAAGACCGAAAATTTTGAAAAAAAATGATATTTTCTACTTTTTGTTATAAAAAAAATCCAATAAACTAAATTTTAGTCATACATTTAGGCCAAAATGTATTCGGCCACATGTCTTTGGTAAAAAAAATGTCAATAAGCATATATTTATTGGTTTGCGCAAAAGTTATAGCGTCTACAAACTAGGGTACATTTTCTGTAATTTACACAGCTTTTAGTTTATGACTGCCTATGTCATTTCTTGAGGTGCTAAAATGGCAGGGCAGTACAAACCCCCCCCAAATGACCCCATTTTGGAAAGTAGACACCCCAAGGAAATTGCTGAGAGGCATGTTGAACCCATTGAATATTTATTTTTTTTGTCCCAAGTGATTGAATAATGACAAAAAAAAAAAAAAAAAAAAAAATTTACAAAATGTTGTCACTAAATGATATATTGCTCACACAGGCCATGGGCCTATGTGGAATTGCACCCCAAAATACATTCAGCTGCTTCTCCTGAGTATGGGGATACCACATGTGTGGGACTTTTTGGGAGTTTAGCCGCGTATGGGGCCCCGAAAACCAAGCACCGCCTTCAGGATTTCTAAGGGTGTAAATTTTTGATTTCACTCTTCACTGCCTATCACAGTTTCAGAGGCCATGGAATGCCCAGGTGGCACAAAACCCCCCCAAATGACCCCATTTTGGAAAGTAGACACCCCAAGCTATTTGCTGAGAGGCATATTGAGTCCATGGAATATTTTATATTTTGACACAAGTTGCGGGAAAGTGACACTTTTTTTTTTTTTTTTTGCACAAAGTTGTCACTAAATGATATATTGCTCACACAGGGCATGGGCATATGTGGAATTGCACCCCAAAATACATTTAGCTGCTTCTCCTGAGTATGGGGATACCACATGTGTGGGACTTTTTGGGAGCCTAGCCGCGTACGGGGCCCCGAAAACCAAGCACCGCCTTCAGGATTTCCAAGGGTGAACATTTTTGATTTCACTCTTCACTGCCTATCACAGTTTCGGAGGCCATGGAATGCCCAGGTGGCACAAACCCCCCCCCCCCAAATGACCCCATTTTGGAAAGTAGACACCCCAAGCTATTTGCTGAGAGGCATGGTGAGTATTTTGCAGCTCTCATTTGTTTTTGAAAATGAAGAAAGACAAGAAAAAACTTTTTTTTTTTCTTTTTTCAATTTTCAAAACTTTGTGACAAAAAGTGAGGTCTGCAAAATACTCACTATACCTCTCAGTAAATAGCTTTAGGTGTCTACTTTCCAAAATGGGGTCATTTGGGGGGGTTTTGTGCCACCTGGGCTTTCCATGGCCTCCGAAACTGTGATAGGTAGTGAAGAGTGAAATCAAAAATTCACGCCCTTAGAAAGCCTGAAGGCGGTGCTTGGTTTTCGGGGTCCCGTATGCGGCTAGGCTCCCAAAAAGTCTCACACATGTGGTATCCCCGTACTCAGGAGAAGCAGCAGAATGTATTTTGGGGTGTAATTTCACATATTCCCATGGCATGTTTGAGCAATATATCATTTAGTGACAACTTTGTGCAAAAAAAATATTCCATGGACTCGACATGCCTCTCAGCAAATAGCTTGGGGTGTCTTCTTTCCAAAATGGGGTCATTTGGGGGGGTTTTGAACTGTCCTGGCATTTTATGCACAACATTTAGAAGCTTATGTCACACATCACCAACTCTTCTAACCACTTGAAGACAAAGCCCTTTCTGACACTCATTGTTTACATGAAAAAGTTATTTTTTTTTTGCAAAAAAATTACTTTGAACCCCCAAATGCCCTACAGATTAAAATGGTGGGTGTTTCATTTTTTTTTTTCACACAGTATTTGCGCAGCGATTTTTCAAACGCATTTTTTGGGGAAAAAACACACTTTTTTAAATTTGAATGCACTAAAACACACTATATTGCCCAAATGTTTGATGAAATAAAAAAGATGATCTTAGGCCGAGTACATGGATACCAAACATGACATGCTTTAAAATTGCGCACAAACGTGCAGTGGCAACAAAATAAATGCATTTTTAAAAGCCTTTAAAAGCCTTTACAGGTTACCACTTTAGATTTACAGAGGAGGTCTACTGCAAAAATTACTGCCCTCGATCTGACCTTCGCGGCGATACCTCACATGCATGGTGCAATTGCTGTTTACGTTTGACGACAGACCGCCGTTTGCGTTCGCCTTAGCGCGAGAGCAGGGGGCGACAGGGGTGCTTTTTTTTTTTTTTTTTTCTTTATTATTTTTTTGCTTTTTTATCTTATTTTTAAACTGTTCCTTTCATTTTTTTTTTTTTTTAATCATTTTTATTGTTATCTCGGGGAATGCAAATATCCCCTATGATAGCAATAGGTAGTGACAGGTACTCTTTTTTGAAAAAATTGGGGTCTATTAGACCCTAGATCTCTCCTCTGCCCTCAAAGCATCTGATGACACCAAGATCGGTGTGATAAAATGCTTCCCCAATTTCCCAATGGCGCCATTTACATCCGGCGAAATCTAAGTCATAAAATGATCGTAGCTTCCGGTTTCTTAGGCCATAGAGATGTTTGGAGCCACTCTGGTCTCTGATCAGCTCTATGGTCAGCTGGCTGAATCACCGGCTGCATTCTCAGGTTCCCTGTTGAGACAGGAGAGCCAGAGAAAAACACGGAAGACGGTGTGGGGGGGGGGCATTCCCTCCCACGGCTTGTAAAAGCAGTCTAGAGGCTAATTAGCCACTAGGATTGCTTTTACATGAAAGCCGACCGCTGGCTGAAAAGAATGATACC
This sequence comes from Aquarana catesbeiana, assembly GCF_042186555.1. Classification (NCBI taxonomy): domain Eukaryota; kingdom Metazoa; phylum Chordata; class Amphibia; order Anura; family Ranidae; genus Aquarana; species Aquarana catesbeiana. The sequence goes on along the minus strand of NC_133330.1, from coordinate 60,805,487 downwards.
AAGATGATACCTAAACCTGCAGGCATCATTCTGGTATAACCATTCAAAGTCGTGAATGGCGTACCTGAAGACAAAAAAATGGTTAACAATGGTTAACAATAAAGCACAGTAAACAGTAAAGTATAAATAATTACATACCTGAAAAACAAACATGATAAAACATAATAACAATAACAATAACAATAAAACATTGCAGAATAGAATACAGTAAAAAAAGAGCAGAACAATAGAGAGAGAGAATAGAGAGAGAGAACAATAAAACGACAACTATTTTTTTTTATTTTATATATATATATTTTTTTTACACTTTTTTTGTAACTAACTTTTATAACTGTAACCGGTTCCAGGTTCGGGTCTCTCAAAATGCGATGGCATCTTGGGAGACCCTGTGAAAGTGTGCCTAGTCTGTGGAATGCTGTACCCTACGCTAATACTCAACTAGTGCATGGTAGCGTTCAAAACATTCACCAATGCAAAGACCAGGATTGTCAGGACAGGAGGGACAATAATAGGGGGTGTCACGCCTATATCCGCGCTTGCTGCAGACACGACATCTTTTTGGGGGGGTTCGTTGGGTAGGGGTACTCGGGAGGACATAAAAATGCCTCTCATGCAGCCGACTGCATTTGGTTGGGGATGTGAATGGGGGAAGTACGGGCGCTGCAGAAGCGGTGTGTTCCCAATTAGGATTGGCGAATGCAGCAGGAAGGGCACTATGGGCATGACGGGCCTGTGTTTGTCTTTTTGGTGGCAGCGGGACACTACTTGTGCTTGCCACCTCACCAGCTTGAACTGCACTTATGGGACTCGCCACGTCACCAAGTGTTACTGCAGCGCTGGTTTGACTACGACCGGGGTGTACTAGGCCGCTGGTGCTTGCCAGTTCAATAAAAAGCTTCCAAAAAAACTGTTAGCGATCGCAGGGATCAGGCCTGACTCTGCAAACGCTGCAGTTATGCGTTTAGTGTTTTGTAAGTGACAGTGATCGATCGATACTGCACTTGGGTGGGCTGGGCTGGGCCGGGCGGAGGGGCAAAACGCAGGTGCTAGCAGGTATCTGGGCTGATCCCGCTAACACTGCGTTTTTGGGAACCCTAAACTGCTGGGGACGCTAGTATAGATCTGATCGGATCAGATATTGATCCGTTCAGATACTATACCACTAAAGGAGGCGTATGCTGCGTGCGTGGGTGTTAGTGGTACTGGCGCTAACCTGACGCTGCCTGGGGCCAGTGCTTGCTAGTTCACCAAAATGCTACCAAAAAAACTGTTAGCGATCGCAGGGATCAGGCCTGACTCTGCGAACGCTGCAGTTATGCGTTTAGTGCCTTGTAAGTGACAGTGATCGATCGATACTGCACTTGGGTGGACTGGGCTGGGCTGGGCCGGGCGGAGGGGCACAACGCAGGTGCTAGCAGGTATCTGGGCTGATCCCGCTAACACTGCGTTTTTGGGAACCCTAAACTGCTGGGGACGCTAGTATAGATCTGATCGGATCAGATATTGATCCGTACAGATACTATACCACTAAGGGAGGTGTATGGTACGTGCGTGGGTGTCAGTGGTACTGGCGCTAATCTGGCGCAGCCTGGGGCTGGTGCTTGCCAGCTCACCAAAATGCTACCAAAAAAACTGTTAGCGATCGCAGGGATCAGGCCTGACTCTGCGAACGCTGCAGTTATGCGTTTAGTGTTTTGTAAGTGACAGTGATCGATCGATACTGCACTTGGGTGGGCCGGGCGGAGGGACAAAACGCAGGTGCTAGCAGGTATCTGGGCTGATCCCACTAACACTGCGTTTTTGGGAACCCTAAACTGCTGGGGACGCTAGTATAGATCTGATCAGATCAGATATTGATCCGTTCAGATACTATACCACTAAGGGAGGTGTATGCTGTGTGCGTGGGTGTTAGCGGTACTGGTGCTAATCTGATGCTGCCTGGGGCGACGCATATCACTGCCGGGCGACCGGGGGGCTAAACCTTTATTCGGTAATAAACGGCGGGTGCCCTGACACTATAAAAAATAAACAAACTAACCAGCGTCACCCGTAACAGTTATACGGTGATCAGTGGTGAAAGGGTTAACTAGGGGGCAATCAAGGGGTTAAAACATTTATTAGGTAGTATATGGGGGTCCCTGTCGCTATAAAACGCTGACGGCGAACCTAAATATTTACCTCACTAACTAGCGTCACCAGCGACACTAATACAGCGATCAGAAAAATGATCGCTTAGTGACACTGGTGACAGGGGGTGATCAAGGGGTTAAAACTTTATTAGGGGGGGTTAGGGGGGTATCCTAGACCTAAAGGGGGGTAACAGTAACTGTCCCAACACTGTAACTGTCACAAACTGACACCAATGCAGTAATCAGAAAAAAAAACAAAAAAAAACAAAAAAACTCCTGGTGTCAGTTTGTGACAGGGGGGGGGGGTGATTGGGGGGGCGATCGGGGGGGGGATCGGGGTGTTTTGTGTGCCTGGCATGTTCTACTGTGTGTGTGTGTGTTGTGCACTCACTCACTTGTCTTCTCTCCTCGGGCCGGAACGGAAATTACCGAGCCGAGGAGAGATGACATCATTTCCTTTGCTGCTGTTTAGCATACAGCAGCAAAGGAATGTTCTCATTGGCCAGCGGCGATCGCGAGGGGGGGGCCACGAACGGATGGCCTCCCCCTCATCTCCGATCGCCGTGGGATAAAAGACGACCGCCTCGGGCACCGGGGGGGGGGTCCGATCGGACCCCCCACCCACGGAAGGCAAATCACGTACATGTACGTGATTTTGCCTGTCCGTGCCACCTTGCCGACGTAAATCGGCGTGAGGCGGTCGTCAAGTGGTTAAAAAAAAATAGACATGCTATCTGTCAATAAAAAATAACCAAAAAGTGCATTCTATGCATCCAAAAATATAGAAAATTTACCAAATCAAATCGTTACTCAACCAAAAAAATAATGTCAAAGCAATAACTTCAAGGCCAATAATAAATAACACGTTATCTCCTCCGATTCCGCAACATGGCTGGTAGACGAACGGCCGTTCAGAAACAAACTGAAAAGCATGAAATGAAAAGCGATAAATGAAAAACGCGAAAAGAAAAGCGCTAATCAACACTCACCAAACTTCTAGTAACATGAAATTAGCAGAAGGAGCCCAAAGGGTGGAGCAAAAGAGCTGAAAAAAACACATAGTACGTCTAGTACATCGTAATTGTTGGCCAACATTTGTGTGACCGTGTGTATGCAAGACAAGTTTGAGCCAACACCCTTTGGACAAAACTCCACGGTTTTGTTGGCAGAAAGTCAGATCGTGTGTACAAGGCATTACTGTCGCTGCCTGGCAGCTTTCTTTTATTTACTAAAAGTCCATTTTATATTGTGGGACCACACTGGAACTGCAAGCAAAGCGGTTGCCTTCTGATGTTTTTTTTGTCAAACAATTTTACATTGTGGGAGCATGCCGCAACTGTGAGCCAAGTGTTTTGCTTGCGGTACAGCAAAATTGATTTCAATGGATGAATTTAACAGGCGGTGCCACAGTCAAACTCTGCAGGACGAGTTAAAATTGCTGCAGCCACAAAATGTGTACAGCTCCATCAGAGTGTAATGTTGGAATTCAGCTAGGAGGTAGTAAAACTGTGGCTCAGCTGTCTGGTTCCCCCTGAAGGAGCCCCCCAAAAAAATCTAGGTAGTGAAGGTGTTGGGGTGATCGCTGCACATTGTCACTGTGCTTACAGATGATGACCAAAATCTATGCCTGACAGATTTCAGCTGCCCATAAATGGGTTCGGTTTTTTTTTTTTTTTTTTCATTCAGGTAGCTGGCTGAACAAGAAAACCTGACTTGATGACCCAATCCACACATTTGGTGACAATTTATTTTGACAGTGGGGAGACTCCCCGCCTCCCTTCTGTCTGAATGCTGAACAAAGGACACTCGCCGCTCCAGGTGAGACAAGGAAGCCTAATGGACCTGGTGGGTGCCTGCCCCGGCTCACTTCCGCAGACAGTAGAAACAGAAGAAATGGATGCACACCACAACTGATCCAAGATCCTTTATTGGACAACCAAGATGACACCACAGAACAAAGATTGCCTGGTAGACGTGTTTCACACAGTAAAAATGTGCTTAATCATATAATACTCTGATCTGATGGTGTCACAGCTGCAGCGTTGAACGAACTGAAATTTCCCAGCAGTCTCATTCATGAGAAGTCAATCGATAGAGCGACTTCTCAAGTGCGAGAATGGCCATATATGGATCGAACTTTAGCTGGTCAGCTTTACTCTTTTTTTTTTTTTTTTTTAGGTAATTCCCAAGGTCTAAGAATTTCCAACCCGAATTTCAGGTTCACCAGCTCATTTTACAGTTTGCATTTTCAACTTTTTTTTAAATCATTGTTTTATCTTAAAATAACTAATAAAATATTTGTTGCAAGGCATTTTTTTCTTTGCCTTGGATAGAGAGGGGAAGAGATAGGTTGCAGTTTGTGTCCTCACTAAGGTGAATCTCCATTAAGCCAGGTGACCGTTGCTACTTAGACAGAAAGTAAGTGGAAATCCTCAATCCTGTTATGAGCAAGAGGCAAGGAAAAATCCTCCAGTGGGAACAAATATTACAGTGACAACTGTCTAAAAAGGATTGACTCAATGGGCTACTTAGTCTTTTATTGCTGTCAATCTTTAAGTTTCTAAAGCCTGTCATACATGGCTCAAATTCGGACCGATTCCTGCAGAATAATGGTGGCCCTGTCCTCCAAAATCTAGACCTACAGATCTATTATTTTTTGATAAAGCTCGGGGGCTGAAGATAGAATACAAATTTCAGGTTCAACAGCTCAGTTTCCAGTTTGTATTTTCCATAGATTTGTTTTTATTTGATCTTTTTTATCTTTTATAGCATAAAATAACATTAAAGTGTATGTAAAGGCAAATCTTTTTTTTAGTTTTCGAATGAGAGAGGAAAGGTTAGGTTATAGTCTTTGCGCCCCCCCCCCCCCCCCCCCCCCAAAGAGATTTCACTTTATATTGGTCCTGGTGAACATTATCACTTAGACCCCATACACATTATTAGATTTTCTGCAGATTGTTGTCTTCAGATTTACCAAAACATGTAGTGCAAGGGCCTGCCTCATTGCATACAGATTGAAACTCTTATGCCCTGCACACATGATCGGACTTTCCGACAACAAAACCTGGACTTTTGTTCGAAGGGTGTTGGCTCCAACTTGCCTTGCATACACACGGTCACACAAATGTTGGCCAACAATTACGAACGTAGTGACGTACAAGACGTACGTGATAGCTCTATTACGAACGCTAGTTTTACAAGACCGAACGCTTCCGGCTCGTCCTTGCTTCCGAGCATGCGTGTTTGTACTTTGGACTTTTGTCCGACGCACTTGTGTACACACGATCGGAAAGTCCGACAACAAACATTTGTTGGCAGAAAATTTGAGAACCTGCTAGCCAACATTTGTTGGCGGAAAGTACGACAACAAATGTCCAATGAAGCATACACATGGTCGGACTTTCAGCCAGCAAGCTCACATCCAACATTTCCTGTCGGAAAGTCCAATTGTGTGTACGGGGCATAAGGGTTTGACCTCATATTATATGTTTTTGGTAAATCTGAAGACAAAAATCTGCAGAAAATCTAATAGTGTGTATGGGGAAAGTCAGGGGAAATCCTCAATTTTAGAGTTGTTATAAAAACAAGGAAAAAAACTTTAATGGGAACAAATGTTACAACGGCAACTGTCTAAAAAGGGGTGGACTCAATGGGTCATTTAGTGTTTTTCTGCTGTCATCATTTCTATGTTCTTAAAACCTGTCATACACAACTCGAATTTGGACCAATTGTTGCTGAATTTCAAGGTGTTGTTTGCCCTGTCTGCAGCACACAGATAAAAGTCGATTTTTCATTTGACTTTCGTTGAAGGAGCTGAGTGGAAAATTGTTGACGGAACAGTGAACGCATTCATTCAGATGCAGTTACTGTTCAGGTATTTGCAAAACCTTGGGCGTGGGCCATCAGAATACAATAGTCAGCAGGGGAGGTTCCTTCATTCATGCTGTTTAGGGTGGAAGAAAGAATCTATTAGAGAGAAATCTTTATCCATATGGCTAACCTTAAAAGGGCTTGCATTGCCCACAGAACCCATCCGATTCTTCCTATCATTTTCTCTCCTATACAAGAAAGCCGACAGATGAAATTATACCGGTTACAATGGGCTCCACTGATATTCTCCTGTTTGATCCCAGGGGGCCATTGTAAAAAGTATAAGCACACATTTGCAGGAAACAGTTAGAGGACAATGTCAAGCCTTAACCCATAAATGAGTTTTCACTGTGTGTCTTTGCCCTTTGAAAAGCCTTGGATAAACTGGCCAAGTCAGCATCTTGTACTAAAGAGACGGATACAATCCAATTTAAGTGGAATTTCAACACAAAGCACATACGCCTTTTGGCTGCTGTGATTAAGTGTAAAGTCGCGAGCCTTGCAAGTGACATAATTGGGTAACTGGGAGCAGATGCTATAGAAAAATCTCTAAAGAACCCTTTTTTTTCTTAATTTGTGTCCATAAATAGCAACACAAGACAAAAAATAAAGAAAAGAATCTTCATTGAGCTGTTATAATGACGTATATTGTACAATACAATGTTCTCTTTTTCTGGGTAGCCAGTCCTTGGTTTTGTCCGTCACCTACATACAATTTAACTTCTTTAGTCAGCTGTAACAAAAAAGGGGTTCATGGAGGTGTACTGTGTCCCGCCAATAGATAGTAGATGTATTAGGAAGGAGTCTGTGGGATGCAGTTAACTCCTTCCGGCCATCCAGATGCTGACAAAGAAGATAAATGGGTTCTATTTTTTAAATTTTTTATGGGTTCTATTTTTGTATGCATCTGTATGCCTATCTCCTGGATGGCCTTCTATGGCCTCAGGAAGGAGCTGGAGAACCCATGAAAATGCTGGGTAATTTGGAGAGAGATTGGAAGTACCAAAGTGAGAAGTGATTGCATAAAGAAAGAAAGAGATCAGCAGAGAGATTGGGCCTGTGCTAGGTCATTGATAGAGTAAGAAATGATTTGCAAAGCACGCAGAACTGTTGAACCTACCCAAAGTGTATATCCATAACTTTTTTTTTGTTTTGGATGGAAATGGGGAAGGGTTAGAATACCTGTCAGGTTTTACTGCAATCTGTGCTCCGTTAGAGAGATTTCCCCCCACTTTTTGTTCTAGAGACAACCCTTTACCAGGCAGGAAGTAAGAGATAATCTGCAACTGGGAAAGCTAAAACAATAAAAAGCTGGGGTTCTAGCATTCCCCTATCAAAGTAAAAAAAAAAAAAAATTATATATTTTTATTTCCATCTGTGTTACTGTTAGAGAGATTTCCCCTCACCTCCTGTCCTGGGGACACCCTTTTAATTTAACAGGAGATGAAGAAATCTCCAACGAAGCCTGTAGTGGCACTAAAACCTGACAATAGTTGTAATCTACATCATGTGGCATCAGAGGGGGGCGGGGTCACCCGTTTACGTCACGGGGTGGCTCCGCCCTTAGCTATATAACAGCTGTCACCGAGAAGAAGCGTCACTCGGCGGGAACCTCCCATGGAGGCGGGGCTGTTTTTTTTTTTAAATTTCGGTCCATCGGGCGGCGTGAAATGGATTTACATCGTGGGGCATTTTTATTTTTATTTTTTTTTCATAAAGAATATATATGGCACTTTGAATATATATGTCAAAACAGCATGAACATTGGAGACATACAGTATGATATATGTACATGGTTTATAATTGTGATTCCTGTTTCTTCTGGCATTTTTTGTATATTTTTTCAATTTTATTTTTATTTCTTATTACATATATCTTTATATTTTGTCACGTTGCACTTTCAAAGAATGAGGTTGACATGCATAAATACAAAAGTTGAAACACCGCATTAGTGGTAATAATATAAATATATATATATATATATATATATATATATATATATATATATATAATATGCACATATATGCACATATATGGATTAGCGCAGTCACACTATTTTGAAGACTAGAAAACATGGCTCTCAGTTCACATTTTAGTTTATTACAAAGGTGTTTAGTTGGCTTGAGGTCAGGGCACTGTGCAGGGAATCGGGCTCCTGTACACAAAACTTGTCAAACCATGTCTTTATGGAGCTGGCTTTGTGCACAGGAGTCATACAAAAACAGAACAGAACCTTTCACTAACTGTTACTACAAGGTGAAAATGCACAATTATCCAAAATGTCTTAGTGCACTGCAACATTAACAATAATCTTTACTGGAACCAAGGGGTCTAACCCAAATCCTGAAAAACAAGAACATCTTATCATATAGCATACTATATAATAGCATAGCATACTTTTTTGACCATGTAGTTCATCAAAGTTTTTATCCAAGATTCACGCAATGGTCACCCAAGATTCACATATTTTTCTTATTTATTCTTAGCTGAAAGCGTGAATGTTGGGTGAAACCAATAATAAACAGACACTTTAGTGTAGCAAAGTGCAATGTAGGAAGAATTTGCCACCATGGAGGTTGATAAAAGTATTTAGGGTAGAATTGCACAGAGCAACAAAGAGCGAAAATGCAGTCCGTCCGTGGCACTTTCATTTCTGCAGATTGTGGTTTCCAGAAAGCCTCCCCCAACTTGATCTCTCAATCCATATTAGTTTGCTGGGTATTTACCTGTGTTGATGGGTTCACTCCCTGCCTTGTGAGTTGCAGTTGAAACAGAAGCAAATCTGTTCTAAGTCAATAGAAAAGAATTTGGTATGCTATTTTAAAGATATAGACTGTACTGACCTCCACTGAACCCAGTAACCGAGGACACTACCAAGCCGCTAGCAAAAACCAGGAAGGGAGAAGAAGTGGCCGACTGTGCAGTTGGGAAGATCAAAACACATTTACTGACTATGCGAAGGGGAGGATGAGTGTTTTAATGTTTGCCTGTAGTTCTTCCTTAATTAACCAGTTTTGCAGAGTTTTGTGGAAAAGCAGCTATTAGTGTGTGGATCAGAAAGCTGGGCATATTTTCAGACTGTTCAGAAGAAAATATTGCTGGAAGAAACTGAGCAATCAGCCTAACTAATTGAGGCTTTTATTAATATTACGTCTGTTTCTGGTAAACAGGCACAGCCTCTTTGTTTGTGAAATGATCACCGCATGGGAAATACATGTTACTAATATTAATGTTGAATATGTTAACTTTGTTTAATATGCCAAGCTAGATTTATGTATGGCTACTTTTACTTTCCCATAGGTGGGAGCAGAAGTGTCCTGGTCATAAGTAAAGTTACCTTAGGATCAGTTTAATGAGATCATCATTTTGTCTTATCTGGAGTCTCCATATGGTATTACTGTGTGTGGTGAAGCTTCTTAGAAGCTTCAGCTAGGGAGAAAAAGACAGCTGACATCTACCCACCAGGGCCAGATCTTGCATGTCTGATGCGGGGGTGCAGTACAAAATGTCAGGGGGAGAGAGGGGTCAGCGTGGCAGTGTGCAGGGGGTCAGGATAGCAGAGGATAAGGTTAGCAGTTTGTACAGCAGTGTACAAAGGCTATTAGTTTGCAAGGCAGTGTACAGGGTCAGCAGGGTGGAGAACTGGGGGCAGCAGGGCAGTGTACAGGGGATCAGTAGGACAGTATACAGGGGGCAGCAGGGTAAAGGATGGGGGGTCAGTAGAGGAACGCACAGGAATCGGTGGGGCGGTGTACTGGCGGTCAGCAGGACAGTGCACAGGGGGTCAGCAGGACAAAGGATGGGAGGTCAGCAGGGGAGCACACAGGAATTGATAGGGCAGTGTACAGAGGTTAGTAGTACAGAGGACGGGGTCAGCAGGGAAGAAAAAGAGGTCAGCAGGGCAGTGTGCAGGGGATAGCAGGGCAAAGGACAGATGATCAGCAGAGCTGAGGATACTGGTCAGCTGAGCCTAGGACAGGGGTCAGCAGGGTGAATGATAGGGGTCAGTACCCATCTAAAAAATATCACCTAAAGAGCCACGGTTACTTAATTTAGATGTAACCCTAGCACCACTCAGCTTTGTAGGTCCAAGAATGGCTATGAACCCTGCATATATTGTTTTTCTACTAATTGTCATTACTTTAGGGATTGGCTAGTTAAAATGGGTATGGGAGTTTTGGATGCAATGGTTCAGACAGAGTGGGGAGTGAATATTGTGGCCTCTGGCTGCAACGAGAAGATTTCCCCTTACATCTTTTGGGGCAGAAAGTGATGGGAAACATCTGCAGTGGGGGCATAGACTGCAGCAAAACTTTTTTCTCAGTAAATTCAGGAATTGTTTGAACTCTTGTCATTAATAACTGCCTTGTCTTGGTGACAAGCTCTCCTATCATTTTTTTTTTTTTTTGCTGTCACAGGCTGTCTTAGGACAGGAAGTAAGGTAAAATCTCCTGATAGCAAAAAAACACCCCACAAGTATTTACTTTTCAAAAATCTATCCAAAATGTAAAAAAATCATGGCTGGAGTTGACCTTAAATGTTGAAAAAGAACCCTCTTGACAACACTGCTTTCTTGTGCATTAATGCCCAGTTGGCTTGACCTATGCTATAAACATCCACTACACTCAGCTTTTAGTTCTTTGCTACTGTATGTGTTGTGTAATTATATCTAGGCCTGTCACCCACTACTCCTAGCCTGTTCTCTACTGGGGAATGGCCACACTAACCTAGACACTATAAAGTACCAAAATCCTGGGGCAAACATTTTCTAGATCACAAACATAGCTTACTCAAAAGATGCCTGCACATCTGAAGTGGTTATACCTACTTCATTGTTAGCTTATGCTATTCCAAAAATGATGAGCATCGGTGCTCAGGAACTTTGTAGTGTGCACTTCTCCATCCCCCCCCCCTCCCCCACCCCCACACACACAGTCACTGAGGTCATTGGGATCTTTCTTTTTCTTACAAATTGAAGTAAAACTTTCCAGACAGAAGCTGCATCAGTTTGGTTGCTGTATGACCACTTGGCAGCCCTTAATAAATTATTCAGTTAGCGGGTCATTTACAGATCACTACTGAGTTACAGATCTAAGCTGTATTCATCTGCTAAATGGGGCTGAAAATTGCCCACTAATGATCATTTGCAAATATTGATAACCTTGTCAGGCGAGGGGTTTCTCACTTGGGAAATGTGTAAAGTCTCACAATCTGGAAAATCTCTCATGAGCATATTTCAGCATTATCTTGGCATTCAGTCTGCATAGAAACTGCACCAGTGGCTGTCACACATAGGAACAACTGAAACAAAGAAAAAAAAAAAATAGCCATGTTGGCTCTAGCAATTCGTCAAGTTATTTTTGTGCTCTGCACTAGCAACTCTTCCTTGACTCCTTCAAGAAACAAATTTGTGAAAGCTAACCGTTAGCAAAACTTTATGTACTTAGCTACCTAGCTAGCTGACAAAAAAAAAAAAACATATGTCCATCAAGTATTAAACGCATCCTAGGAAACCCCTGAGAAACCAAAAGCAAAAAAACTTCTTAAAGTTTGGTCTGATGGGAGAAAAAAATCCTGACTTTATAAATGTTATGCCGCGTACACACGACCGGACTCTCCATCAGAATAGACTCCGAAGGTCTTTCTGACGGAGTTCCGCTGAAATGGACTTGCCTACACACGATCACACCAAAGTCCGTTCGTTTAGAACGCGATGACGTACGATGGGACTAGAAAAAGGAAGTTCAATAGCCAATAGCTGCCCTTGCGTCGTTTTTGGTCCGTCGGACTAGCATACAGACAAACAGTTTTCCCGATAGGAATTGAGTCTGTCGGAAAGATTTGAAACATGTTCTATTTTTAGGTCCGTCAGAATTTTAGAAAGAAAAAGTCTGATGGAGCCCACACACGATCGGAATGTCCGACGGAATGATTCCGTCGGACCTTTTCTGCTGGAAAGTCCGGTCGTGTGTACACGGCATAAGTTCTATTTTATTTGTTTAGGGAGCCAGTTTACATGGCAGAATATTCTACATGTTCAAAATTGGAAAATAAAGAAGCCTGTGGATAAAGGGTAATACAGCAGACATCCCTAGATGTTTCTACTTATGCTTAGTTTCTTTGGAGATCACTCCATGACTCCTATATACTAGGAGCCACTTTGATGCAACAAGACCTTGTGTAGCACCCTCCCAGATAGGTGCTAGGATCAGGTAAACTTGGTACTGGCTCATTGTGTTCTAAACTACTAGTATATATTACAGACATAATAACATTTCTGCATAACATTTTGACCCACCGCGTACTTCATTCAAAGTCCCGCACCTACGCCCCTTGTTTCTTTTATAATTACAGGGATGGAGGGTAATGACTAAGTCATCACCTCATTTAAAGTCCCACAAACCCCCTTCCTAATTAGTTAGTTATTTTGAATTTCCGGATTTGAAATTTACGAATTTCTGAATTTCCAAAATTTTGAATTTCCGGATTTTCGAATTTTCGTATTTACAAATTTCGATCATAACGAATGACCCGAAAAACGAAAAAAAAGAAAAACGGATGAAATGAAAAAATTAATTTTTCAGCAGTGCACCTGTCTAGTAAGTATAAGATGTTTGCTATTTTTTATTTTTTTATTTTAACCTTTAATATTACTTTAAGTATGCTTTAGTGCTATTTGTACTGGCCTTCAGTGTTTACACACGAATATTTATCTTCAGCTATCAAATAGCCACATTATATACATTCATCCCAGATGTGGTCCTGTTCTCCAGAAAATCAGAAATAATGATCACCAGTCATTTTAGCAGTGGCAATATGGGAGGGAGAGGGAGGTACGCATCAGGATATATGCCAATACATTGAATCTCATACTCTAGACTAGGCCATTATCTATATTAGACCTTTCTCAAAGTCTCTGACATTAACCTTCAAAATCACTGTGCTGGCTGGACTCCTGTGGAGCTCAGGGTCCCTATCAGTTAAGGTTCTAGTGGTATCTTAATCTTCACTGCTAGGGAAGGAGAGCATCAAAAGTCCCTGTGTATACATCCTCGCTCAACTATACCTCTCCTCATCTCCATATGCATCACCTTGCCTCCCTAGGCCTTATGCAACATTTTTAGCAGTTCCTCCCAGGAGGGGAGATTCCTGTGTCCTTCCATGTCCCTGACATGGACATGGAAGAGACTGACCCCTAAGTTGACATTCTCACAGGGCAAAAGGCAAGAGAGAAAAGAAATAAGAGGAAGTTACTCAGATATTTAATAGTTCTTCCAGAGAGCTACATTCGTTTGGGTCTTTTATATTTGCCTGTAATTCTGTATTACGTATTTTGTATACCTAGTATTAGAAAACAACAACCATGTTCATAAGTCATGCGAGAGACTCGAGTGTATATGTATGTTAATTAGACCTCTCACTACAAAGTCGTAAAGTCCTTTACTTACAGTAACTACCAAGCATTCATGCTCCTGGAATTGCCGAAAGGCATGGCGCCTAATTACACATGTCCTAAAGCACTGTGATTTATCTTCTGTAACATCAATGAGGCATTATTAAGCATTAATATATTTTTAAAACAACAGGTCTAAGTTACTATTACCAAGAGATATGTACAATTATATGAGTCATATTCCTTTAAGGAAAATGCCAACATTAACTAAGTTTTACAAAATGACCTTTAATTTTTTCTATGACCTTTTAAAATCAATTAGTATAAGTTTATAGCCAATTGTAAAACTGATTCTACTTTCCTATACATAGAGTTCTATGTCGTCTAAGATTTTTCTAAAATGTTTAAATCTGAAGTGGACAGATGAGGTTGTACAGTCCAATGAAGTGCCACGACAAGGTCATCCACTGCCCAGGGCAAAGATGGCAAACTGTACCCCCCTTCACGGGTGGAAGAGGGAATGGGCCTAAAGTGGCACATGCAGGGAAATTGGTTATTAGGGATTAAAAAAGGCAGTGAGCAGCTTACATAATGCCTGTTTAACACCTGTGAATAACTCTTCAGAGGGCTAACACAAGTGTAAATGAGCCCTAATGGAGGGAGAAAGTTGAGGGGCTCTTGGGGGAAATTATGAAGAGGAAAAGGGAGGTCCAGGACCTATAAAACTTTTAATTGGTACACCGTGTTAATAAAAAAACCCTGTTCGGTCTTTTTTTCTTATCATAAGCGTGCACAATCAGAAAAATGTACCCGTATTTATCGGCGTATAACACGCACAGGCGTATAACACGCACGTTAATTTTAAGAGGGAGGTTTCAGGAAAAAAAATACAATTTTAAATAAGGAAATTTGAAGCAAAATAAGGGTCAATGCCCATCTGCAGCCTCACAAGTGCCATCAATGCAGCCTGATCAGTCCACATCAATGCAGCCTCTCAAGTGCCATCAATGCACCAGCCTCACCATTGCCATCAATGCAGCAGCCTCACCATTGCCATCAATGCAGTAGCCCCACCATTACCATCAGTGCAGCCTGATCCATGCCCATCGGCAGCCTAGAGGGGACATGGAGGGGGCGGGACGAGCGCCGACAGACTACATACAGTTAGAATCTATGATAGACAGAACAGTGGTCCAATGGCGGCCCAGGAGACCGGACTTCCTATTACAGAGGCCGCCAAGTAAACAGGAGATTCTCACTGTATGTAATCTGATGGAGCTCATTCCGCAGCCCTCCCTGTCCCCTCCGAGGCAGCTAAAATTGAAGTATTGATGTATAACATGCACACACTATTTGCACCCGATTTTCAGGGTAGAAAAGTGCGTGTTATACGTCAATACATACAGTAATTCAAAAATCTATTTATTTTAGGTACTATAATTTTTAATAAAACACTGCAATCGTATCTGACAGTTACAGTATTAAAAAGATGAAGGCTCCAGCCTGCATCTGATCATTTTGTAACAGATTACATGGTGAATAAATGGTTAAGAACCACTCTGATTTGTTTACAGCCATCATTTGGGACTGGAGATGTCAGTGCTAGCTGGGATTTAGAATGCCAGCTGGACAAATTGTCAGCTGGTTGCTCTCAATGTGTGATCGTTGAACATTAATATACAGATTGCAGGTGAATCATAAAGGGTTACTTTTCTGTTTGAAACATATACCTAGCTTGCACCTGTATTTTATGTGATTTACAGTAAACCTCTCCTTAGGAGAACATGAAAGGTGCCGTTGTCATCCAGATGGCTGTAAACTGATGACTCGAGAAAAAATGTCATGTGCACAGGAAGCAACTATTGTCCAAGATCCTTTATTGTTTTTTTACCTTTTGTAAAGTGGAATAATGAGACGTATGCCAAGAAGGCTCTTGGACTACATCTACTGTATGTCAGTTCTGTAACAGAACACTTAGATCCAAACCTGTGTAAGGACTGTGAAAGTGTGACCTTCTGCAGCAACCTCGGCATTACAAAGGCAAGTGTCTGCTGCATCCCCCAAGACAATTGTGAGTGCCACACACCTATGATACTTTTAGCAGATATATAACTATCCCTGGCTATCAGGCTGTCCCTCTGTCTCCATCTACATTGGATTTTGACACTGTGCCTTGTTGAGCATAACTGCCTGTGGAGTCATCACACCACAATATTCTCAATCCAGCGACATTCAGTGGTGTACAGTCCATCCTTTTTAAAGCTTTTTATAATATTAAAAAAATTGGGAAGAGTTAAAAATGTCTATCAAATTTTTTTGCTGCCCATGGGTAAATTTTGAAACAGATTTCTGATCACTTTTGACAGGAAATGAGCTGAAATCTCCAAATGGGACACATCCACAATAACAACCTGAAAGGGGAATATCCTCTTCTCTTCCCTCCATACATTATTTGGTGGAGTTAGGCTTTGACACTGAAATCTCCAGCTGTGATTATGTTTCAGTTCAGCTAAGTGGTGATCAGGGATGGGCTCAATGTTCCAGCCAAAGATAGGTTCAGACTGAATTTGGCCTGTTCATGTGTTTATCTGAACCCTGAACATTTTGCTTATTCGTCAGGAGCCAAATATCCTTCATAGTAGCAGTATTTCTATCACTACTATATATGACAGATTAGTTCCTGTCATTGGTTGCTAAGAAAACATGTCCTTAGCAACCAATGACGGCATCATGTGGCACTTTTCTGTTACTGGTTGGCAATCCCCAAACATGTTGTAAACAAAGAGGCAAGGATAGCGTGACATCACAAACCAAATATGGCCACATGGTCAAATTTGGGCAATGACATCGATTAAATATAGCCATGGTTGTATTTGGTCAATGGCGCCATGCAGGAGACCCTGCCCCATTATTTACTTTTCACAGCAGGGCCCTGGGAGATAGGAAATGTGTAGGCAGGTGCAGTCTACTTTCTCTAATGTAAGTGCAAGTGGCGCTCTTCTGTAGTGGCGTTGTATCTGGAGAGGAAGTCAAGAGGAACATGGTTCCTCAATGATTTACTGGATCACAGGGGAAGCTATCTGATTGGATGCTGCCACCCCATGTGACTCTTGCAGCCATCTTGGGTCAGGCAAAGCCTATTTTAGGCCCTGGCTCCCAGATTTGGTATGTATTTTTAGAGTTTGTAGATGTTGTTTTATTGCACTTGGACTGTGTGTGTTATTGCCGCCACACCACGATGCACTTCACCTACAAACGGAATCAGACTTGCCATTCGTTTGACAATCTCTTGCCTATTACCTATAAAATGGGCCTTGCTGTTTTAAACATTTGGCTCCCAGTGACCTCAGGGGAGTTTTGAATTCAGCACACAAACTTTCATCATGTTCTGCGAACCCACCTCAAACCTAACCCAGGTACATTGGTCTCATCCGTATTCACTATGAATATGACAATCAAAGAGGAAAGAGATGGAAAAGAAATCTATGGTCACTTGGCTTACAGAAAGGAACTGTTATTGGCACATCTTCAGCTAATTCAATGTGCAAAAAGTCCTGACACTAAAACTTTTTCAACAACAAAAGTATGTGGAAATCTGAGGTACACGCAAAACTACAAAAACAAGATGGACGTCATATAGGTAAAAACGATGTTTTGATTATGCCGAATCTACTCCTCAACACTTACTCAACTATAGAATATTCCTCTAAATCTCTATAATATGGCGTATGGTAGATATCTTTTCCACTCCACTAACCTTCCAGCATAATTCTAAGAGAACTTATTTGTACTCTGCCACGCATCTTCAACCTTCTTTCCTCTGACGATATTGCTGCGTTAGGCAAATGTTCAGCACAACTCACCCCAGATCAAATCAAAGGTGACAAGTGCTTTGAAACGGTATTAATTTCACCACCTCATCCAGAGAAGTCATTTTCTTGTTATAAATGGAAAAATATAACGTTTTGTGTTCCAAACTGTGCAAAAATAATGTGATGTTCTTGAGTCGGAGAAAATGTTAAGGGACGATCAGTGTATCTGACATTTTATCATTTCTGTGCTATCTTCCCTTTGCTCTTTCTTAGCTCCATCTCATAACTGAGTATCAAACAAAATGCACATACTGGAGAGTTTAGGAAAATTGCTTTTACTGGAGGAAAATGTTGTGTTTACTGGAATGTAAGATCTCTAGGGTAGGCAAGAGATTCAAACTTAACTTGAGTTTGCAGCAAATTTTCCAGCATTTTGAATTAGATTCAAAATTTGTTTCTAAAAACAACCCCATCATTTAAAAATAAAGACCCTATTGTCTATAAAAATGACTCCCACATTTGTAAATTTGGGCACATGAATATGACCCTAGGGTTCTAATTATAAACAACGGGGTCAATTTTAACCACTTGGCCTCGGGAAGATTCACCCCCCCCCCCCACCTTTATGGCTAGGACATTTTCTGGCACTGCGTTAATTTAACTAACAATTGCGCATCATGCAACGCTGTACACAAACAAAATTTATATCATTTTTTTTGTCCATAAATAAAGAGCTTTTTTTGGTGGTATTTGATCACCACTGCATTTTTTTTTTGAGCTATAAACGAAAATATACTGAAAATTTTGAAAAAAAAACTATAGTTTTTACTTTCTACTATAAAGCATATCCAATAAAAAAAAAAATCAGATTTCTGCATAAATTTAGACCAATATGTATTCTGCTATGTATTTTTAGTAGTAAAAATCCCATTGAGCATATATTGATTGGTTTACGCGAGGGTTGTAGGGTTTACAAACTATGGTCTATATCAGGGATATGCAATTAGCGGACCTCCAGCTGTTGCAGAACTACAAGTCCCATAAGGCATAGCAGGACTCTGACAGCCACAAGCATGACACCCAGAGGCATGATGGGACTTGTAGTTTTACAACAGCTGGAGGTCCGCTAATTGCATATCCCTGGTCTATATGCTGGAATTTTTATTTATTTATTTTTATTTTACTAGTAATGGTGGTGATCAGCACCACACTATTGACTGCGATAGTATGGCGGGCAGCCTGACGCTAACTGACACTTTGTGGGAACCAGTGACACTAATACAGCGATCAGTGCTAAAAATATGCACTGTCACTGTACTAACGACACTGGCTGAGAAGGAGTTAACATCAGGGGCGATCAAAGGGTTATATTTGTGCCTAAGCAGTGTTTATGTATTTATTTTATCTACTGTGAGGTGCTTTTACTGAGGGATGTGGCATTCTTTATTCCCTGCTTTGCAGGGAATTAAAAACCGCCACATCCCCACTGAACAGGACAGAGCTCTGTATTGTTTAGATATGCAGAGTTCTGTCCTGTCTTCTTCCTCGCCGATCAGCGGGTGCCAACAGACATCCATTGGCAGGCACCTGCTAATCTGATTATGCTGCGTCTAATTACAGCAGAGCCTGCGCGCCCCCTACCCGGAAGTGCTGAATCACGCACTAGGTACATTATCCGGTACAGAAGAGTACAATGGTGTTATGCGGTCGGCAAGTGGTTAATGAGGTTGGGTCCTGTTTAGAAACAATGGAGTCGTATTTTAAAATTTGGGTTCTATTTATAAATAGACATGTGCAATTCATTTCGTTACGAATTGAAATCCGGGCATTTTCATTATCTTGAGATTTGACAGTATCGGAATCTTCGAATCACAATAGTAACAAATTTTATTGAATCCAAAATAAATGATAACGAAACAAGAAATTCTTTATTGGTTTCATTCGGATGACATGTTGCGATAGTTTGGACCCTTTTGTTAATGTTTGAAGCACCTGAAGTAACAACATAACGAATGATCCGAATTGATGCATTCATATTTTTCATTATTATAAAAAATGCACTACATATGAAATGGAAACATATTGCTACAAATACAGTAAGGTATAAAAGTTAAATAAGCTGATTCCTACTTACTGTATTGTGTTTGGGTTGGATCCATGAGAATCGCTTTATCATAACATAAAGAACTAATCCAAAATAAATTTTGTTCGTTATGATTCGGAGTATCAAATGGATTCACCTCCATCTAACTAAAACAGGGTGCATAAGTAAGTAATGAATTAATACTTTAAAACTAATATAGCCAATCTTCCAAAATGACTTCCCGAAACAAATCTGAATATACAAAATAAATTCCGAAAACGAATCATTCTAACATAATGAGGATGGCAAAATTAAATGATTACCTTAACGAATTAATCCAAAGCAAAACAAATTTTTTCGTTGTGCACATCTCTATTTATAAACAATGGGGTCATTTATTTTAGAAGGATAGAGTCATAGAATCTTATTTATAAATAAGAGGGTCATATTTAATAAAAATGGTCTCATATTTACAAAATAATGGGGGTTATATATTTTTAATGAAAAAGAGCACACAGGTACCTGAGTTCCGGCATACTTCATGCATCTCCTAGACAGCTTTACTCCATGTATACCTCAGTGCTAAGCTGTCACCTGTACAGGACAATCATCGGGGGCTGGAGTAGCTGCACACATACATGCCTCTTGCACATGAATGGCGGCGGGTCGGGGTTTTGGCCCAGTAGAGTGACAGCTTCCAGGCGGGCTCGCACACATGTGTTCTGATCCTATTCTCAACATCCCCAAGTTCATCACTACCTATGATACTTAGCACCATCTAGTGGCCAAATGTGGTATTTTCTGCTTTAAATCTATGAGTACTCCTATAATACCTAGCGCCATTCGGTGGCCAAATGTCGTGTTTTCCATTTTAACCACTTCCTGATCATAGGACGTCATATGGTGACCTGGACTTTGAGTGGAGATATCTGAATGATGCCTGTAGCTACAGGCACCATTCCGATATCTTTTTTCAACCGGTGATTCTCTGCAATGTAGAAGCCATCATAGTGGCTGTTTAGTTGCTTTATTGCTTTTTCAAGCCCTCCAGTGGTTCTCAGGGCTCGCCTGTGCAATCGGGGAGCCGGAGAATGTCAATGAATCCGCTAGTGATGGTTTATCATAGAGCTGGGCGGGGACCAGATGTTTCCTGGCCAGCTCTATGACCCTCTGAGACTGGAAGAGACGTCATGGCATCTCTTCTAGCACCGACAGATGTAAAGACTGATGCTTTTTTTACTGGAATGCCTGAGATTGATTTTTTTTTTTCATCTCAGGCTTTCCAGCATAGAGGGGAGATGTGGGATCTTATTATTGTTTACAGTCCTTGTAATAGGAATAAAAGTGATCAAAAAATAAAAAATGAAAGGGAAAGTGTAAAAATAAAAACATAAACAACATTTTTTTAAGTGCTAGATGTACTAGCACAGAAGTCTTTTACAGGATGTGGCCCTTTGCTTGCCTTTATCTGGCCCTTGGGGGACCATTCCATCCACTGACACCAACAATGGGGCATAATTCCTGTCGCTGACACCAACAATGGAGCGCTATCAAAAGGGCACAATACCTTCTATTGACAATAATGATGGGCTACTATTCCTCGAACTGACACGAACGATGGGCCACTATCCCTCCACTGACACCAACGATGGGCCACTATTCCTTCCGCTGACACCAACGATGGGCCACTATTCCTCCCACTGACACCAACGATGGGGCAGAATTCTTTCCATTGACACCCACAAGGGGGCATTATTCCTCCCACTGATACCAAAGATAAGGCATGGTTTACTCCCACTGGACACCAGGACATTTACTAATCCCACCAGCCCTCCTAAATTCTGAAGGACAGTAAACTAGCCCTTTGCTTAGAAAGTTTGGGGACCTCTGTACTAGCAGATTTAACCAATTGCCGACCAGCCGCCACAGTTGTACTGCGGCAGAATGGCACGGGCAGGCGGATCGGCGTTATGTTAAGTCAGTTCCTAAGGCGGCCGCTGCTCGCCCCCGGAGCCGATGCGAGTGAGACCACCGGGCTCCCGCGATCACTCGTAGCACGGCGAGAACCGGCATCTCTGTGTGTAAACAGAGATCTTTGTTTGTTTATAGCGCAAAAAAATAAAAAAACGCAGAGATGATCAAATACCAGGAAAAGAAAGCTCTATTTGTGGGAATAAAAGGACGTCAATTTTGTTTGGGTACAAGATAGCATGACCGCGCAATTGTCAGTTAAACAACGCAGTGCCGAATCGCAAAAAGTGCTCTGGTCAGAAAGGGGCTAAAATCTTCCGGGGGCTGAAGCGGTTAAATACACTAACACACTGGGGTTCATTTACTATAGCACTGAACAATGATCCTGCAGTCCCAGAAAATAGCGCCCAAATAAGGCCAATAAGACTTCAACTCTCAGAAACTGAGCACTAATGCAAATACAAAGCAGCGCTATTGCGGGCAAAACTGTCTGTCAGATCACATATGCGGAAATAGTGGAAGTCAATGGGGCTCGAAGCTGCAAAATCCAAAGTTCTCATCGAAGCCTTATATGCAAGTTCTTTGCCATAAAAAGTGTATAGGGACCTGGGTCCTGCCCCAGGAGACATGTATCAATTGGAAAAAATGTTTTTAAGATGGCCGTTTTTTCAGGAGCAGTGATTTTAATAATGCTTAAAGTGAAATTCCTTAAATATCGTGCCTGAGGGGTGTCCTTAGTATGCCTGTAAAGTAGCGCACCTTTCCTGTATTTATTACTATACCGCAGCAAAATGACATTTCTAAAGGAAAACTTTAAATTTAAAATTGCTCGCGGCTGTAATGAATTGCCAGTTCCCGGCAATATAGAATTAAAATCAAAGAAAAAAACGGCGAAGGTTCCCCCCACCAGTCCATACCAGGCCCTTCGAGTCTGGTATGGATATTAAGGGGAATTCCACGCCAAATTAAAAAAAAAAATGGCGTAGGGCTCCCCCCCAAGGTCCATACCAGACCTGAAGGGTCTGGTATGAATATTAAGGGCAACCCTGCGCCAAAATTTTTTTTTAAAAATGGCATGGGGTCCCCCCAAAATCCACACCTTATCCAAGCACGCAACCTGGCAGGCCACAGGAAAAGAGGGGGGGCGAGAGAGTGGCCCCCTCCTGAACCGTACCAGGCCACATGCCCTCAACATGGGGAGGGTGCTTTGGGGTCCCTCCCTAAACACTTTGTCCCCATGTTGATGGGGACAATGGCCTCATCCCCACTACCCTTGCCTGGTGGTTGTGGGGGTCTGCGGGCGGGGGGCTAATTGTTAATAAGGGGGCCCCCAGATCCCGGCCCCCCCTATGTGAATGGGTAGTGGGTACATTGTACCCCTACCCATTCACCAAAAAAAGCAGTAAAATGTGACAAAAGACAATAGCTGTTTTTTGACAATTCCTTTATTAAAAATGGCTTCTTCTTTCCCTGCTTCTTCCTCCGGTATTCTCCATGTTCCTCCAGCTTCTTCTTCCACCCGATTCTTCCTCCATCTTTCTCCACTTCAGCATCTGGTCTTCTCCATCTTCCTCTGGCTTCTTCTTCCCCCGTCCGCTCCCGCTGAACATTAAAAAAATGAAGCTCCTCCGATGCTGCAATGGGGTGGATGACGTGATCGAGGGGGTGGGGTCTCCTGATGATGTCATCTGGCGGCCACACCCCATAGTTATATATGAAATGTGCGCTATGGAAGTGGACAGATCAGCTGGCCGCAGCGTCGGAGGAGGTTTGTTTTCATAGCAGGTCGTGGCGGGAGCGGCGGAGGAGAAAGACCAGAGCCAAAGGAAGATGGAGAAGATCGGAAGAAGCAGAGGAAAATGGAGGACGAAGCAGGGGAAGAAGGAGAAAACCGAAGGAAGACCGGAGGAAAGAGCGGGGAGAAGAAGAAACTGGAGGAAGACCGGAAGAAGAAGCGGGGAAAGAAGAAGACATTTTTAATAAAGGAATTATCAAAAATCGGCTATTGTCTTTTGCCACATTTTACTACTTTTTTTGGTGAATGGGTGGGGGGGGGGCCTGGATCTGGGGGTCCCCTTGTTAAAGGGGGCTTCCAGATTCAGCTACCCATTCACATAGGGGGGCGGATCTGGGGGCCCCCTTATTAAAGGGGGCTTCCAGATTCCGATAAGCCCCACCCGCAGACCCCCACAACCACTGGGCAAGGGTTGTGGGGATGAGGTCCTTTTGGGGGGGACCCCAAAGCACCCTCCCCATGTTGAGGGCATGTAGCCTGGTATGGTTCAGGAGGAGGGGGACGCTCTCTCGTCCCCCTCTTTCTGCGGCCTGCCAGGTTGCATGCTCGGATAACCCCCCACGCCATTAAAAAAAAAAATTTAGACGCAGGGTTCCCCTTAATATCCATACAAGACCTGAAGGGCCTCGTATGGATTTTGGAGGGACCCCACACATTTTTGTTAAATTTTGGCATGGGGGGGTCCCCTCCGAATCCATACTAGACCCGAAGGGCCTGGTATAGACCTGGGGGGGACCCCATGCAGTTTTTTTTGCGATTTTCTTTTTTTTTCTGGTGTTTTTTTTTTACTTTCAGTGGGGAAGCCGCTGACAGCTGAAGATTCATTGGTTGTTAAGGACGCAGCAGCTGGCTTCCCGGCCCCCCCGGTTAGTAACCAGCTATATACAGTGTAAAAATAACCGCAAAACACAAAAAATATCACAAATGCAACAGTTGCATTTCTGGTGCCATTGAAATCTATTACCCGCAAATTGTGTGAAAAAAGTCCCCGACCATTTCCAAAAACGTACTGGCCGCAAAACGCATGGATATGAACTAGTGCCATAGATAACCATGTTAAATGGACTATAGAGTGTTTCTGAAAACTGCAAAAACGCACTAAAAAAATGCATAGGTGTGAACCTGGGGTCAGGGCCAGTTCACACTGGAGTGAGGGGAGAGGCTCTTTACAGGCACTAAGCAGGCGCTATTTTTAGCACTATAGCGCCTGTAAAGCGTCTCCAGAGTGAAAGTAGCCCAAGATATAAAATATCTTACACTTCTCCTAAACAAATTAATAAGAAGAAAGAAAAGAGAAAAAAAACACAACAACAAACAAGCTCAATAATGTACTTTTATTTTTCCAGCAGAAATAAAATTATGTACATTCATTTACTAGCTTCAAAACGATTTCTACAGTATATATGGTGCTACATTTAGCAAACCAGTTAGCAGTTGGGTTTTAAGGGCCCTGCTCATAGGAGCTTACAATCTAAAATTTGTGTAAACCTTAGAGTGGACACAGCTTTACTTTCAGTGTATAACGGACAACACATCACATTTTTATCTGCAAGATTATAGAAACATACTTAACAGTCATTCTTACAAAGATTCCAACATTTTATTAAAAAAGCCACATGTTCAAAATATAACACACACCACCAACCCACAATCCACACATACATACATCGGTGACCATGTTCTGCTGGAAGTTGCATTTGTGTGTACATGATTAAGCAATGAGATTAAGGAGTAGAAGGTCAGCACATGCTCCCAAACCATGTTTGCATGGTCAGACAGGAACAATACACATACAATATTGACAGCATGGCCACTTTTGATTGAAAAAATGCACAAGAATTTCAGCAAAAGCCCTAGATGGGCATTTGTCAATAGGCACAATATCATCCATTCTCCCCTACAAATCACAGCAAAAAACTGACCTTCTCAGGCCAAATGAACCCCCCTACTGCAGCCCTTTATATAAGATACGTTGTATTGTTAGCACACTGACACACGCCCAATAGAATTACACGCCCACCAGTATCTTTCAATCTACCTGTTCATGTATGTCTAAAGTGATTGCACCTGATGGGCAGGAACACATAATACTATTTGCAATTGTGTTAGCCCTTGGCTATGTGCATCAAATCTCCAACTACAGGCCAAAGATTGAAGTCCATTCGCATACACATAAACAAAGCAACAGTTTTCTAAGCATATGTACCTGTACAGTGTAAAACCTACAATTTAAATGTCCAAGTCCCTGGGCATGATTGGTGGTAACAAACATTAACATCAGTCCCTGGCTGCAATGAGCTTCAAATCTAAAGTCCAAAACTAACTTTCTTACATTACAGACTATTTCGACAGGAGACAAATAAATTGCCTGCATGCAGTGGTGTATTTAGGTTTTGTGCTGCCCTAGGCCTGACTAAACTCATACCCCCCCTAATTTAAATACGACCCACCCCTTGCTGCCAAGGCCACACCCCTTCCTGTTTAAGACCCACCCTATCATCTGTAAACCACACCCCTTCCTCTTTAGGCTCATTTGGCACCTTTCAGGGGGGAGGGGGGAACAGGTACCTGTTTTTGACAGGTACCCTACCCCACTCCCTGGAGACTGCAACTAAATGTGGACTGTTTAAAGGGTTTCCATTGATTTTAGCATGCATGGAGCACTTTGCACATGCCAGTGGAGGCTGGTGCTCAAAATTTTTGGGGGGGTGCAAACAAACTAAGAAATTCAGAAAAAAAGACATCAATTGCAGCCTCACTGTGCCCCATCAAATGCAGCCACTGTTCCATCAAACGCAGCCACTATTCCCACCAAACGCAGCCACTGTGCCCACCAAACGCAACCACTGTGCCCATCAATTGCAGCCACTGTGCCCACCAAACGCAGACACTGTGCCCACCAAACGCAGACACTGTGCCCACCAAACGCAGCCACTGTGCCCATCAATTGCAGCCACTGTGCCCATCAAACGCAGCCACTGTGCCATCAAACGCAGCCACTGTGCCCACCAAACGCAACCACTGTGCCCACCAAACGCAACCACTGTGCCCATCAATTGCAGCCACTGTGCCCACCAAACGCAGACACTGTGCCCCACCAAATGCAGACACTGTGCCCATCAATTGCAGCTACTGTGCCCATCAATTGCAGCCACTGTGCCATCAAACGCAGCCACTGTGCCATCAAACGCAGCCACTGTGACCACTAAACGCAGCCACTGTGCTATCAAACGCAGCCACTGTGCCCACCAAACGCAGCCACTGTGCCATCAAATGCAGCCATTGTGCCCCATCAAACGCTGTCACTGTGCCCCATTATTTGCAGCCACTGTGCCTTTAAACGCAGCCATTGTGCCCCATCAAACGCTGTCACTGTGCCCCATTATTTGCAGGCACTGTGCCTTTAAACGCAGCCATTGTGCCCCATCAAACGCTGTCACTGTGCCCCATCAATTGTAGCCACTGTGCCTTTAAACGCAGCCATTGTGCCCCATCAAACGCTGTCACTGTGCCCCATCAATTGTAGCCACTGTGCCATCAAATGCCAACACTGTTCCCATAAAACTCTAATTTATTCAATAACTTTACCTGGGTTCCCTTGTGCCTCTCTCTCTGTTTCTCTCTTCCTGACGTCACTGCCAGACCCTGCCCCAGTGCTGAGGAGAAGGGTCAAGCAGTGTGGAGGAGGGTAGGCGGAGCATAAGGCTCCACCTCCGCCAGTCATCGGCCACTTATGGGGGCGTGAGTCACACGCCGCCCACCGCATGAGAGAATTTCCCCCCCATCTTCCTGATTCCCGGCTCCCGCCCCCGCACACATGCAGCCCACGGCAGCCACCTTGCTGTAGCAGGCGGCGCTGCTGTGTATGGGCGTGCTTGTCAGAGGGTGGAGGGGCGTGAGCTCTGCTAAGCACGCCCATACACACGCCCCTCCACCCTCTGCCAAGCACGCCCATACACAACAGCGCCGCTACAGCAATGCGGCCGCCGTGGGCTGCATGTGTGCGGGGGGCAGCCACGGGAGCCGGGAATCGGGTGGGGGGACTTTCTCTCATGCGGGGGGGGCAGCTTTTTTTGCCGCCCCCCGCAAAGTGCCGCCCTAGGCCTAGGCCTTGTCGGCCTAGGCCAAAACACAAAAAAAACAAGAAAAATAGCCCTGGGACTTTAGATGAGGTGAGAGAGGTTTAGCCAATGTCCACAGTGAACACTGAGACAAAATCAATTTATTCATTTCAAAATGTTATGTAACTGAGCGGTAACAACAATGATTGTGAGTTACCAGGCATAATAGCCAATGTACACAACACAGATGAACGTAAATATACAAAGATTTATTACAAATGTTATACATCAATGAGCAACAATAAAACTTGAAAATTGCTGGGTCAGTAAGTACACATACAAAATAAGATAAAATGTACATACATGTGGACAGGGAAGTATGTAAACATAATGCAGACATCAATAATACACAGCATGTACCGGCATAAAATAAGCATCAATAAAGCCCTATGCATTTCGCGAGACCCTGCTCGCTCTTCAGGGGCGGATGCATGAATGTTGTATCTGCAATGTAAGTAATAAGATCAATAAATGTATGTGGTTGGTAAATGGGGGCAGATGGAATGGTTAGCAAGAGAGGCCTGATGCAGAGACCTCATACTTACCGGAGTCTGAGATGAATCGCCAAACGCTGGATATCGAGATGGCAGCAGTGTAATGCATCCAGCTCGGGAGCTGAGGAGGCGGAACAAAACAAGGCCACAATAGGGGAACATCCGGAGGATCAGCATGGACTGGATAGGGGTATTTCTCACTGCGGTCTCCACTTAGCCCCTTAACATTGTGTCTGGAAAATGTCTGCAAGGATGCATATATATCAGAGGGCATCATAACTGCAAAATGAACTTATTGTATAGGGTTCTAAGCTTTAATTTATATATACATAAAGATGTAAGTGAGTGAATTAAGGTTATAAGAGTATCTTGGTATGAACAAGCTAACTGAGATATGGAATATAGTAAATGCATGAATGCATGGTTATAAAACTGGTATGGGCAGAGAGACTACGGGGCAATGTAGAATGATATAGTATTACATGTGTATAAAAACAATGTAACAAACCCAATGGGTGTCAGGAAAGTAAAAAAGTTGTACCTCAATAGGAATGAAAAACATCCAATGGTTGTCAGTTTGTTCTTAGAGATGTGACCGCTCTATCCAATCGCCAAGTAATGAATCAGAATCCCAACCGTGCTGAACGTCCAGATATACCCACAAGACCCCGAAGGCTACACCCCCAGCGTCATGTACGGGCGGTGACGCATGGGCGTCCAAAAGACATCCACCATCAAAGGGGGGTGCACAGATGCAACAACCACCCAACCGTCCGGGATGACCCACACAGCCCACACCTGAGTTACCTCAGGGAGATGTCAGTGTATGGGCCTAGGCCAAAACACAGCCCTGCCTGCCTTTGGATTGTAGTGAGTAACCCACACAGGGAGAACATATAAACTTTGACACAAGCATTAGCATGTTGGGGAATTGAACCAGCAACTCCAGTGTTGCTGGACAGAATTGCTACCCACTTAGCCAGCAGGCAGCCTCACACATGTTGTCTGCATCTCTGTGGTGTTAACCAGCCCTAAGTCCATAGCCATGCTCAGTGTCACAAGCAATATACAATATATTGGACTAAGTATTGGGACACCTGCCTTTAAACGTACATGAACTGTAATGGCATCCCAGTCTTAGACCGTAGGGTTCAAAATTCATTTGGCCCACCCTTTGCATCTATAACAGCTTCAACTCTTTTGGGAAGGCTGTCCACAAGGTTTAGGAGTGTGTCTATGGGAGTGTTTGACCAAGCTTTCAAGTGCATTTGTGAGGTCAGGCACTGATGTTGGACGAGAAGGCCTGGCTTACAGTCTCCGCTCTAATTCATCCCCAAGGTGTACTGTTGTGTTGAGGTCAGGACTCTGTCCAGGCCAGTCAAGTTCTATAAAGACATGGATGAGTGAGTTTGGGGTGGAGGAACTTGACTGGCTGCACAGAGTCCTGACCTCAACCCGATAGAACACCTTTGGGCTGAATTCGAGCAGACTGCGAGCCAGGCCTTCTCATCCAACATCAGTGCCTGGCCTCACAAATGCACTTCTGAAACAATGGTCAAACATTCCCATAGATGCACTAAACCTTGTGGACAGCCTTCCTAGCCTTCCCAGAAGCTGTTCTAGCTGCAAAGGGTGGGCCAAATCAAATTTTAACCCTACAGACTAAGACTGGGCTGCCATTAAAGTTCATGTGTGTGTAAAGGCAGGTGTCACAATATTTTTGACTAAATTGTGTATCTGGCAAGATTTACAATGGTGGTGGAACCCTCCTACACATAAATACTACATTTAGACATAGTTTTAGGACCTGGGAGATGAGACAACTTCTCTACATGAAGCAGCATGTTTGGGAACCGAACCCAGATGCTCAGGGATGCTAAGCAGCAGTGTTAATTTCGTCAACGAAAACGTTTTCGTCATAATTTTCGTCAGAGGCTTTTTTACAGTGACGAAAACGAAACTAAAAGTACAGCACACTTCTGTCAACTGACAAAAACTATGACGAAAATAGAATCCTTTTTGGTTAAGTAAAGAAAGGGACATTAATGGCAAGGAGGGACGTTTACCCTCATGAATTTACTGTATTTATTGGCGTATAACAGTGTGTTACGCCGGTATTTGTTTTTTACCAATGGGGGCGGGAATCGGGCGGTCCATCCCTGGGTGCCACACATTGGGGGGGTGGTTAAGCCAGTTGCCCCGCCTCTCCTGGCCCTTGGACAGCACTGCCAGCAAAGTCTATCATTAGGAAAAAATCATTGCCAGCCCCTTCTCCTATACTGCTTCTTCTCCTGTGTCACTCATTGTAAGCTGAAGCTTCTAACCTCAATAGCTACGTTCTTGTTGTTCGCTCTCCTCCTGCTCCTCCTCCTCTGAGTGTTGCTTTAGATTGGAGGAGGAGAGCGGTCACATGGCCATCCATGAATCTTCAGAGGAGAGCAGCCATGTGACCGGGTCCATGCAAGAACGAAGCTATGAGTTAAATTTTGAGACTTTGATTTACAATGAGAGTGACACAGGAGTAGCTGTGTATGAGAAAGGGCTGGCAGTGATTTATTCTTAACTTTAGAGTACGCTGGCAGTGCTGTCCCAAGAGACTGGGGGTCTCCTGGGAATGCAGGGGGGCTGTATATCGTGGGGGGCTTTGTATTGTGCAGAGGGTGGGGGGCTGTGCATTGTGCAGAGGGTGGGGGCTGTGCTGTGTACTGTGGGGGGCTTTGTATTTTGCAGAGGGTGGGGGCTGTGCTGTGTACTGTGGAGGGCTTTGTATTGTGCAGAAGGTGGGGCCTGTGTTTTGTGTACTGTGGGGGGCTTTGTATTGTGCAGAGGGTGGGGCCTCTGCTGTGTACTGTGGGGGGCTTTGTATTGTGCATAGGGTGGGGGGCTGTGTACTGTGCACATTCAATTTAGTTGACTAAAATGATTATATTAGACTAAAATGTACTGGAGATTTTAGTCGACTAAAATACAATGACTAAAATGGGACTAAAACTAAAATGGCATTTTAATCCTAAGACTAAGACTAAAACTAAATCAAAATTTGCTGCCAAAATTAACACTGCCAAGCAGAAGTTCTAACCTCTAAGCCACATAGCTGCCACATGTGAGAACCTCCTACACATAAATACTGCATCTCTTTGGACATACAGATGATGGAATTACATTACTCAAGAGTTATTCTTCTTGATTTATTCTGTGATATTTGTTGTTTCTTTGTGGGTCAGTGTAGAATAGTAATATTACCCTCACATTTTTGGGAATTACATTTTGATTTCTGATGTTGGTACACATATCACATTTTTTGGGCTCAAATTATGATTATTTGAAAATAATAAAAAGCACAAACAATTGTGACTCATTTTAAATTTGCATCAGCAATGGTATTGGTTTGTGCTTTGTAAAGACACCAGTGACAGTTTGGGTAAAGATTGTTGTGAGATGGAGAGTAAAAAGTGAAAGTGACAGAGAAAAATATATTTTACCAAAACATCAAAAAATTCCACATTCTAGCATTCTTAAAAACAAAATATTTGAAGTAGAAACAACAACGTTGCAAAGGAAAATGTATTTCAGAGAAAGATACATTTCATCTCAACATTAAAAGGATTTATTTGTAAAAGATACAATTGTACCATTAGACTCAATGGCTAAAACTTGCTTTGGACTA
The DNA here is from genome assembly GCF_042186555.1 of Aquarana catesbeiana. NCBI lineage: Eukaryota > Metazoa > Chordata > Amphibia > Anura > Ranidae > Aquarana > Aquarana catesbeiana. The sequence continues at coordinate 60,774,152 of NC_133330.1, read as the reverse complement.
TAATAGCGCAGATTTTCACTTCCAAAAAATGCTCTTTAACTCAGCGCTCATTTACGTATTTACTATAGCGCCCTGTAAAAAAGACACTGGAGCTAAAATGAGAGCTATTTGCAGGTCTGAGCATGCACAGTTGTGTTGGCACCTAGTTGTACAAAAACAGTGAATTTATCTCTTCTCAGACTTTTAAAGATATTCCAGTGTAGAAATCACTTTTTACACAGTTTAAAACAGATTATCTTTAAATAATATACTGCATATTTCAGTACTATTTAAGCAATTATATCATGCTCTAAACTATATTTCCATGTGCAATTCTCCAGGTTTTAGCAGAGTAATGCTGCGTACACATGACCCGACTTTCCGGCAGAAAAGGTCCGACAGAATCATTCCGATGCAAGTATTTTCTCACCAGCGCTATAGTGAATACCATTTTAGCGCTAATTAGCACTGCAGCGCTATAATAAATGACCCCCACTGAAGCCAAACTCCAGCTAATACCTTAAAAGCAGTAACAGCAAACAGTTTTTTTTTTCTTTTGGGATAAAGGTTTTACATAAATAAAAGCTGATCATCGTAAGCATCCCTGTCAGTGGTAAAAGGTTTGTCTCATCCATGTAACTGCTACTTTTGCAGCAGAGCTTGTTCTTTTGAAAAAAAAAACAACAAACTTACTGATTAGATCACCAGATGAAAATCTAGGAAAGCAAACCTAAAAAAAGAAAACTAATGCAGCCATCACTTCTAATGCCGCGTACACAAGAGCGGACTTTCCGACCGGACTGGTCCGATGGACCAAGTCCAGCGGATAATTCGACCGTGTGTGGGCTTCATCGGACCTGCAGCGGACTTTTTCGGTCAAAAATCTGACGGACTTTAGATTTGGAACATGTTTCAAATCTTTACGTCGGAACTCCGCCGGACCCAGTTCCTATCGAAAAGTCCGCTCATCTGTATGCTAGTCCGACGGATGAAAACCGACGCTAGGGCAGCTATTGGATACTGGCTATCAACTTCTTTATTTTAGTCCGGTCGTATGTCATCACGTACGAATCCATCGGACTTTGGTGTGATCGTGTGTAGGCAAGTCCGTTTGTTCGTAAAGTCCGTCGGAAGTCCGCTGAAAGTCCGTCGGATAGACTGTCGGACCAGTCTGGTCGAAAAGTCCGCTCGTGTGTACGTGGCATAAGAATTGGTAAGCTGCGGTATAATAATGCCCCTTTCACACTGGGGCGGTTTGCAGGCGCTATTGCGCTAAAAATAGCTCCTGCAAACCGACCTGAAAGTGCCGCTACTTTGTCTCCAATGTGAAAGCCCCGAGGGCTTTCACACTGGAGCGGTGCGCTGGCAGGAAGGGGAAAAATGCCTGCTAGCAGCATCTTTGGAGCGGTGAAGGAGCGGTGTGTATACCGCTCCTCCACCGCTCCTGCCCATTGAAATCAATGGGACGGCAGAGGCGCTTTGCGGTGGTTTTTAACCCTTTCTCGGCCGCTAGTGGGGGCTAAAACGCCCTGCTAGCGGCCGTATACCGACGGTAACAATAGCGGCGTTTTACCGCCGACGCCTCCCCCACCCCAGTGTTAAAGGGGCCTTAAGGTTTGCCTTGGGTTTAATACCACTTTAGTATTTGATAGCCAGGTAAAAGGTCCTTTTAAACATACTAAACCTTACATGGGATTTTACTCACTGGTTTTACATCTGCTTAAAAAATGTCTATACATCGACTTGAGCAAGACGATTAGTTTGAAATGTTTTTTTTTAGCATTGCCACAGATCCAGTCTATATGGACACACATATGCCAGGTTTCTAGGGTAACACATAATTATGCTGATTGGCCTAATTAGAATCAAAACACCAAAGCTACTTATATGTAAATGATTTGCAGGACGGCATGGAGTGTTGCGGTGGTAAATTCCGCTTTCCCTGTGTGACTCCCCCATAACGCACTGATTTGTGAAGTGTTTAACTCCCTAATAGCTTTAGCGAGTGTAGCGAGCCCGAGGAAGCGGTGTATCCGCCTGCTTATAAAAATGAAGAATAATCAGACAACCGAGTCAATGTCGAGTTCAAGTTCAACGAAGGCATCTCCTGGATATGTTTCAACCACAGCCACTTCCAGGTGTTACATATTTATGATCGCCTCGGGCCATCTGCTGATCTCTTACGGATCTGAGAACGCAGGAGAGAAAAATCATCTTAAAGAGATGCTCGTTTATTGCGGCCCATTTTTAGACCTTGTCATCTCGCCAAAATTCGTCGAGGGCCATTCGTTTCACAGCAACGCAGCTCATCTTATCAACGATACAATGGATGTTGACTTTTTATTGCCATTTTCTTTTTCAGAATGAAAAATTTAAAGGGACGCTGTTGTCAGCAGAAGAAAAATGCATTCTGTAGTGTTATAGTTGATTTCTGATATGTGCATGTGCGTTTTTATTTAAACCATCGGTATTTATGGAATAATTAACCATGTAGGTCTTAAAGCTGAACTCCAAAGAAAGGAAAAAAATGGTCCCTTGCAGTGGGGCTGCCCCAGCACTGCCAGGGTTAAACGCTCGTTTAGGTCTAGGGTACAGGAAAAAGAAGTTTTATCCATTCGATCCTCCACCCGCAGGCTCCCTCCAGGCTGTAAGACTGATCCCTGCAGCCTTTTCTCCCCTATGCTCCAGAAGTCACAGACGCTCTGACATAATAAAAAGGTAACTCCAGTTTTGTAGGGACAAAAAAAAAAAATCATGATCGTAATAATATAGAACTCACAATTGCTGCACAAGCCATATTGTAATTTAATGTTTTTCAAATTTTATTTAATGTTATTTACTGTTTATTAACCACTTGGTTACTGGGCACTTAAACCCCCTTCCTGCCCAGACAAATTTTCAGCTTTCAGCGCTGTCACTCTTGAATGACGATTGCGCGGTTATGCTACAGTTTACCCAAATTAAATTTTTATCATTTTTTTCTCACAGATAGAGCTTTCTTTTGGTGGTATTTAATTGCTGCTGGGTTTTTTATTTTTCACTAAACAAAACAAAAAAGGACCGAAATTTTTGAAAAAAAAAAAACAAAACTGTTTCATAGTTTGTTATAAAATTTTGAAAATAGGTAAATTTTCTCCTTCACAGTTGTGCGTTGATGAGGCTGCACTGATGGGCACTGATAGGCTGCGCTGATGGGCACTGATAAGGCGGAACTGATAGGTGGCACTGATAAGCACTGATGAGGCGGCACTGGTGGGTGGCACTGATGGGTGGCACTGATTATGAGACACTGATGGGCATTGATTGACAGCACTGGGCATTGATGGGTGGCACTGGTAGGTACTGATAGGTGGCACAGTGGGCACTGGCAGCTGACACTGATGGGCACAGAAAATGCAGCCGCAGCTTTCTGTGTGAGGGACCATTGTCCCTCTGACAGAAGCTGGTGATCAGCTTTTTTTTCCCCCCCTCACACTGACAACGTGAGGAAAAAAAAAAAAAACATTACCAAGCTTCTGTTTACATCACGTGATCAGCTGTCATTGGCCCCCAACCTTTGACCCTGACCCTGACCCAACACTAACCTAGATCAAACCTTGATCTAGGTATTTTTTTCCTAATTGTTATTTTATTTTAGTAATTATTATTATTATTTTTTCTACACGCACTTTTTCTTTCTCTCTCTGTAAGGACAGAGAAAGATACAACATATCACTCATCCATTCACAGAGTAATCAGAGGCTATCACAATGATCAGGTGACCTGGAATCATACGTTCCGGTTCCTGATCGTTAGAATGGGGCCCGGGGCTCTCAGTGAGACTCGGGTCTCTATGCTGGTACAAAGGGAGATACGCAAATACAGCAGCCCCATGGAAAAAAAAGCCCGCCCAGTTCAGTGGGGCCGCATATTTGTGTTACATCAGATTTACCCAAAGTTACAAATTATCCGAAATGACGAATGCCGCATCTAAACAAATGGAACGGAACAAATTGATTATACACAATAATAAAAATAAAAAGTTTTTATTATTGTTATTTATTATTATTAATTTGTTACGTTCCATTCGTTTAGATATGGCATTCGTTATTTTGGATAATTCGTAACTTTGAAAACATCCGAATTTGTGACGTTCACTAACAGCCAAATTTGAAAGGAAATTACAGTAGCTATAATTTAATAGTTAGTAATAGTTAAGTTGTTATTAGTTAGTTATTTCAGATTTTAAAATTCTCAAGCCTTCGGATTTTCGAATTTCTGAATTTTTGAATTTTCGAATTTCTGAATTTTTGAATTTCTGAATTTTCAAGTTTCTGAATTTTCAAATTTCTGAATTTTCAAATTTTCTCATTTACGAATATTCAGAAAAATTTGTTAAGCGGGTAGTCGTCGAAATTCGTTAAAAACCACATTTGGAAAGAAACCAATTGCACATGTCTTGTTTAGAATATGAAAATACTTGTGCATACATAGTCTGGACATATTAAATGGACGTGACCTGACACTGTACGAAAAACATGGCGGCCTCCATCCCTGATTTAGTGGATAAAAAGGAGGAATTTTGTGGGACTATAAATGAGGTTACGCCATGTTGAGAGAAAGTGACAACATAAATATGAAAGTACAGTACATGATTTATTTATTGCAATTTACAATACATATCAGATATTTTGTATCAATTAGATAGGTAGTCACCAGACTTACACTAAATATGCTGCTCATAGCATGCAATAGAAATATAAAGTAGACATGGCACCTATACATGGTATAATAAATCAATTGAAAGACAAATTTAAAAAAAACAAGTAGCTGTTGGCATCTAGTGGCACTCTACGCGTTTCCTGGCGTTACAGCCATTCATCAGGAGTGTTATAAGATATTGTACTAGGAAGGAAAAAACAGGGATTAATGATAGTACCCTTAGAATAAGGGGGGGCAGGGGAATCAAGTCCCAACAAGGTGGGGATAGATTGGGGTACTTACTGACAACCTCAAAGCCAAGTCCGGTATCAGCCAAGGAAGACGGGGGCACGAGGCATGATGTCTCCCCCGTGGTTGAAAAGGGGAAACCCTCCAAGGAAGGAGAACAGCGCCCGGAGCCCAGCATAGTGGTCACAGTATGATCCAATGGGCTAGGTGTACACCGAAAGTGCATGGTGTTCCTAGAGAAATGTGTCAGAAAAAGAGGATTGGTTAAATAGGTAAAGGTGTGAAAGTAATGGAGAAAAAATGTCTATGTGTTCCTACGAGGGGACTACATGAGGGAGTGTCTGTGTAAAAAACCAAGTAAGGGGAGAAAAACGTAACAAAAATCAAAAAACATACCAAAAGGGATGGCTGATCTCCCAGCAAAGAGGATAACCTGTGTTTAAGATCAGGATGTGCTTCCTTGTGATTGAAACAAGCAAACGAACCACCAGCTGCTCCAAGGCTACTGATATACTCACTTCCAGGGAGGGGCCCCGTTAGCGTCATGCCTGATTGGCCAGACCGGCCAAGAGAGGTGGGGAGGGAATTCCCAGCTGCATGTGGAGAAGCCATCAGCAGTGGGTCTCCACCCCTCTCGTGCGTGGCTAAGGATGGCTAAGGATGGAATAAAAAAGACGTTAAAACGACATCAATGACACCGCTGACACTGTACGAAAAACATGGCGGCCTCCATCCCTGATTTAGTGGATTAAAAGGAGGAATTTTGTGGGACTTTAAATGAGGTTACGCCATGTTGAGAGAAAGTGACAACATAAATATGAAAGTACAGTACATGATTTATTTATTGCAATTTACAATACATAACAGATATTTTGTTTAAGTCTGGTGACTACCTATCTATTTGGTACAAAATATGTGATATGTATTGTAAATTGTAATAAATAAATCATGTACTGTACTTTCATATTTATGTTGTCACTTTCTCTCAACACGGCGTTATCTCATTTAAAGTCCCACAAAATTCCTCCTTTTTATCCATAGTCTGGACACATCTGAGGTTCCATACAGTACAGTGTAAACCCCAATGACAAAAAAATGCTAATTTAACCATTTGAACTCCTGAAGGTTTTACCCCTTTCATGATCAGGCCATTTTTTTACTATTCAGCACTGTACTACTTTAGCTGGCAATTGCATGGTCAAGCAGCACAAAATGCAATGTATATAACGTTTTCCCCACAAATAGAGCTTTCCTTTTGGTGGTATTTGATTACCACTAGGTTTTTTATTTATATTTTATTTAAATTTAGGGCATAATGTATTCTGCTACATGTCTTTGGTAAAAAATAAAATCCCAATAAGTGAATATTAACTGGTTTGTGTGAAAGTTATAGCATCTACAAACTACGATATATATTGGAAATCGATCAATTCTGATGTACTGACGGCCTATATCACTTCTTGAGGCCCTTAAAATGCCAGGACAGTGCAAATAACCCCCAAATGACCACTTTTTTTGGAAAGTAGACAGTCTGAGGTATTTAATAAGAGGCATGGTGAGCTTTCTGAAGTTGTAATTTTTTGTTACAATTTTTTTGGAATATTAAGAAACCTGGCCAGACCTAGAAAATAGATTGCTGATCCCCTGAGTACAGCATAGCCAAGAGCTACATTTAGCCAGACTATATGGCAGGAAGCTACATGTTAATGTCATTTCAAAAGTTTTCAATCTTTTTAAATCTGCAGCACCACTTCTGGACCGCACACTGTGTATATACATAATTTTTACATTACATTTGCATAAAAGTTTTACATGAAAGTGATCCCGGCGGAGGATTCGCCACAGGATTACTTTTATGGGCAGCGGGGGGAGAGGTGCCCCCCCCCCGCCACTTCCCAGTCCTTTCCCCCCCTTACCGGAGCCGTCGGTAAAGGGGGAAAGGATCTGATCCTCTGGAGCGATGGGCAGGAAGTCGAATGAGGGCAAGATGGCCCCTCCTCGACTCTATACCATTAGACCTTAAAGGGACAATCTTTTTGTATAAGTAAATGTAAAAATGTCATGCTTATTTCTATTCCTTGTAATAGGAATAAAAGTGATTCAATTTTTTTTTTTTAACCAGTTCCCATCCACGATATAGCCTAAAGACGGCTACAGAGCGGACCCACTTTACCGGGAGGGCATCCATAGACGTCCTCCCGTGCTTGGGCGGCCTGCGTGCCCCCTGCAAGGCACGCGTGGTGCGCTCTGTGATAAGCGTGATAAGCAAGTCTATGAGACTCACCTGATCACAGCCAATGACAGCTGATCATGTGATGTAAACAGAACCGGTAATCATAGCGTGAGGAGAAAAAAAAGCTGATCACCGGCGGCTGTGAGAGGGACATCAGTCTTGATTGTGGAGAACCTCTGCAGAGGCTTCTGTGCCCACCAGCGCCACCTACCAGTGCCCACAGTACCACCTATCAGTGCCCACAGTACCACCTACCAGTGCCCACAGTACCACCTATCAGTGCGCACAGTGCCACCTATAAATTTCACCAATCAGTGCCTCATCACCAGTGCTGCCTATCAATACCACCTACCAGTGCCCATCAGTGACATCTATCAGTGCCACCCATCAGTGCCCATCAATGCCGTCCTATCAGTGCCTATCAGTGTCGCCTTATCTGTGCCTATCAGTGCAGCCCATCAGTGCCCATCAGTGCAGCCCATCATTGAACATCAATGAAGCCCATCAGTGCCCAACAGTGCAGCCTCATCAGCAAATATCAATAAAGGATAAAAATGACCTGTTTGCAAAATTTTATAACAAACTATGAAACATGTTTTGTTTTTTTCAAAAATTTCTTTCTTTTTTTGTTTGTTTAACAAGAAATAAAAACCCAAATGGTGATTAAATACCACCAAAATTTGTGTGAAAAAAATGATAAAAATGTCATTTGAGTACAGTGTAGCATGACCGCGCAATTGTCATTCAAAGTGTGACAGCGCTGAAAGATAAATATTGGTCTGGGCAGGAAGGGGGTTTAAGTGCCCAGTAAGCAAGTGGTTAAAGGGACAGTGTAAAAAAAAAAAGTTAAATAAATAAGAAAAAAGAAAAACATTTTTTAAAGTGCCCTGTCCCTCTGAGCTCACGCGCAGAAACGAATGCATACGTAAGTCGCTCCCACATATGTAAATGGTGTTCAAACCACATGTGTGAGGTATCGTCACAATCATATGAGCGAGAGAAATAATTCTAGCACTAGACCTCCTCTGTAACTCTAAACAGGTAACCTGTAAAAAAATTTAAAGCGTCACCTATGGAGATTTTTAAGTACCGTAGTTTGTCGCCATTCCACGAGTGAGTGCAATTTTGAAGCATGACATGTTCGGTATCTATTTACTCGGCGTAACATCATTTCTCAAATTATACCAAAAAATTGGGCTAACTTTACTGTTTTGTTAATTTTTAATTTGTGAAAGTGTATTTTTTCCAAAAAAAATTGCGTTTGAAACACCACTGCGCAAATACAGTGTGACATAAAATATTGCAATGACCGCCATTTTATTCTCTAGGGTCTCTGCTAAAAAATATATATACAGTCAGGTCCATAAATATTGGGACATCAACACAATTCTAATCTTTTTGGCTCTATACACCACCACAATGGATTTGAAATGAAACGACCAAGATGTGCTTTAACTGCAGACTTTCAGCTTTAATATGAGGGTATTTACATCCAAATCAGGTGAACGGTGTAGGAATTACAACAGTTTGTATATGTGCCTCCCACTTTTTAAGGGACCAAAAGTAATGGGACAATTGGCTGCTCAGCTTTTCCATGGCCAGGTGTCCTATTTACAAGGAGCAGATAAAAGGTCCAGAGTTAATTTCAAGTGTGCTATTTGCATTTGGAATCTGTTGCTGTCAACTCTAAATATGAGATCCAAAGAGCTGTCACTATCAGTGAAGTAAGCCATCATTAGGGTGAAAAAACAAAACAAACCCATCAGAGAGATAGCAAAAACATTAGGTGTGGCCAAATCAACTGTTTGGAACATCCTTAAAAAGAAGGAACGCACCGGTGAGCTCAGCAACACCAAAAGACCTGGAAGACCACGGAAAACAACTGTGGTGGATGACCGAAGAATTCTTTCCCTGGTGAAGAAAACACCCTTTACAACAGTTGGTCAGATCAAGAACACTCTCCAGGAGGTAGGTGTATGTGTGTCAAAGTCAAGAATCAAGAGAAGACTTCACCAGAGTGAATACAGAGGGTTCACCACAAGATGTAAACCATTGGTGAGCCTCAAAAACAGGAAGGCCAGATTAGAGTTTGCCAAACAACATCTAAAAAGGCCTTCACAGTTCTGGAACAACATCCTATGGACAGATGAGACCAAGATCAACTTGTACCAGAGTGATGGGAAGAGAAGGGTATGGAGAAGGAAAGGAACTGCTCATGATCCAAAGCATACCACCTCATCAGTGAAGCATGGTGGTGGTAGTATCATGGCGTGGGCATGTATGGCTGCCAATGGAACTGGTTCTCTTGTATTTATTGATGATGTGACTTCTGACAAAAGCAGCAGAATGAATTCAGAAGTGTTTCAGGCAATATTATCTGTTAATATTCAGCAAAATGCTTCAGAACTCATTGGACGGCGCTTCCCAGTGCAGGTGGACAATGACCCGAAGCATACTGCGAAAGCAACCAAAGAGTTTTTAAGGGAAAGAAGTGGAATGTTATGCAATGGCCAAGTCAATCACCTGACCTGAATCCGATTGAGCATGCATTTCACTCGCTGAAGACAAAACTGAAGGGAAAATGCCCCAAGAACAAGCAGGAACTGAAGACAGTTGCATTGGAGGCCTGGCAGAGCATCACCAGTAATGAAACCCAGTGTCTGGTGATGTCTATGCGTTCCAGACTTCAGGCTGTAATTGACTGCAAAGGATTTGCAACCAAGTATTAAACAGTGAAAGTTTGATGGATGATTGTTAATCTGTCCCATTACTTTTGGTCCCTTAAAAAGTGGGAGGCACATATACAAACTTGTAATTTCTACACTGTTCACCTGATGTGGGTGTAAATACCCTCAAATTAAAGCTGAACTGTGCAATTAAAGCACATCTTGTTCGTTTAATTTCAAATCCATGGTGGTGGTGTATAGAGCCAAAAAGATTAGAATTGTGTCTATGTCCCAATATTTATGGACCTGACTGTATAATGTTTGGGGGTTCTAAGTAATTTTCTAGCAAAAAATACTAATTTAAACTTGTAAACTTCAAATGTCAAAAAAAGGCCCGGTCCTTAACTGGTTGAAGGGTTTCATAACAATACAGCGCAGGAGGCTGTACAGCAGCATATTGCTTACAATGGTGAGCACTCACCACTTGGTCAGTGCTGGCCAAATGATGGGATGACTAATGAGAATTAGTGCTGTATTCCTGGATGCAGTCCCAGAAAAAAAGGAGTCTCAGAAGAATTCTCATTGGTCAGTGTGGTCAATTGGCAATTGCTGATCAATGAGCTCTCACTATTGCTTGACATATGCACGTATAGTGATGTTTTAAGCTCCATTCACACTAGCGCGTTTTTTGATGCATTTTGCATTTTGCAGAAATGCACGGGAATTTTTTAACATGGGTTCCTATGGAACATGTTCACATCAATGCCTTTTTGTTTCTCTGCATTTTTGGAAAGGGTCGGGGACTTTTTTTCATGCAAAAAGCAGCGTTTTGCATGTAATGGATTTCAATGGACAAGCATCAAAAACGCAAGTGCACCGTTTTTGCAGCGTTTTTGATGCGTTTTTGATGCGTTTTTGCCGTTTTTTTTTTTTTTTTTTTTTTTTAATTTTTTTTAAATTTTTTTTTTAGACTGTAAAAAAAAAACTGTAAAAAAAAAAAAAAAAAAAACGCAAAACGCAAATCGCGGCAAAAACGCAGCAAAAACGCCGCAAAAACGCTGCTCAAAAACGTGGCAAGCATGAAAAAAAAACCTCCAAAAACGCTCAAAAGCAACATGCATAGGTGTGAATCGAGCCTTAGGCCTGATTCACACCTATGCAGGTTGCAGATTGCATTTTTCAATACACGTTTTTCTTCCATTGAAGTCTATGGAACCAAGAACTAGAAAAAAAGTCCCTGGCCCTTTCCATAAAATGCACAGATGTGAACTACATTCATAGGAAACCATGTTAAATGGCCTGTAGTGTGTTTCTGCAAAACTGAAAATGCACTAAAAAATGCATAGGTGTGAACCAGGCCGTAAAGTGCATGACCATTATACTGGCAAGTGAGGGCATTGAAAGATGAGGATCATGAGGATCATGTAAAGGGAAAACCGGCTTTCAAAACTGAACTATTGATCTGTGGACACCATCTCTGACCCAGTTCTAGTGGACCAGAAGGGACATCCATAGCCGAGAGAGGCTCTACCCTTGCCTCCACCATAGAGGCTCTACCCTTGCCTCCATCACCTCATGTTTTTGCCCTTGGTGGCACAAAGTCTTACTGATTCTATGCTTATGGCAATAGAATCCAACTCAGCTGGTAAGCGTATTCCATCTTTTTACTTACCTTGAAGACTTCTGAATACATCGTTGAGAAGTTGCATGTATTGCCACATGGATCATTTACCCTGATTGTGGACTTTTGTGTTGACAGCCACACGGCATTATTTGGGACATTATATGCACGTGCACATCAATCACTTATATATGTTGATTTAGCGCTACATTTATTTAATATATGGTATTCATTCTTGTCACATGGTTTGTAGCAGCTTACTCACTCACTGTCCATCCTCATTTTTTAGGGTAGCGCAATAATTATTCCCTTCCTTTCCATAAAATGCACAGATGTGAACTACATTCATAGGAAACCATGTTAAATGGCCTGTAGTGTGTTTCTGCAAAACTGAAAATGCACTAAAAAATGCATAGGTGTGAACCAGGCCGTAAAGTGCATGACCATTATACTGGCAAGTGAGGGCATTGAAAGATGAGGATCATGAGGATCATGTAAAGGGAAAACCGTTTGTCTGTATGCTATTCCAATGGACCAAAAATGACGCAAGGGCAGCTACTGGCTATTGAACTTCCTTTTTCTAGTCCCGTCGTACGTCATCGCGTTCTAAACAATCGTACTTTGGTGTGATCGTGTGTAGGCAAGTCCGTTTCAGCGGAACTCCGTCGAAAAAAACGTCAGAGTTAATTCCGATGGAAAAACCGGTCGTGTGTACGCAGCATAAGTTTACCTGTTCATTTTTTGTGAATAGGTGAGCTAACCCTTTAAAAGAAAACCTAGTGATCCTGACATGAAGGTCCCAGCTATAGAATGACAACTGTCTCTCTACTGAGCTTTTGCATTTGCATAGCTCCCAAATGTCCCTGATTTCGAGGGACTGTCCCTGATTTGGAGCAATGTCCCTCTGTCCCTCATTCCTCCTCATTTGTCCCTCATTTTGGTCTGATCTATATAGATGTATATAAAATGCACTTTTTATCTTTCAAAAGTGTTTCCAAGTGCTAAACCTTTCATCCAATTTCTAAATTGATGCATTTGTACATTTTAAAAGCCAATAGAAAGGAATAATAGTGGTAAAAAAAAGCACTTGTGGATTTAATTAACCTTTTTTTTTAGGGGTTAATTCTCCTTTAAGGGGGTGTGTCAGGGGGGCGTGTCCTATGCCTACATACATTTGCTAGTAGGTGTCCCTCATTCCCATCTCAAAATGTTGGGAGGTATGGCATTTGTCACCCTGATTGAGACTTCAAGCTGATATATTGACACACACTGCACAGGCATGGTCTACCATTGGCACAGTTTGTAAATTTACTTAAAATCAATTTTATTGAGGATCAAGAAAAATTATTTATACAAAATAAAGATAAGTAGAAAAAATTTAGTGTAAAAAAATTCCCATTGCTAATAGTGCATAGCTATATAAAAACAATATCAAAGAAAGGTGATACAGTACACCACTCAATACAATCACCACAGATGAGAACCGTGGCTTTGAGTGGTGAATTTTCCAACGCGTTTCAACCTGTATGTTTTTATGATAAGTCTTCTTCAGGGAAATGCATCACATTATCCTTCCCGGATATCTTGTGGACAAACAGAGGTTCCCAACAAGGGTGGAAAGTACCAAGTCTCCAAAGATTAAGTATCCTATAGCTCCTACAAGACGGCTGGAAATATGCATTAAATCCAAATATTTGGCGTATTCAGCATCAAATAGTGATAGTGTTGCCAGATGTCCAGTGAGAAGAGCTCCAGGGATGATAAAGAAAATTAGGCCAAAAGTCCACCCTGACATCCCTACACTAATTTTTTCTACTTATCTTGATTTTGTATAAATAATTTATCTTGATCCTCAATAAAATTGATTTTAAGTAAATTTACAAATTTTCATTGCCTTAAAAATCCCTTTAGAGGTTATATATAATGTTCTACAAAATTGTATGGGATGATGGCAATGACATGTCCATACCACCAAGGTCATATATATAAACCATTGGCACAGTTAGAAATCCAGTTAGAAAATAATGATGTGCAGGCAATGCTGGAGTGCCTGCCTGCAGACAGGAAGTGACTAAAAGAGGTAGCAGGAGATAAGCAGCAGTAAGATGCAAAAAGTATAGAAAAAAGGTGAAAATAAAAATGTTATCCATTTAGAATTTAGATAAAATTTGAAAGAGTTAAAACCCCTCTTGGATGACATAAAAACCACCATGGCCTCCCACAGGGCTGCTATGAGGTCCAAAGTTGCAGTCTGCACAATTCAAATCCTGAATCTTTGTCTTTATTTCATGTTTTCCTGCTTGCAGAGGATGGCACCAGTAGGGTTAACAGTGTAATAGCCCGAACCCTCCTGCAAATAGATTTGTCCAAAACAGGATGAGATTGCCACAACGCTGATGAGTACTTAAATGGTGTGCAGGACTGAACAGCAGTAATTCCACGAGACAGTGGAGAGCAGCGCCAGGAGCGAAACTGATGTTCACCGAGTGTCATAAACCAATAAAATAATGTTCCACAATGTTTCAAGTTTGTGCTCAGCGATGAATGGCGTCCTCATAATGGTTCTTCTAAGTGCCACGCTGAACCACGGCAGGGGAAAATAAATACAGCTCTACACTCCCCCCCCTCCCAGTGCAGACAGAACAAACTCTGCTATTTCCATTGGAAGACTTCATTACAGATATTAAGAATTCATTGTAGACTTTATAGCAACATTTGGACATTTTGCAATTATAAAGATCACCCAGCAGAACCTTTTTTCATTGAAATGGCACAAGAGTGAGCTACTGTCACTAGGGTTGCCACTTTCTCTTCAAGCCAAACACGATCACTTTAGCGGCACACAGTATTTTTTAATTTTTTTTTTTATCATACGCTGTAGCAGGGGCGGCCCGTCTATGAAGGGCACACGGGCACAGCTCCCTCTATCCACGCCACCCCCTACATGGTTGATGGATAGATTCATGAATACCATTAATCTATCCACGCCCGCCGCGGCCACCCGTGCGCCCTTAATGGACGGGCCGCCCCTGCTACAGCATATGCTAAAAAAAAGAAAAAAAATTGTTGTGTGCCGCTAAAGTGACTTTTGGCTTGAAGAAAAAGTGGCGTTTTGCCCCTCCCTCAAAAGAAAAAAACACCAGCCGCCACTGCACTGTGGGATTGTAACAGACCTGGGACACCTTTTGAGTGCTCCACAGAGAATAGTAAAGCGCGTGCATAGTGCCCCCTCATTCTCCTGTCAGGCCCTATTCCTAGCCTCATTCCTGTCTTAATATTGTGTCCGGGTTTCAGGTGGAATGAAACCCCGGACACACGATTCAAAACCCGGGCTGTCCGGGTGAATCCTGGACAGGTGGCAACCCTAACTGTCACCCACTATCAGGATTAGGGATGAGCTTCGAGTTCAAGTCGAACTCATGTTCAACTCGAGTCGAACTCATGTTCAACTCGAACATCGGCTGTTCGCCAGTTCGCTGAACAGCGAACAATTTGAGGTGTTCGCAGCAAATTCGAAAGCCGCGGAACACCCTTTAAAAGTCTATGGGAGAAATCAAAAGTGCTAATTTTAAAGGCTTATATGCAAGTTATTGTCATAAAAAGTGTTTGGGGACCTGGGTCCTACCCCAGGGGACATGTATCAATGCAAAAAAAAGTTTTAAAAACGGCCATTTTTTCAGGAGCAGTGATTTTAATAATGCTTAAAGTGAAACAATAAAAGTGTAATATCCCTTTAAATTTCGTACCTGGGTGGTGTCTATAGTATGCCTGTAAAGGGGAGCATGTTTCCCGTGTTTAGAACAGTCTGACAGCAAAATGACATTTCAAAGAAAAAAAAGTCATTCAAAACAACTCACTAATGAATTGCTGGTCTGACAATACAAATAAAAGTTTATTGATAAAAACGGCATGGGAATTCCCCACAGGGGAACCCCAAACCAAAATTTAAAAAAAAAATGACGTGGGGGCGTCCCCCTAAATTCCATACCAGGCCCTTCAGGTCTGGTATGGATATTAAGGGGAACCCCGGACAAATTTTTTTTTTTAAATGGCGTAGGGTCCCCCTCAAAATCTATACCAGAACTTTCAGGTCTGGTATGGATTTTAAGGGGATCCCCACGCTAAAAAAAAAAAATGGCGTGGGGTCTCCCCAAAAATCCATACCAGACCCTTATCCGAGCACGCAACCTGGCAGGCCGCAGGAAAAGAGGGGGGGGGGTGAGAGAGGCCCCCCTCCTGAACCGTACCAGGCCACATTCCCTCAACATTGGGAGGGTGCTTTGGGGTAGCCCCCCAAAACACCTTGTCCCCATGTTGATGGGGACAAGGGCCTCATCCCCACAACCCTTGCCCGGTGGTTGTGGGGGTCTGCGGGCGGGGGGGCTTATCGGAATCTGGAGGCTCTCTTTAACAAGGGGACCCCCAGATCCCGGCCCTCCCCCTGTGTGAAATGGTAAGGGGGTACAAAAGTACCCCTACCATTTCACAAAAAAAAGTGTCAAAAATTTTAAAAATGACAAGAGACAGTTTTCCTTTAAATTCCTTTATTTAAATGCTTCTTCTTTCTTCTATCTTCTATCTTCTTTCTTCTATCTTCTTTCTTCTATCTGCTCGGATAAGGGTCTGGTATGGATGTTTGGGGGGACCCCACGCCATTTTTTTTTTTAAATTTTGGCGCGGGGTTCCCCTTAAAATCCATACCAGACCTGAGGGGTCTGGTATAGATTTTGAGGGGGACCCCACGCCATTTTTTTTTAAATTTTGGCCGGGGTTCCCCTTAATATCCATACCAGACCTGAAGGGCCTGGTATGGAATTTAGGGGGACCCCCCACGTCATTTTTTTTTTTTGGTTCGGGGTTCCCCTGTGGGGAATTCCCATGCCGTTTTTATCAATGAACTTTTATGTGTATTGTCGGACCGGCAATTCATTAATAGCTGCGAGTAGTTTTAAATGACTTTTTTCCCTTTGAAATGTCATTTTGCTGTGAGACTGTTCTAAACACAGGAAACATGCGCCCCTTTACAGGCATACTATAGACACCCCCCAGGTACGAAATTTAAAGGAATATTACACTTTTATTGTTTCACTTTAAGCATTATTAAAATTACTGCTCCTGAAAAAACGGACATTTTTAAAACTTTTTTTTTGCATTGATCCATGTCCCCTGGGGCAGGACCCAGGTCCCCAAACACTTTTTATGACAATAACTTGCATATAAGCCTTTAAAATTAGCACTTTTGATTATTCATGTTCGTGTCCCATAGACTTTAACAGTGTTCGCGTGTTCGAACAAATTTTTCGGCTCATCCCTAATCAGGATGATAGTTCAATAGACACTCTCCCCCCACAATTAAAGGATAACTAAACCCAGTAATAAAAATGATGTAATCTTGCAGCTTACCAGTCCTTAGATGTGGTGACTGCATTCATTTTCAGCAAGCATAGAAAACATCTGTTGATCTTGCCAGAAATGTAGTGTCCTTGTCACTTCCTGTGAGATAAACTAGAAGCATAAACAATTATCTTCCTCCTGTAAACTACTCCCCATCCTACATGTAATGGAAATGAACAAAGGTGGACATGTTTGTAGTCCATCCTGGGTCACAACCATGGCTCCATCTATAGATACTGTACAATGGAACATTGGCATGCTAAAACGGGAAGTGCGTTACTGGCAGAATCACCAGGTAAAAAGAAAAAAAAAAACAAAAAAGGAAAATGAATGCAGCCTACACATCTAATGTTATTGCTTGAGTTTAGATACACTTTAATGTACGTGAACCTAATCTCTAAAATCTCATATAAATTCCCCCATATAAGCTTTAACATATTGAAACAGAACTTAACTGTATTTGAACACCACAAACTGAAAATACTTTCAAATAATTTCAAAAGTCGTTTTTAGTTTTTAAAATCTGTAGCTTTCATTAACTACTTCGATACCAGGCACTTACACCCCCTTCCTGCCCAAGCCAATTTTCAGCTTTCAGCGTTGTCGCTGCTTAAATGACAATTGCGTGGTCATGCTACACTGTACTCAAACAGAATTTATATGATTTTGTTCCCACAAATAGAGATTTCTTTTGGTGGTATTTGATTACCTCTGCGGTTTTTTTTTTTTGCTAAACAAATAAAAAAAAACCTAAAATTTTGAAAAAAACGGTTTTATTTTGTTTCTGTTATAAAATTTTGTAAGTAAGTAAGTTTTCTCCTTCACTGATGGGCACTGATAAGGCGGCACTGGCGGACACTAATAAGACGGCACAGATGAGGTGACACCAATGGGCATTGACGGGCACTGACGATGGGTACCGATAGGTGGCACTGATGGGCACTGATAGGCGGCACTGATGGGCACTGGTAGGCGGCACTGATTTGCAGCACTGATGGGCATTGATAGGGGGCACCAATGGGCACTCATGGTTGGCACTGGTGGGCACTGATGGGCACTGATAGACGACGCTGATGGGCACTGAAAGGCTGAACTGATGGGTACTTATGGGTGGCACTGATAGGCGGTACTGCTGGGTACTGATGGGCACTGATATTCGGAGATGATAGATGGTATAGGCATCACTGATGGCACTGGCAGGCATTAGGGATGGGCACTGATTGGCAGCTGCCTGGGCACTGATTGGAATTTCCCTGGTGGTCTAGGGTGGCATACCTGGTGGTCCAGTGTGATGGCAGTCCCTGGTGGTCCTGGCGGCATCCTGGTGGTCCTGGGTGGGCATCCGAGGGGGAGCTGCGCTGATAAACAATCAGCACAGACCCCCCGTCAGAAGAGCAGCCGATGGGCTCTCCTCTACTCGTGTCTGTCAGAGCGAGTGAGGAAAAGCAGATCAACGGCTCTTCCTGTTTACATCATGATCAGCCGTGATTGGGCATGGCTGATCATGTGGTAAAGAGCCTCAGTCAGAGGCTCTTACCGAGATCGATGTAGCGGTGTGTCAGACTGGCACATCTCACCACCAATCGCCGTGATGCGTGCCCCCACGGGTGCACAAAACCGGTCGTTCTGGAGGGCCGCCTTATGACGTCCACCCGGAACGAGAGCCGCGCCGCTCAGCCGTCATTTGACACCCGGCAGGCGGGAAGTGGTTAAAATGGTTCTAAAGGCAGAAGGTTTTTTTACCTTACTGCATTATGCAGTAAGATAAAAAACCTTCTGTAAGCAGCTCCCAGCCCCCTAAATACTTACCTGAGCCCAATCTCAATCCAGCGATGTACACGAGGATCTCTCAGCTTTCTCTCTCTCCTCATCAGCTGATACATAGCCAGAGGCATTGGCTCCAGCTGCTGTCAATCACAGACTGTGGGACGGGAGCGGGTGGTAGTGCCAAGCCACGCTCTGTGTGTCTTATAGGCACACAAAGGTGGCTCAGGAGTGAGCTCACACGAGTGCCCCCATAGCAGGCGGCTTACTTGTTTGTGCCTTTGCAATCACTGGAAATAATACCTGGTGATCCTTCATTGAAGTCCTTTGTTCAGGCACTTCATGTTATAGTATTGTAGCACCCTCCTCTAGGTAGGCAGCTAGGTAAATAAAATAAATACAATTTTTGGTTCCATTGTAGTAATTGGAACAGTAATTGATTGTGTTTGGGTGATTGGGTCTGTTTAGGGTTTCCTGAGCTAAGAGTTTGATTACTCCCACCTGTTTCTTAAATAAGTTTTTAGAGCACAGGGCTGGGATATACAAATAATCAGTTGAATATTCATCTTACCCCAGCCAATCTTTGGAAGGAGGCGTCCAGAAGGTGGCTTGGGAGGTGTTAAATGTGCAGGATGCCTGAGAATGCCTTTTCTTTTCCCTCAAGGGAGGAATCTGGTTTTCTTAGCTCCACTAAGACAACAAGCTGTTGGCTATTCAATAACTGCAATGACATGGAAGATAAGGTTATAATATCATAGACTGCCTAAAAGGATCATGGGGGAGCTTCCATCCATTCCTACACGTAAACTATTGGCTTGATCAGGGCTTTTTTTCAGTGTGTGGGGAATGTGGAGAACTCAGTTGTGGCACCTCCAGCACTGAATGCATCTAATGCCATGGGGTACTGGGGTATACTGGAGGGTCTATTGATACTGGCAGGGATCTATTTTGTGTGGGGGTCTACTGTTTCTGGGAAGGTCTATTGTTGCTGGGTGGGGGGTTAAATGTTGAGGGAGAGGTCTATTGTTGCTGGCTGCTGGAGTGTCTATTGATGCTGTCTGCCTGGCAATTTGTTGATGTTGCTGGGGGTCTATTATTGCAGGGGTGGATCGATTGTTGCTGGGCTGGATCTTTTGTCCCTGGTGCGGTATCTTGTAAAAGTCAGTCCATTGTTGCTGGAGGGGGTGGGGGGTGGGGGCATGTAATGCTGCATGGGTAAAGTCTATTTCTGCTGGGGTAAGGTCTATTGTTGCTGGGGGATCTATTGTTGCTGGGGAATCTATTGTTGCTGGGGTGGGTATATTGTTGCTGAGGGGGATCTATTGTTGCTGTGGGGGTATGTTGTTGCTGGGGGTATCTATTTTTGCTGGGGGATGTACATTGTTGCTGGGGGGGGGCAGTCTGTTATTGCTGCGGTGGGTCTAGTGTTGCTGGGGGGAGTATCTATTATTGCTGGGGGGATCGATTTTTGCTGGGGTGAGGTATATTAGTGCTGGGGGGTCTATTGTTGCTGGGGTGGGTATATTGTTGCTGGGGTGGGCCTAGTGTTGCTGGGGGGTATCTATAATTGCTAGGGGGATCTATTGCTGCTGCCTGCAGAGGATCTATTTTACAGCTTTTCTTGTTATCATTAACAAATTCCATACAGATTACTTAGCACAACAAAATAATACTTTGGTTCTGTAGTCTCTAAAAGGAGCGGTACTGGGAGGTGGGTAGGGGTGGAACCAAGGGACGGTGCTCAGAGGTGGGTAGGGGTGGAACCAAGGGACGGTGCTCAGAGGTGGGTAGGGGTGGAACCAGGGGACGGTGCTCAGAGGTGGGTAGGGGTGGAACCAGGGGACGGTGCTCAGAGGTGGGTAGGGGTGGAACCAGGGGACAGTGCTCAGAGGTGAGTAGGGGGCGACTCAGAAAGGGGGAGCTTCTGCACCTATTCTCTGGGGAAAAAAGCCCTGTATTTGCTCACACCATAAAGCAGTAGTGGTCAGTTTTCTTGATATGGGGGGGGTGCTCAAGAACAGTCTCCAACATCCCCAAGGGGCTACACATAAAATTCAGTGAATATTCATTATAGGAAAAACAGCAGACACACAAAAGGGTATAGTCAGACTATGAGCATGATACAAGAGATGATCGGAAATTGCAGACATTATACAAGATGGTCAGGGACTATGAACATACCATAGGTATTGTTGTAGACTGGGGATATGCCTTAGGAGACAGTAATAGACTGGAGACATATAACATAAAGCTGCTAGAAATCACTACTGTAACAAGGCAATAGTGAAACACAGATTCGTGTCTGCAGGAGCCCCACAGGCTAAACAAAAAGGACCAAAGGGCCACATTTGCCCCCCAGCCCACAGTTTGGGATCCAGGGCAATAAAACTTACAGCAGCAGGTTCTCTAGTTGCATACTTTGCCGTATGCACTCAAATGTACAGCACTTCCCTGTTAAAGGATCTTATTCAATTGACTTGAATAAGACCAAAAAGGCAAAAAATAAAGGGTGCTATTTTGCTATCTTGTTTTATCTATTACCTTATATGAGCCCTATGTTCCAAAATGTAAAGTTGGATAACCAGCATGAAAAAAACAGAGGCATGGGGCATATACAGTATGAGGGTGGGCATGGCCAAAGGCTGAATCTCCTTTGATTTCAAAATGGCTGCCTTCACTGAATGTAGTCCATGAATACACATCAAGAAAAGCTTCTAGGTGTAACTTTTGTCATGCAGACATAATCCAGTTTGATTTTCATCCAGTCGCTTCTTCTATTCACCAACCAAGAGCCTCAAGAGGCATTTTTAGCTCTGGAGAGCAAAGGTCCCCCTGACTAAGCTATTGTTCCCTTTATGCTGAGGCTGATTGACTAATTCCTCCTGTGCTTCAGTTCACACCATACCCCTCACCTTCTTTTAATCTTAAGTGTATTCTCTTCGTCTTCTCGTTTGCAGCAACGCATTCCTGTCACTGTGTTTTGATTTATCGACCACTCATGTTTAATGCTTTATTCCGCCATGAAGTCTCTGCGCTCTCTTCTGATCCCGGGTCACCTCCAGTACTTATTCCAAGAGAGACTGATTTCCATATGGATGCGACCTATGACTCTAAGCAAAGGATACAGTGTATTACATGAATCCCTTCTGCCGAGCTGGCTCTCTTGTTCCAACGAGCAGTGAAGGTCACAGATCGGTTTTATTTTGCTCTTTGAAATTCTCATTAAAAAAGGTGCGGCGGATTGTTCTCTGGCTTCTTTGTCACCCCTATGGAAAAAGTCTTATAACCCGAATAAAGGTAGATTATTCACTTTTTAATTAGAAGGTTCCATCCAACCATTTATATATTACAATTTCAATGGATTATAAAAATATGAGAAAGGACTGGTTCACAGTGCAGCCTTGGTATATATTTAAGTCACTGTATGGCTAATCCAGGACAAGTGATTGAGGGCTCATATCTCTTTGCAGGTTTTAAAACTACCATGGAAACACAACTAGCTGCTAAGCAACCAAAGGTAGGGATGTATTTACTATTATGGCACTCATGGGCCAGTGCCTAGGGCATCAGGGAAAAAGGTAGTGGCACCAAGCCTATGATGTACACATTATGGTAACTTTGTCGTAAGATTTTACCTCGTTTATCCATCTCTGGACATTTGTGGCGAAAATCAGCATTAGAATTGTAGCAGGACAGGGGTGTCAGGAATGGTGAGAACATTCAGAAGGCTCTTTATCATTTACGATACAAGAAACCATCTCTTCTACCTCATGCTTCATGGTCTGTACAGTTGAAATGCAGTTCTTTAAATAAAACAGACCCAATGGTCTCTACAGTAACACATTTGAGAGCAGCATCCTATTAAAATGTCTCTTAACAAAGGGAACAGCATGTGTCAACGTGGCCAGCCAAGAAGCTGTCAAGTTTTTTTCCTGATGGGATTTCATTGCATGCTCAAGGTGGCCATAGCCCAAGCTTTAGTGTTGGCAAGCAGGTGCTTGAATGGAGTGCATTGAAAACAGAGATACAATAGAAAAGGGCACAAAGGCCTAGTGCAGGGGTAGGCAACCTTGGGCCTCCAGCTGTGGTGAAACTACAAATCCCATCATGCCTCTGCCTCCCGGTGTCATGCCTGTGATTGTCAGGGTCTTGCAATGTCTCATGGAACTTGTAGTTTCAAAGCAGCTGGAAGGCCGAGATTGCCTACCAGATATAACTTTATTAGAAAAGGAACAGTAAAGAGTGCACACTCACAATAGCCATAGGCAAGTACTGCATTATTGACCAGAGTTGCAGAGTAACCATTCTAAGGTGAAGTATCAACACAACTCTGGTGTCACTGTTACTCATCAATGAATGTGTTTCGGGGGGGCAAACCCTACGCATCAGAGCCAACTAAATGAGGTGTGCCTCCTAAACCTCTGACTACATTGATACCGGTCGCCCAATCAGGTAGAGCTCTTCCCTGAAAAAGGTAGAAATGTCAGACATGCAGCTTTAGTCACCTTTTGGGGATGTGTGACCCATAAGGAGCTCTGTATGTTTGGGTGACATCCCCTAAGGGCACTTCATGGTGCTCAATGATGACACAGAAGAATGCTGACATGAGTGCCATTCCAGGCAGCATTTAGGACCACAAACAGAAGAAGAGAAGCTTTTATGTCAGGTAACCAGATTGAAAATCTTGAGGTAGGTACAAAAACAGGGTGGTGTGTGTGTGTGTGTGTGTGTGGACAAGGGGTTTGCTCTCCCCCTTCTGGTTCATCTGCCGTAACAAATCATAAAAGTCATGTGGTAGTTCCAGGTCACTTTGGTCAGAGCTCATGTAGATCTCTGTTTCCCATGTGATAATACTCAGGCCTGATAATTGCCCACCAATTTTGGGAGTAAGGGCAGGCTTTGTCTTATGTTAAAGGTCCCCTCTCACCTCTGCCATCCGCTACATATGTGTCACATACCTGGTTGAGGGCGATTTGAAGAGAGGGTTTCCCTTGCACCTCTTGTCCTCTTGGGGTTGATGACAGGTTATAACAGGGCACAGAGAGGCACAGGTGCCTGTTGGAGATACGGCTGGGAGATCGTGTAGTAGATTCAGAGATGAAGACTGTGAAACAGGCAGACTGGCAGCTGGCGGATGCAGGATCTTGGATGCATGGTCAGGTAGGAAAAAATAGGCAACAACTGGTTGGACAAGTACAGAATCAGGAACCAGGAGCAGAGTCAGAGCCAAGGTCAATATCAGGCAAGCAGAGAAGGTACCTGGGCATTAGGCAGTAGTCAAGGTCAGGTAACAAGCCGGAGTCAGCAACATAGTTTCAGGAGCAAGCGGAGTCAAATAGCCTGGGTCAGAACACATAAATAAACATCACAGGCAGAGGGAGCTGGTGACCACAAAGCAGTGATTCTAAGTCTTACAGTACTTTAAATAGGCCACTGGGCACCAAAGTGCATTTAAGTTTGCATGATCATGAAAACACTAATGCTCATATCTATGTGCATACACACATGCATATGTAGATGCGTGCTTGGCACTGACTACACAGTTTTGTGGACTGTTCTGCGTGCATGCGCATTTCTTTGAGCAAGGCCATGAATTTGTTTTTCCTGAAAAT
This sequence comes from Aquarana catesbeiana, assembly GCF_042186555.1. Classification (NCBI taxonomy): domain Eukaryota; kingdom Metazoa; phylum Chordata; class Amphibia; order Anura; family Ranidae; genus Aquarana; species Aquarana catesbeiana. The sequence goes on along the minus strand of NC_133330.1, from coordinate 60,749,954 downwards.
ATGCCCCACCAACTTCAATTCAGCATGTTCCCCTCACCAGACACAGCAGCCTACTCTAGGGCAGGCTCAACTACTTCCCCCTGCGTTCTACTGAGTTCTTGAATATAGTGGGGGGGAGAGGCAGCTCCTGGCCTGAATATTCATAGAGCTTCAGCCAATCTCTGGTCAGGAGAGTGACCAGCAGTGGGCTGAGAGGTGTATAAATAGTATGGGGCCTAGAACAGCAGTCCCTTTTTCTTGGGGAAAGAAGACCCAGTCTGAGGGCTGAGGCACGTAGGCTGTCAGCTACAGGGCAGAATAAATTCTCCTGGGGTCCGAGCTCCAGATAGAGCTCAGAGACCCTTGTCCAGAGCACCCTGAAGCAGTGCAGGAAGTCACACAGAGCATCTAGGCTGGAGGCATCCAGTACAGAGGCTGGCTGGTACTGAAGAAATTCTGAAGAAGAAGCAGATTAGTCACAAGTGGCCTCTGTTGCATTTCTGCTCATTTTGGACCTCATTTTGGAGCAAGGCAACACCCCACCCAAGTTAAGCCAGCAAATAAACTACAAAAAGACATGCACGGCCTGTTTTCTATCTTGAGTGACCGTGAACTACCATGTGCCTGGCTGCCATGCACCTCTCTTGGAATGGAACCTGGGATCAAACAGCCATTCTGGGCTGGGGTGTGTTACACCTATACAAGGTTTTTCCTACAGGGTGCATTGTGGGTGTTTTACTCATGTAGCAATTACTCTCGGTGGAGCTGCTGATTTAAAGCGGGCTGTTACCTTCACCTCCGCCACCTCACCGGTTTCACTAGCACCGGGTCTAGGGTCCCGTTGAGTTTACCTCCGGACCATGTATGCACCAAACACTTGAGTATCTTTTCCAATGCTTTATTGAACAAGGAATAAAGGAAGTAGCAGGAAAGAGGCAGAAGGAAAGTTGCAGGGAAGCTCAAATACCTTTTCTTGGTATTCCTTAATCAAGCGGTTGTAGTTAAGTGTACTCCCCTTGTGGGATTCAATCTTTGCCCGCCTGGATAGGCCTCTCTCACTTGCCTAGCAGCCAGTACGTAGCACGAACAAAAGACTCTGCCACAGACTTGTTTGGAATAAAACCCGTGCGATCCTCTGCCACAGGATGTAATGGTGTGTGATGAACATCAGACACAGCACTTGAACCTTTAAGCCAACCCGGCAGTACTATGCAGTAAGATTACTTCAGGATACGTCCTCCAACTGAGTCACTAGGCCCCTCTCCAGACCAGCACTCTGCATGATCCTTCCATGACGGGTCCTCCCCTGGGATCTTCTCAGTTGTCCAGCTTCTTTACTCAGGATAGACAGCTCAGGACCATTCCTCTGCCGCTGTGGTAGGCCCCAGACAGGCTTCGGGGCCCACCCACACGCTGCAGCGACGTGGGCCTCCAGAGCTGAGGACCATGAGGTGGTATTCCTAATGCATACCTGTCGGCCAGGAGGGCCAGCAGGTGGATGAAAACGAACCCCTAAACATGGCGTCTTCCCATAAATACCCTCTCCCAGAATGCAACTCGGAGGACCACCTCCACCGAGTTGTCTCCGGGACAGAGGAGCACTCATACGCTTCGACACATTGCCTTTCCAACACTGGCCCATGGTGACAACGACACCCACCAGCACATTGTGAAACTACCCGCAACTCAGCCAAGCTGGAACAGAGGCAAACCTACCTTCACCTAACAAGTAACCCACTAGATTTACCTATCAGCAGTAGATTCAAAAATCTACCAGCGCTACATACTCCCCCCACTACAATAGACGTTGTCCTCAACGTCTGTCAAAAATAACTCCCAAGCCTGAGAGTAGGTATTTGAGCTTAAAACTTGGATTAAAGCAAAGAAGGAAGGAAGATAGTAGAAAGACATTACAATTTCAACATTTTCTTTTTCAATATGTTCACATCCGTAAACAAAACCACATTATGACTGTTGCAACCCCACTAGCTATCTAGCTGAAAAGCCTAACAGCTTGATATGAGATTCACTTGCTCCTGAAAAAAAAAACAAAGTTAAACACACACACGAGATATGTACAATTTAGGAGCGAAGTCTCATTCCAGAAGAGGAATGAAACTCTCTTCCCATAATCTTTCTTATATTCCTTTTAAGGAACCAACTGAAATAACTTTAGGAGTCCATCCCTATATATATTTATGTATGTCATATCTTTTAAGTGAAGGAAGTCCAGTTAGCAAAACCGGGCCTTGAATTTAGAAACTCTGAGATGAACATTGAATCTTGATCACGAAGGTCTCTTAACACTAATGCTCCCTACACACAGTCAGACATTGATCGGACATTCCGACAAAAAAATCCTAGTATTTTTTCCGACGGATGTTGGCTCAAACTTGTCTTGCATACACACGGTCACACAAAGTTGTCGGAAAATCCGATCATTCTGAACGCGGTGATGTAAAACACTTACGTCGGGACTATAAACAGGGCAGTAGCCAATAGCTTTCATCTCTTTATTTATTCTGAGCATGCGTGGCACTTTGTGCGTCGGATTTGTGTACACACGATCGGAATTTGCAACAACGGATTTTGTTGTCGGAAAATTTTATAACCTGCTCTCAAACTTTGTGTGTCGGAAAATCCGATGGAAAATGTGTGATGGAGCCCACACATGGTCGGAATTTCTGACAACAAGGTTCTAGCACACATTTTCCGTCGGAAAATTCGACCGTGTGTACAGGGCATAACACTGTCTATCTACATACCCCACAGTTCTTTATCCATAATCACCAGTAAAACCGAGGATCTGGCAATGTCAGTGTCTTTCCCAGTTTATCCACTGTAGTAATAGAATATACAACGTCATCTTTTCCGGGTCTGCAAATGACCACCTTGTCAGCATGAATGTCCCGACCATAGTTCCAGTGTAGGAAACATCCACTGAAGCGTTCATCCATAGCGACAGAATATCCAGTTTTCCGGAAAGGTTTAGGCACTGACAAATAGTCCCAAACAGCTTCACGGTACCAGAGCTCCCGGTTAGCTTCAATCTCTTGCATAATGTCCCATGTAACATAAGGGAACTCCAGACCATATTCCGTGGCCACACGCTTGTTAAGCATTCTCTGAAAACGTGCAAGTTTAGGCAACAATCTATTTTTCCCCAAACCAGGAGGCACACAAGAGTCCAATGACTTGCTCACCATAGACCTGACGGGTGTTGGAAACAAAGTAGTAACTTTAGGCAATGTCTCCTCGATAGTACTGTGTGGCTCCATACAAGGCGATGTTCTCCCAGAATCTAGGGCTGTCCATTCTGAGAAAGTCAAGGCAGAAGCAACATCTTCACCCTGAGCCAGTAGTGTATTTAGGTTTTGTGCTGCCCTAGGCCTGACGAAACTCGTGCACCCCCTAATTTAAATATGACCCACCCCTTTCTGTCAAGGCCACACCCCTTGCTGTTTAAGACCCGACCTGAAATTTTCGAGTGGGGATACTAGTTCTCAGGGCCTGGGGGGGGGCAATGGATTCCCTTAATTTGCATAGATTTCCTCTCACTTCCTGTTTGACTATGGGGCAGGAATTGAAGGGAAATCCTTGTAATTGGACAGGGATGGAAAAAAATAAACTGACAGGGGTTATAACCCTCCCTTATTCTATCCAAAACGGGAAAAAAAAGTGTTGCCTATAGTTCTACTTTAAGCACAAATTTCTGATAATTTTATGGAGAGAACTAAGATGCCAATGGTGCAGCAGAAAACATATAGCCAAGTGAGGGAGGTTTGTGGTCCAGGATGAGAGGACAGTCAAAATTAGAAGTGGCGCCCCTCCCCCCCCCACAGTTGTGGAATGCCAACCACCTGCATACCGCAAGCAGTGCGGCCGCTTTATGGGGGGCTAGACTAATTTGCCTCTCAGCCCAGTCCCCCCCATAAGACTGGTGCTACACTAACAGTGCAGCGCAAGCCGGCGGGGACTCTTTCTGTGCTGCCCCCCTGCAAAGTGCTGCCCTAGGCCTGGGCCTTGTTGGCCTAGGCCAGCATACAGCATTGCCCTGAGCCCATAACAGTTCCTGTGACATAGTCTCAAATAAATCATCATCACCAGAGAGATCCGACATGGAATCTATCTCCGAATCTCTCAACTCTTCTGCCGGCAAGAATTTACACAAAGTCCCAGATACACTCCCCTATGGTCTCTCACCCGTTCCTGATGTGGACTTCTCCGGTTCGGGTAGTCTCTGGGGTAGGCCTCGACCACGGCCGCGGGAAGCCTTCACGTATCCCACCTTCCTCTGGACAGGTATAACGGGGATAGGCGTAATGGACGCGGAAATCAAAGTAATGTCCACTGATGAGTTAGTTACCGCAGTATCTCTCTCAGGAACACTTTCGGTGACAACAGGCAAAATCACGGCCTGCCGTTCTTTTTCAACATTAGCAGCAGTTTCCACTGTGGCAGTACCTGTAGCCCAGTCCATACGATAAGCATGGGGCAACATGGTAGGTTGCTCCACCACAAACAAATATTCTCCACATTGCGGGCAGCGAGCAAATGAGCGGAGAGGTACGGCTAGTCCCTCACACTTGTGGCAAAGCATGCCCAGCCCTTCAATATCTCCGACTGCATAAAGAAAGAACCTCCCTTGCGGTTTCAGACGAATGCCGGTATCCGTAAGCAAGGTTCCGGTCAGCATAGCACCCGCAGAGGTGCTCGTAGGGAACATCTTAGGTCCCACAGTTGGTTGCATCACCGAAAAAGACATGACCACACTCTGATCCTCTCAGCACGATCACGAGGCCTCTCCTCTTCTCCGGCGCCAACACACATGCACGCGTCCCACGCGGTATCAAGTAGGCTAGGCTCCACCCACTTGTTCCTCTGATCACGTAGCTCCTGGGATTTTACTAGCGCCCGCCTCCTACGCAGTCAGAAATAAAGTCCTGCAACTTTAACCCCTTCTTCTTCTGAGAAATCGACAAAGTCCAGCTTTCACCGTAAACTCCCGGTGAAACACTTCTCTAGGTTGCGGGAAGTCGATGGCCAACAAATCCCGGACGACGCCCCCACATGTAGCAATTACTCTCGGTGGAGCTGCTGATTTAAAGCGGGCTGTTACCTTCACCTCCGCCACCTCTGTTTCACCGGCACCCGGTCTAGGGTCCCGTTGAGTTTACCTCCGGACGATGTATGCACCAAACACTTGAGTATCTTTTCCAATGCTTTATTGAACAAGGAATAAAGGAAGTAGCAGGAAAGAGGCAGAAGGAAAATTGCAGGGAAGCTCAAATACCTTTTCTTGGTATTCCTTAATCAAACGCTTGTAGTTAAGTGTACTCCCCTTGTGGGATTCAATCTTTACCCGCCTGGATAGGCCTCTCTCACTTGCCTAGCAGCCAGTACGTAGCACGAACAAAAGTCTCTGCCACAGACTTGTTTGGAATAAAACCCGTACGATCCTCTGCCACAGGATGTAATGGTTTGTGATGAACATCAGACACAGCACTTGAACCTTTAAGCCAACCTGGCAGTACTATGCAGTAAGATTACTTCAGGATACATCCTCCAACTGAGTCACCAGGCCCCTCTCCAGACCAGCACTCTGCATGATCCTTCCATGACGGGTCCTCCCCTGGGATCTTCTCAGTTGTCCAGCTTCTTCACTCAGGATATACAGCTCAGGACCATTCCTCTGCCGCTGTGGTAGGCCCCAGACAGGCTTCTGGGCCCACCCACACGCTGCAGCGACGTGGGCCTCCGGAGCGGAGGACCACGAGGTGGTATTTCTAATGCATACCTGTCGGCCTGGAGGGCCAGCATGTGGATGAAAATGAACCCCTAAACATGGCGTCTTCCCATAAATACCCTCTCCCAGAATGCAACTCAGAGGACCACCTCCACCGAGTTGTCTCCGGGACAGAGGGCAACTCATACGCTTCGACACGTTGCCTTTCCAACACTGGCCCATGGTGACAACGACACCCACCGGCACAGCGTGAAACTACCCGCAACTCAGCCAAGCTGGAACAGAGGCAAACCTACCTTCACCTAACAAGTAACCCACTAGATTTACCTATCAGCAGTAAATTAAAAAATCTACCAGCGCTACACTCAGTAGACTTGACTTGAGCTGAGAATCAGCAAAGCACAACAAAAAAGCAAAATCACCAATATGGCTGCTCCAATGCATTGTATATATTTATAACTACAAATCATACATCAAAACAAGGCTTTTGGAAAATGAACACCTTTGCAGTGCCCCCCCCCCCCCACCCCCATTTTTCCTGCACTGCAAGGTTTAAATACTCCTTTTGTTCAGCATAAAGAGAAATACCTTATTCCACGCTCCAGCAAAGCAAAGTCCCCTTAGCGACCGGTCCCCTACAGACTCCTCTATAAGTGACTCATGGCTGTGGTTGCACTCCTGTCTTCTCAACATATGCTACAGGGCTAATTTCCCTGCATTGTACATGATGACACCAAATACTGCCCATAGACCAGAGCTTTGGGAAGAAAAGGAGGGCACCTGAGCTGGCCGGAGCAGGGAAGTAAGATTAGGAATAACACTTGTTCCTGAACCCTCCAAGACATAACAAACATTGCCCCTACTCCGTCCACACTGCAAGTGCAAGGGTAGATTTTTTTTTCCTGGTGTTGGGGTTTAAGCTGATCACTTTTACAAGTATATCTAAAAAACATTTTTAAAATTCCATAGTTGCCTTTAAGTCAGATTCCTTAGCCTTTTGTTGGGAGCATTGCTCTGTTTAGAGCACAGAGATAGTGATAATTCCAGCAAGCTCGCCTGTAACTCACCCACATCATGCTTGGCTGGCTTCTACTTAGTTCTGTCAAGCGTGATGTCAGAATACCCAGCCACGCTTATGAATCTCCGCAGCAACAGAATTTCTTGTGCAGCTACAAATAAAGGCAGTTTTGTCTCTAGCAGCGAGGAGAGAAACGAGGAGGCACGCAATATGTCAGAAGATTTGATTTGTTGTGTGTGTCTGTTTAAAAAGGCAATAAGAAAGAACTCTTCTGTGTACTGTGTGTACCTATAATAGCCACATACCCTGATTCCTTTACATTCTAAAAGCCTGAATTACCATAAGACTATTTTATATTGTCTTCCTCCTGGCCTCCCACTGTGGCAGGGTGGTCGGCCACTCCTCAAGGCACAGAGTACTAGGGATGGGCAACCCTCAGTTCAGGTCACACCAGAACACCTCGAACAGGCAAAAAAGTTCTAGCGAACATGCAAACCCTATTAAAGTCTATGGGACATGAACATGAAAAATCAAAAGTCCTAATTTTAAAGGCTTATATGCAAGTTATTGCCATAAAAAGTGTATGGGGACCTGGGTACAGCCCTAGGGGACATGTATCAATGCAAAAAAAAAAGTTTTTAAATTGTTTTTTTCAGGAGCGTGATTTTAATAATGCTTAAAGTGAAACAATAAAAATGAAATATTCCTTTAAATATCGTGCCTAGGGGGTCCCCTTAGTCTGCCTGTAAAGTGGCGCAGGCAGACTAAAGAATAAAATGCCTGTAAAGTGGCGCATCTGTGCGATGTGTAGAACAGTGTTGCGACAATAATGACATTTCTAAAGGATAAAATGGCATTTAAACTTGCTCGCGGCTGTAATGTATTGATGGCTCCCTGCAATATAGATGAAGAATCAATGAAAAAAATAGTGTGGGGTCCCTCCTCCAGTCCATACCAGGCCCTTCGGGTCTGGTATGGATTTTAAGGGGAACTCCACACCAAAATTAAAAAACAAATTGGCGGGGGTCCCCCTCCAAAATCCATACCAGACCCTTATCCGAGCATGCAGCTTGGAGGTCAGGATGGGGGGAGGACGAGCGAACGCCCCCCCTCTCCTGAACCATACCAGGCCACATGCCCTCAACATGGGGGGGGGTGCTTTGGGGTAGGGGGCTCTGTGCCCCCCACACCCCGAAGCACCTTGTCCCCATGTTGATGGGGTTAAGGGCTTCTTCCCAACAACCTGCGGGCAGGGGGTCTGCGGGCAGGGGGCTTATCGGGATCTGGAAGCCCCCTTTTACAAGGGGACACCCAGATCCTGACCCCCCCATGTAAATGGGTATCGGGTACATTGTACCCCTACCCATTCACTAAATAAAGTGTCAAAAAGTAAAAACCACAAGAGACAGTTTTTGACAATTCCTTTTTTAAAAAAGAAAAAAAAAGTGTCCCACGATTTAAAACCACCGTCAATCACGCTGCCCGACGGACTCGAAAAGTAGAAAAAACTCCATCTCCATCAGAAGCCTCTGTCAAAGCGAAAAGATTGCTGTCTTTTCGCTTTGACGGCTCTTATTTAGGTCACCCGCTGACGTAACCGAGTGACCCCACCACCCTCTGACGTCACATGACGTTAACATGTCTACAAAGGAACAGCTGGTGTTGGAGCCCATCCCTACTGAGCACTACACTGTGGGAAACAGGGGTGCCTGTTCTTGCCTTTCCAGGGCCACCTACTGTACAGCTTCTATGTTTCTTTGATTGCAGCAAAAAATTACATAACATCTTTTAGCTAACCTTTTTATTTTTCACTTTGAAATGCGTGTAGAGTGGATAGAACCTCTGTACTGCTGTCTGTGCCCCTGCTGGGGAGTTTTATACACTTCCTGGTCTCCGTTGTCATTGGGACAGAAAGTGATGGGAAATCCAAAATGTTATAGCTGTTATTGGAGCAAGGGGTAGGGGGGAAACTTCCAAAGGGAACGCGTGTTCCAAAGACAGATATCTAAGAGGGGATTTCTAATCACTTTCGTGAGATTTTTTTCTAACTTTCTGTTGTGCCCCAGGAAGTCAAGGAAAATCTCCCCAACAGAGCATAGATAGGAAATAAAACTGGGATAGGTTCTAACCTTTGTCTACTTTTAATAATGGGCAAATGGAAGGTCTTGGTTGGCAAGCAAGGGACCCAGGGACGTGAGTAACTTACTTGGTGGCAGACCACAAAAATGGGGTTCTGTGAGTGTCACTGCAATGGCATAAACACAATGCACTTGGCTCCCAACTATTCACCATTCTAATGGCACTGACAGTGCACCTGGCTGTCATCTACAAGTAACACTGTTAGGGCTTGTTTACACTTGGGGTTTTGGGGGGGGGGGGGCATAAAACTATGCACCTGAGCCACGTTATAACCACCCCTTTACCTGAAAAGAATGTACACATGCCACAGCCGTGATGCTTTGCTTCGTGGCCATGGAAGGAGCTATACCCACATCGCATACAGCAGATGCTATCACCCGCCAAATGTGACCCCTTCAAGTGAATAGGGCTGCGCTGCAACAACCTCACAACCGCGTGCTATGCACCTGGTTGCAGTGTGGTGGTGCAGCATTTAGGGGGTTAAAACAGGCAGTAAGGAGGCTATATGTATGCCTCGAATGCCTGTGAAAAGCAAGCTGAGCATGGACTGCTTTTCAGAGAATATGGCTATATGGAGAGAACCCGCTCTCTGGAATCCATCCAAATTCTTTATTCGATAATCACCAAGTACAGAGTAACTGCTAACATGTTTCAGCAAAGAGCCTTGTTCACAGCAAAGAATTTGGATGGATTCCAGAGTGTGGGTTCTTTCAATGTATCCATATTCTGAGTTTGTGACGAGTGGGAGGTCATCTGAACCTGAGCACCTGGGGAGAAGGTACCGATAACCAACGCGGATATTTGGAGGTTTTCACAGTTAGAGCGGCACTACCTTGTGTGTGCTTTTCAGAGAAGCAGTAGTCTTTGCCACTAGTGTGAACGAGCCCCTAGAGTCACTGTAGTAGGCGAGAGGCTGGTGCATTGTCAGTGTCTCTGGAATGGTGTGTAGACACTGTAGACCTATCCTTTAAGGCAGGCTTTTTTTGCTTGATTCCCCCCAACAATACAGTCAGTGTTGATGGGGAAATCCATACTGTGGAGCTATTGTGTTCTCCCAGCGAGGGAGTCATGCCGGCTGGGAAAACACGGTGATTGTTGCTAGTGGCTATAGCCACTGGAAATAACTGCACCCTAAAAATCCAACATGCTGGTTGCACCCAAGTCAATTGATGGATCGACTTGGGTACAATCAGCCTGCCCATACATGGTTCAATTCTCCCGTCCCGGTTAAGCCCCTCCATACCCAAAATTTGGAAAATCCCCTACTCTGCCCCCAATCTCAGGAATTCTAATTTTCCAAAAATCCTCCAATATACAGGTCACCATGTTGCTTACATAAGGGTATAGGGTGCTGGTACATTACAGCAGTACCTGTATAAAAAAAAAAACTAATTCGGAGCAGTTCTGCTTTGTTCTGTGTTGGTATTTTAAGGTTTAATTTCAATTGGACTGGCGTATGCCTTTAAACACCAGATCTGCATTCCTTTTCCTTCAGACATTATTGCGTTTTGTTTTTGTTCTCACTACTTAGCCCCACTTTGTTTCTTTATTCAACTCCATAGTGTGTGTTTTTTTTCTTCTCTCAAAATAATTCATTTTCTCCTGTCGGCAAAGACCAGGTCTGCACTGATAATAATTCCTGCTGTTATTACAATGGGGAGCTCGTAGATAAAGTTTCCGCTGCACTGCCTAATGTAACATAATTCTGCATTCTCATAACAAGAGCTGATTGTCTGTATATTGAGCTGGATATTGGATACATTTTTGCGAAATGACTTGGAGATGGTGTAAAAGGTGATTTTCTGCTCATCTTAGTTCTCATTAAACATTTTTTATAACAGGGAGAGACACAATAAAAATAACAAAATGGAAATGGCATATTTTATTTACGCATGAGAAGACAGAAGCCGAAATGGCAATCGGTACTGTAATTGAGGGTTTAAAATGGAACTCCAACCACAAATTCTTTTTTTGGGGGGTGGGGGTGATGAGACTTCTTTTTAAAAAGTAACAGTTGTTTTCAGCTGAATTCAATGAAATTCGAAAATTGAGCCCACATGACTAAAAAATAAAAATCCTTATCCTTGTGTAAACATTTTCTGTTTCCTGTTCTATTCCCATTTCTTGTTTGTCATTGATTGCTCGGAAGATGGCAGCCTCATTGTTGCTATAGGCAAAACTCATATCCAGAGATCAATGCGCCACACCATAAAGAAGTTTATTGTGTGTAGCAGCCAATGCGTTTTGGAGGCCCGAAATCAGCCCTTCACTAGGGTAGGGTTGTAGGATTACCAACCTGGAAATCTAGGGGTATCTGGTGATTTAGCTGGTGTGTGTGCACACTGCAACACAGTGCCATTCAGCCGCTGGTTTTTCAACCCTACTTTTTAAGTCCTGATGAAGGGGCAATTTTGGGCCCCTAAAACACATTGGGGGTTATTTACGAAAGGCAAATCCACTTTGCACTACAAGTGCAAAGTGCACTTGAAATTGCACTGAAAGTGCACTTGGAAGTGCAGACGCTGTAAATCTGAGGGGTAGATCTGAAATGAGGGGAAGCTCTGCTGATTTTATCATCCAATCATGTGCAAGCTAAATTGCTGTTTTTTAATTTCCTTGCATGCCCCCCTCGGATCTACAGCGACTGCACTTCCAAGTTCACTTTCAGTGCAATTTCAAGTGCACTTTGCACTTGTAATTTACACTTGTAGTGCAAAGTGGATTTGCATTTCGTAAATAACCCCCACTGGATACTGCTCACAATCAATAAACTTCTTTTCTAAATATAACCTTATTATGTGGCACTTCAGTCTCTGGATCAGAGTTTTGTCTACACAAACCAGACTTATGGTGGTGACCTCTTGGTTTGTGGAAGGGTCTACCTACCGGATGCTCCATTGGGATCATATTGACATAATAGTGGCACCAATTCTAATTCAAGACTTTCTAGCTCTAGGTTTCCATTGCCATCTACCTAATTTCTGAGAGCTGAAAAGTTATTGTGTCAGCGTCCTAGCAACCAAAGGTGGAAAGCTGCAAATATGGAGCGGCCACGGGTCTATGGGTCACAGTATATCAGGGATCATACTGGCTTTTCTGAAAGGATGCCAAAAAAAAATGTTCACCTCCTAACCTAGGCACACTTCTGACTCCAGTGTCTAGGGGGAGGCCACCAAAATGTCCATCTCCTAACCTAGGCACACTTCTTTCCCCGGTTTCTAAGGGGAGGCCACAAAGATGTTTGTCTCCTAACCTAAGCACATTCCTGGCCCCAGTTTCTGGGAAGATGCCACAAAAAAGTCTACCACCTAACTCTAGGCACATTCCTTGCCCCAAGTTCAGGGAGAGGCCACAAAAATGTCCACCTCCTAAGCTAAGCACAAGCCTGGTCCCTGTTTCTGGGAGGAGGTAATAAAAATGTCCACTGTTTAACTCTAGGCACATTCCTGGCTGCAGTTTCTGGGGGGAAGCCACATAAATGTCTGCCTCCTAACCTAGGCACACTCCTGGCCCCATGCCTCATTACACAAAAATAAGTGGGTTATTGTGCATGTTAACGCAACGCTAAAGTGTGAATGGGTTCTTAAGGCTCTAATTTATGTGGGCATATTACGGTGTGATTAACAGTTGGTGCAGTTATTCTTTAAACATAGCAGTTGAGTTTCCAGGTTTTGTGTGTGAAATTGTCACTTTTAGGAAATTTGCTTGTCTGTAAAACTTCTACTATTCCATCTGTTACCCTAGCATGATAACAAGGAGGAATTTACCTTCAGCCATAATAAGCTTTTTACCTCTTGTGCTTGAATGAGACAGAATTGACAATAGCGGCAATTGTGTGATGTGGCAATCTAAAAAGATATTGCAGTTCTGTAAATGGAATGAGCTCTCTCCCTATGGACCAGGAAAGCAGGCATACACGCTCTGTGCATTCAGCGGATTTCAAAAGTCACATTGTCTGGAAGGGGTGCAAGTCACATAAATCACACCTTAGATGGTTTACAAGATGCATTGAAGAGACCCTCTTGCATTGACTCCGCAGGTGACAACAACAGGGGAGGCACACAAAGACACAATGATGGCCGATTGTGCTTGTGCTGTAGGTGATGGAATCCTGCGCTCTGAAGCCAAGGATGGTTTTGTGCACAAGGTCATCGAGGCTGAGTGTTTGAATTCTCATGGTCACCTTTTGTGTGAATGAATGGGCCAAGCTTTTCAAGTTTACATCACACCGTAATAGAGAATTCACTATAGAAATATACAGATGAGCTCTGAGTAACGAATGAGTGTTCTAAGAAATTTTCATTCTTACCCTTAAAACCTAATGAATTCTGTACTAAAAAACTTCTTGACCTCAGTGGAAGGAAATGCGTCATTCAGGAACAATGAGACACAAGGAAAATGGAAGAGGTTACACATAAGGTTTTGCTATATTTATTGTTAACCTATCATGATAGAAACACAGGTTTTTTTACTTTTATTGTTACTTTTTTTTTTTTGAGTGAACCTGTGCTTTGCTGATGCATATAAAACAACAGGTTCACTTTAATTGAGCAGTATATGCTCACATTTTCTTCACTGCCCTGCTGCTTTTTTTCAGCTGGTGCTCGGTGATTTGCCATCACATACTCCTCCACACCCTGGCTGCACTGCTGGGAGAGGGACTACTGGAAGTGCGGCTAAGCAGTCGCAGTCAAGCATTTGGAAGGTGATCCTGCTGCTTCCTGAACACCTGTTTTTTTGTCTATTTTTTTTTTTTTTACCGAACAACAATTTTCAGTGGGGCTAATGCTCCTCAATGCAAGCCAAGAATTTGGCTTGCAATTACCATGCTGTTCCATTGACTTGCATGGATGAAATTGACAGGAGGTGCTGCCTATACATGCTGCAACATGTGCACAACCCCCACTATCTACTGAAGAGCCGCTAAAACAGCACTAAAGCGACTGACGTTTTTGCGGTGCTTTAGCAGCGCGGGTGCCATGTTGTCACGTGACCTTAAAAAATGCCCCATTGACACCCGAAAAGAAAAAAAATCTCCCCCAAAAACACCCGTTTTGCAGCGATTTTAAAGCCCTTTTTAAGGCGATTCGGAAGCGCTGCCCATTCATCTCAATGGGCAGGGGCATTTTTGTAGGGCTTTTCACAGCACTCCAAACCTGCCCCAGAGAAGCTGCTTGCAGGACTTTTTCTAACGTCCTGCAAGCGCACTGCCTGAGTGTGAAAGCACATGCAAATGAATGGGAGGCAGTTTTTAGGCACTTTTCAGAGGCTATTTCTAGCGCTAAATGCCAGAAAACTGCCTCAGTGTGAAAGGGGTCTTAGGTGGGTGGTCTAATCCCAGCCACCCATGTGAAAGAGGCCCTACTGGGTCATTGCTTGGAGATGGGAGTAGGGTGAGATGAGCTGCTGAGTAACTGCTGGGAGTTGAGAACAAATAGAGCTACTGTGTCACAACTGGGAAGGAAAAGCGGGGAAGCTGAGTTACCGAGTCACTGCTAGAAAGAGGGAGCCAAAGAAGGTGAGCTGCTGAGTCACTATTGGCGGGGTGGGGGAGCAGGGTAAGCTTAGCTGATAGAAGGGCTTAAAGAGGAACTCTAGTCATATTTGTGTTTATTAAAAGTCAGCAGCTACAAAAACTGTAAAACTGACATTCACCTGTCCAAGGATCCAGCGATGTGCTCACCCAAGATGTTTGTTCCATCTGTCTTCTGTCCCCAGCGCCACCATCTCAGCTATGGCCACCTGGCTGTGACAGCTTGTGGCTTCACAGCTGGGTGTCCGGTGCTGCTGCTGCACATTCTGAATGGTCCTGCAGTCTTCCCTAGGCGATCCGAGTGGAAGTGCGAGTGAGTACCTGTTAAGACCAGGTCCCCCCCTGAAAAAAAAGTACAGTTTCCTAAAGAAGAGGGGGGAGAAAGCCCTAAAGCGGAACTTCCCCTTTTGGATGGGCTTGTGGCTTCACAACTGGGTGCCCACTGTGCATGAACGAGTCGCTATGCACATTCTGAACGATCCTGCAGTCTTCCCTAGGCAATCCGAGTGCAAGTGGGTACTTGTTAAGACCACGTACCCCCCCCCCCGGAAAAAAAAGTACCAATTCCGAAAGAAGAGGGGGGGGGGGGCCTTGAAGCAGAATTTCCCTTTTAGGTGTAGCTCCACTTAAAGCTGTGAGCGTTTGAAACAAATTAGTCCACAGTGCCTGTAGCTACAGAGGTCATAGAGGGCTTGTTGTACAGCTTAATTACTACTTGTTAGAATCATGTAAATAACTGAATTTACCTTATGTGATCACTTTACTTTAATAACCAGCCTTAATTTTTACAGGGGGTTCTACTGGGGATAGCTCTTTTCAGTACTTGAAGCAAAGTTCTAGGTTAAAATGTGCAGCTTAGTAAGTGTAGCACCCTCTAGTTAGGTAGGTGAAAGAGTGAGCATTTTTCTGGAAGAATTTAGGCAGGCCTAGCTGGTTGCTAGGCCTGTTTGTTTTTATTCTGTGCTGGGAGTGGCTCAGGGTAGCAGCTGGTGACTCACAGGCAGCATCACTGAGAACTCCCTCTTCTTTCACTAGAGCTTGATAGAAAGACCTGGAAAGAGAGGAGGAGAAGAGAGGTGGAGCTGCCCGGGGTATTTGAAGGAGCCCTGAACAATCCCCAACCTAGATTGGCAGGGGGCAGGCCTCCTTAAATACTCAGGGGTCAGCCCAGCTGAGTGGGCGTTGTTGGTGGAAGAGCTGGAGTAAGAGAGTGTGGAGGATGTCGGGGCCCACGGTAAGCTCCCCAGTCTGGGGGGGTTGACCCTGGGCTCGGGTGCATCCAGGAGGAGTAAAGAGATCCTGGAAAGAGAGGCACATAAGAGAGCAAGGAGAGGACAGCGGGAGAGAACACTGCTAAGAGTCTCCAGAGAGGACAACTGGTGACAGCAAGGAGGGCCTGTGAGTGCAGCACAGTCGGGAGGACTGGGGAGAGGCACGCCTGAGAGAACTGGAAGATTACAGTTTGAGATGGCTGAGTTAGTGCCAGGCCTAACCATGTGGTGCTAGCTAGTCTGGAGGAGTAACAATCTGCAGCAAGTGAAGCGCTGGAGGAGCGAAGAATATGAGGTCTTAAGCAAGAGTTTGTGCTGGAGAGAAGATTGGAGTGTATATACTGGAGTGTATATAGAAGTCCCAAGCAAGTTTGCACTGAATATTCCTCGGCATTCCATAATTCCCTATTTCCCATCCATGTTCAATCCCTTCAATAAAAAAACAAACAAAAACAAAGCTTATGGACTGTTCTATGTCTCTGAGTGACTGAGAGATGGATTTCTGGCTGGGCACGGTGACAGGTGAACCATTACTTCAGTAACCCCTACGGGGACATGGCTACACAAGCACCTGATATAAGGGAGTTCATTCTCGTTTCTTCTTTTTCTTCCTATGTGATTCTAGACGTCTCCGATTGTTGACTCTTTTTTCTCTTACTGAGCTATTACAAGAAAGGCGAGGGAACAGGATAAACAAGAGCCTTGCAAGTGTCATTGATAAGCTTTGAAAGCAGTGGGAAACTAGCAGTCTTTAACTGGCAGATGATTATTTGGGCAACAAATAAGGCTTAGCAAGGCAAAATTGATTATTATTGTTAGAAAAACGAAGTGACATTCTTTAGCATTTTATTGTTTTTTACAGAGAATCCTGAGAATTGCAGGGTGATTCCAAGTGACATGGCACTACGATCGTACTTCACTTTATTTAGCTCCGAAATGTCTTACGCATTTACTTTGTTTACTTTCTATAAAAGGAATAGCCGCTTATGAAGATTGAGAGTTTATCCTTCTCCCAACTGCGTGCAAGAAATTGTTCAATCTATGTCCACTAAAGTCTAAACTTTCAGATAATGTTATAAATAAAATACATTTGTATTTGAGTGGTTGTTTTTTTAAACCTTGATTTCACCAGTAGGCTAGGTTATATCTATAATTGCTACTGCATGTCCTTATAAAACCCTTACATTACTAGACTTGTTACTACAGGGAGCTGCATGGTAGGGAGTTTCCATTTAAAATTGGGCTTTCAGTTGATACCATGTTGACTTTAAACAATACAAAAAGCCTAAACCACAATTGTATTATAAATTGTATTAAGTACAAAATAGAAAGTAGTGATAGAATCTGCCCATCATGCTGTGTGCATGTATGTTGTACGTGACCATCTGCGCTGCTGTATTATTTGTGTGTTGGAGATAACACCTTGATTAGTATTTTATCACTAACAAAAGGGAATTGAAAGGGTTTTTTTGAATGTTTTTTCTTATTATGCCAAAAAAATCTATATGATCAATATTTCATATTTACTACTTTCAGGTGGTGAGCTCAATGCTGTCCACCATCTTTTCTGTGGGCTGATATACTGCAATGTTGTGAACAGACTAGCAGGAGGTCAAATTATCAATACAGCTGAATGAATCGGAGAAGGGATTTCCCCCTTCCACCGTTTCTAGGAGAAGCGGACCCATTCGAATTTTCAGTCTGCAGAGGTGCTTAACAAGCATGTAGGCAGCACTGGCATTGTTCACACCTGTGGCACTCTCTACCCCCCCTCTGAAACGTGATCCATGGTGAATTGCTTTTCAGAGGGTGGTAGAGAAGCAGCTGCCTCGCATTCAGGAGACGCTACTACCCCCTCCTAATGCCCTTTTTTAATACCCCTCCTAATGCCCTTTTTTAAATTCCCCCTCCTAATGCCCTTTCTTTTTATCGCGGGAAATACCGAGGCACAACCATGAGACAAGCATTTCAATGGGTCATGTTTGGTGCTGGACTGCCTGCCAAGTGAGACATGCTGTATCATTTTTGGCATGCCACTAGACAAAACATTGCAGTCGCATCTCAATGTACTAGCCGCTCCTGCCGCCATTGCACAGTGGGGCTGTTGAAGGGCAGTAAAAACAGGGATTTAAAGCCCATCCAGCAGTCCATGTGAACGAGGCAAAGGCACTCTGTAATAAACATTTGTTTCTAAAATAACAATTTTATACAAATAATAATAATAATACAAAATAATCCATAATTAAACATGATCAGTTTATAAAAAAATAAAATATAATATAAATAAAAAGTATGAAAAAAAAGTTTTAAAAAACAAAACAAAGCCCAACTCCAATGATATTTTATAAATACTGTATTTATTGGCGTATAACACTCACTTTTTCACCATGAAAATTGGGTGCAAATAGTGCGTGTGTGTTATACGCCAATACTTCAGTTTTAGATGCCTCGGAGGGGACAGGGAGGGGGGGGCGAGACGAGCACCGTCAGATTACATACAGTGAGAATCTCCTGTTTACTTGGCGGCCTCTGTAATAGGAACTCCTGTCTCCTGGGCCGCCACTGGACCACTGTTCTGTCTATCATAGGAGATTCTCACTGTATGTAATCTGTCGGCGCTCGTCCCGCCCTCCTCCCTGTCCCCTCTGGGCTGCAGATAGGCATCGATCAGGCTGCACTGATGGCAATGGTGAGCCTGCATTGATGTGGACTGATGAGGCTGCATTGATGGCACTTGTGAGGCTGCAGATGGGCATTGATCAGGCTGCATTGATGGCAATGGTGAGGCTGCAGATGGGCACTGACCCTTATTTTACTTCAAAGTTCCTTATTTAAAATGTAAGTTTTTTTCCTGAAACTTCCCTCTTAAAATGAATGTGCGTGTTATACGCCTGTGCGTGTTATACGCCGATAAATACGGTATCTCTTGCCTCCACTTCCCTGTTACAATTTTTTAATTTTTTTTTTTATAAGTCAGCGCTTTACTTCTCATTGTCCTCTTGTCCCGTATTATTTTGCCTGGCCAGCAACATGCAGAAGAATATACATGGTTGCTCAGCCGCTGCAAATAAACGACTCTTAAAGAGTAAAGATTCCTGCAATTTGCACAAAAATTGTTGCCTCCAGTGCAGGTTGCCAAATCTAAATTTAACTATTCTCACTTTACCTAACTAACTAACTAACTAACTAACTAACTAACTAACTAACTAACTAACTAACTATATATATATATATATATATATATATATATATATATATATATATATATATATATATATATATATATATATGTATATACACACACACATTATCTCACAAAGGTGAGTACACCCCTCACATTTTTGTAAATATTTTATTCTATCTTTTCATCTGACAACATTGAAGAAATGACACTTTTGCTACAATGTAAAGTAGTGAGTGTACAGCTTGTATAACAGTGTAAATTTGCTGTCCCCTCAAAATAACTCAACACATAGCCATTAATGTCTAAATCGCTGGCAACAAAAATGAGTACACCCCTAAGTAAAAATGTCCAAATTGGGCCCAATTATCTATTTTCCCTCCCCGGCGTCAGGCGTGAATGGGGAGCAGGTGTGTTAAATTAGTTGTTATCGCTCTCACTCTCTCATACTGGTCACTGGAAGTTCAGCATGGCACCTCATGGCAAAGAACTCTCTCAGGATCTGAAAAGAAGAATTGTTGCTCTACATAAAGATGGCCTAGGCTATAAGAAGATTGCCAAGACCCTGAAACTGAGCTGCAGCACAGTGGCCAAGAACATACAGTGGTTTAACTGGACAGGTTCCACTCAGAACAGACTTCGCCATTGTCAACCAAAGACGTTGAGTGCATGTGCTCAGCAACATATCCAGAGGTTGTGTTTGGAAAATAGACGTATGAGTGCTGGGGAGGGGCCAGGACGGAGCTTGCAGCACGGAGGAAAAGACGAGACAAGCATACCACACTACACGCCATACCAGCGGTCTGTTTTACATTGGGAAGCCTTTATAGGATGGTGCACTTACGCACCTGTGCAATGTGAGTACCCCATTGCGGGGAGTGTGTTTTTTTAGAATAAATCCTTATGATGTTAGTGGATGATGGAGTTTCTTTTTTTATTTATGATGTGGAACGTTACTGACTGAGCAAGTTGGAGGTCGGCCCCTGCACAGCATTACAGAGCCCAGGAGTGGCTCCAAAGCGTGATTTGACATAGTTTGGTTACTGTGTCACACACTCTGAGGTGAGCGCATAAGCTTTTGGGGAGTCACCGGAGAGCACTGAAGCATGTTTTTTTCTATTACACTCTCTGGATAAGCATGCTGGATGTCACTATTGATGGACACTGTGTTACTTTTAAAACTTTATATTCATCATTTATGAACTTTTTTATATTATATAGTATTTTTTTGGAAATAGTGTGCACTTTTCAGCTTGAGTTTGCACATGGATCTCAGCATTATATATGCACGTTGCACTTTATTAATTAATTTTTTCATCACAGATTGCTATTTATGAATTATTGTTCAAGAAATATTGGTATTTATTTTTAACACATACAGATTTTCACTTTGGATACCATATTTTTTCTAGCGCAATGCATTTATTTATATAAGACGTATGAGTGCTGCCAGCATTGCTGCAGAGGTTGAAGGGGTGGGGAGTCAGCCTATCAGTGCTCAGACCATACACCGCACACTGCATTAAATTGGTCTGCATGGCTGTCGTCCCAGAAGGAAGCCTCTTCTAAAGATGATGCAAAAAAAGCCTGCAAACAGTTTGCTGAAGACAAGCAGACTAAGGACATGGATTACTGGAACCATGTCCTGTGGTCTGATGAGACCAAGATAAACTTATTTGATTCAGATGGTGTCAAGCGTGTGTGGCAGCAACCAGGTCAGGAGTACAAAGACAAGCGTGTCTTGCCTACAGTAAAGCACGGTGGTGGGAGTGTCATGGTCTGGAGCTGCATGAGTGCTGCCGTCACTGGGGAGCTACAGTTCATTGAGGGAACCATGAATGCCAACATGTACTGTGACATACTGAAGCAGAGCATTATCCCCTCCCTTCGAAGACTGGGCTGCAGGGCAGTTTTCCAACATGATAACACCTCCAAGACAACCACTGCCTTGCTAAAGAAGCTGAGAGTAAGGCGGATCTGAATGGGCGCTCCATGCTAGTCTATGGAGCGACAGATGTCAGCGGTGACATGTCCGCTGACATCCAACCCGGTCCGATCCGCTAAAATCAGACGGATGGCTCTATGTTTGCGTCCCTCCCTGGTGGATCGGGTGAGATCTGATGAAAACGGACATGCTGTCCATTTTTGTCCGATCTCTCTATAGCAACCAGCGGCGCTCAACAAGCCCCTCCCCACTCAGTGAGCAAATAGTGACCTGTCATCCGCCGGCTCAGCAGAGATCAATGGAATGATCTCCCGCTGAGCTGGCAGACAGAGGCGGACGCCGTGGCAACGGATCCGCCTCCTGAGAATGAAGCCTAAAGGTGGTGGACTGGTCAAGCATGTCTCCAGACCTAAAAACTATTGAGCATCTGTAGGGCGTCCTCACTCTAACATGCACCAGCTCCGTAATGTCGTCATGGAGGAGTGGAAGAGGACTCCAGTGGCAACCAGTGAAGCTCTGGTGAGCTCCATGCCCAAGAGGGTTAAAGTGATTTTAAGGGTTTATTTTTTTTAATTTAACCCCTTCCCGCCGAGCGTACGCAGATGTGCGTACTCGGCTTTCCGGGGTTATACCGGGATGATGCCCGTAGCTGCAGGCATCATCCCAGTACTGTTGTTTACAGCGGGCGATCGGCTATCCGAGTATAACAACCGATGCGGCTAAAAGCCGATCAGCTGTTATACCGGATGAGCGGGAGGACGTCCCCCCCTCCTGCCGCCTCCCGCCGCTCTTACCGGGCCTTCAGGAGCACGGTGACCAATCGGCTGCCTCCCGCGGCTGGGGGCGGGCTGGAACGAAGCCGTGGGCGGCTTCATTCCAGCCTCCTAATTTTAAACGCGGAAGCGACGTCATGACGTCACTTCCTGTTTACTCGGCTGCCAATGGCACCGGTTTAAAAAAAATATACAGTATTCAGAATCACCATTTTCGACGATCTGAATACTGTGAAGTGCAAAGGAGGGATCGGGGGTCCATAAAGAGTACCTGTCACCACCTATTACTGTCACAAGGGATGTTTACATTCCTTGTGACAGCAATAAAAGTCATCAAAAAATGTTTTTAAACACAATTTATAAAAATAAAAATAAATAATACATTTTTTTTTTTCGCGCAGCAAAGAAAATGCATATGAAAGTCGCGCTCGCACATGTAAACGGTGTTCAAATCACACATGTGAGGTATCGCCGCGATCGTCAGAGCGAGAGCAATAATTCTAGTACTAGACCTCCTCTGTAACTCTAACCTGGTAAACGTAAAAAAAAATGAAAGCGTCGCCTATGGAAATATTTTTGTCGTAGTTTGTCGCCATTCCACGAGTGCCTGCAATTATAAAGCATGACATGTTTAGTATCTATTTACTTGTCGTAACATCATCTTTCATATTATACAAAAAAATTGGGCTAACTTTACTGTTTGGATTTTTTTAAATTCATGAAAGTGTCCCTTTTCCCAAAAATTTGCGTTTAAAACACCGCTGCACAAATACCGTATGATATAAAATATTGCAACAATCTCCATTTTATTCTCTAGATTCTCTGCTAAAAAAATATATATAACGTTTGGGGGTTCTAAGTAATTTTCTAGCAAAAAATATGGATTTTAACTTGTAAACACCAAATTTCAAAAATAGGCTTAGTCATGAAAGGGTTAAAATAACAAACACATCATACTTACCTCCACTGTGCAGCTCATTTTGCACAGAGTGGCCCCGAACCTGGTCTTCTGGTGTCCCCCCGGTGGCTCTCGTGGCTCCGCCCCGCATCAGCTAACCCTTGCAGGCACGCTCCCGAGTCCAGCATTCGGCGTCCATAGCCGCCAAACTTATGACTCGGCCCCGCCCCCCCTGGTGCCCACTTCATTGGATTTGATTGACAGCAGCGGGAGCCAATAGCTGCGCTGCTATCAATCTAGCCAATCAGGACACGAGACACCGGCTAGAGCTGGTGTGCTCGTCCCCGGCACGAGAAAAAGAGGGTTCAGGTAAGTAAAACAGGGGCAAGGGGGGCTGCTGCACTGCAAGAGGTTTTTCCCCTCAATGCATAGAAGGCATTGAAGTGAAAAACCACAAAGGTTTACAACTCCTTTAAGGCAGTGCTGGAAAATAATGGTGGCCACACAAAATATTGACACTTTGGGCCCAATTTGGACATTTTCACTTAGGGGTGTACTCACTTTTGTTGCCAGCAGTTTAGACATTAATGGCTGTGTGTTGAGTTATTTTGAGGCGACAGGAAATTTACACTGTTATACAAGCTGTACACTCACTACTTTACATTGTAGCAAAGTGTCATTTCTTCAGTGTTGTCAAATGAAAAGATAGAATAAAAGAATTACAAAAATGTGAGGGGTGTACTCACTTTTGTGAGATACTGTATATGTGCACACACTGATCAGCCTTAACTTTATGACTAACCCACCCAATTTTGAATAGGTCCCCCTTTTGCTGCCAAAACATTGTTTGAGTTCGCATTTGATATGTCATACATAGGGGGTTTATTTACTAAAGGCAAATCCACTTTGCACTACAAGTGAGCTGCAAGTACACTTGAAAGTGCACTTGCTGTAGATCTGAGGGGAAGCTCTGAAATGAGTGGAAGCTCTGCTGATTTTATCATCCAATCATGTACAAGCAAAAATGCTGTATTTTTATTTTCCTTGCATATCCCCCTGGGATCTACAGCAACTGCACTTCTAAGTGCACTTGTAGTGCAAAGTGGATTTGCCTTTAGTAAATAACCCCCATAGAGATGTTGATTATGAAGTAACACAGAAAACCCGCATTGCCTATCACTCACTAAAGACCCTTCTGTTGCCTTCTTCTGTTTTAGGGTATCATCAGGTCAAACAAGGAACATGTGAGGTGGTCGCAGTTCACCGATGCTGCAATAAAAATCGCATTGAGGAGAGATCGCAAACTGTGAAATGTTCATGTTTTCCTGGACAAGTAGCGGGCACTACCAGGGCGCAGCCATCTTGTGTAGAAGGTAAGTCATGTAGTGTGTGGGTTAAAGTGGATACAAACCTCCGAAATGAAAAATAAACAGAGCATATCCTTCTATAGTGTGTACTAGTGTGAACAAACCAAAGCACCTAGTGTGATTTTTGTCTTCTCTCTCTTCCCTCTGCTATCTGCATGAGTCAGAAAGGTTATGGTGACACCACGGAATCCAGGGAGATGGCCCTGCCCCCCTCCAGCACACAACAGGTGATTGACAGCCTCAGCTGTGCATGTTTCTCTATGAGGCTGTGTAGAGGGGGGTGTGTCTTTTTCCTCCACTCAGGTCTCAGCTTACACTCAGCTCCGTTCTGTGCTGTGCAGTGTGTGACCTCAGATGCTTACATCCTGCCTGCTGGAGATGAGAAATGTGTGCTTTAGAAGGCTGTAGAGGAGAGAGGGCTAAAGATAGACAGGTACTAGACATGTGCAATTCGTTTAGTTCCGAATTCGTTTTTTAACAAATTTTGACAAATTTGTTAATTTCCAAATTTCTGAATTTTTCAATTTCCGAGTTTCCAAACTTCCGAATCTTCGAATTTCGAATTTCCGATTTTGAATTTGAAATTCAGAAATTCGAAACTCGGAAATTGGAAAATTCGGAATTCGGAAATTGAAAAATTTGGAATTCGGAATTCAAAAGTTCGGAAATTGAAAATTCGGAAATTCGAAAATTCAAAATTCGGAAATTTGAAAATTCAAAAATTTGGAAATTTGAAAATCTAAAAATAAGACTGAAAATCTGAACATTCAAAAGAATGAAAATTCTAAAACCCGAAAAACTGAAATAATAACTAACTAATAATAAATATGAAATTATAGGTATTGGAATGTACTTTCAAATTTGGCTGTTAGTGAACGTAACGAGATACGAATTTATCCGAAGTTACGTATTATCTGAAATAACGAATGCCGTATCTAAACGAATGGAACGTAACGTAATCTAATAATAATAAATAACAATAATAGTAATAATAAAACCTTTTTATTATTATTATTTATTATTAACTTGTTCCGTTCCATTTGTTTAGATGCAGCATTCGTTATTTCGGATAATTCGTAACTTCAGATAAATTTGTATCCGTTACGTTCACAAACAACCAAATTTGAAAGGAAATTCCAATACCTATAATTTAATAGTTAGTTATTATTAGTTAGATATTATTTTGAATGGAAATTTGAAAATTCGGAAATTCGAAAATTCGGAAATTTGGAAATTCGAAATTCGAAAATTCGGAAATTCAAAATTTCTGAAATTTGAAAATCCGAATTTCCGAAAAAAGCAAAAGAATGAATGAAATGAAAACGAAAATGAACTAACAGGTACAACTTTTGCAGGAGGATTTGTTTCATCTCTGTGTATCACCTGAATAGACACCTTACTGGGTATATGTAAGGGTTTACAACCACTTTAAGCACTCATAACTGACAAGTGTCACAAATTAGAAACGATCCAAAAACATTTCATTTTGTATGTATGCTGTACTCGTTTTGTGTAGTTTGTATGAAGACACAGCAGAGTTGGAGCTGTCCAAATGTTTCCTCCAAAAAAATGCATGCCATTAAATGCAAGGAAATAAACTTTGCTGAAGGCAATATCATAATGCTTATAGCATGGCTGTACCTCAGCAATACATTTACATCAGGCTTTCTCAACCTTTTATCCAAAAATTATTTTCAAGTCTTAAGGAACCCTTACTAAAACCAATTCATCAGGGCTCCAAAGGGACAATGCCCATTATATTGGTGATTAATATAAAGAAGGCCCCCCATAAAGTGGTGCTCAGAATGCCACCCTTAAAGATAGCTAAAAAGATATTTGGTGTCGTGCTGCTGGCATTGCTAAGTGGTGCTGAACCTTGAATCCTGTAGGCATCAGCAAATAGGTGGTTCATCAGCCACAGCTCAAGAAAGCCCTATCAACTTCTGGAGGAACCTCAGGGTTCCACGGAACCCTGGTTGAGAATGGCTGATTTACATGAACCAAAAATAAAGAACCTAATCACTGCCAATAGATCCAATGTGTATCTATCTATATGTATGTTGCCCTGCATCCTTCTAGGGTGGAGGTGATCAAAAGAGAAAGATCTATTATGTCACATAAAAAGTAAATATCCCGCTGACTCGCTCCCTTCTCCCAGACTGTAACTGAATTATTGATTTTTATTGGTACCTGCTTCCACTTCCGCAATCTTTGCCTAGGAAAGGATAGTGTCCCTTGCCGCACTACTCCCACAGCCTCCTGATACAGATCACATGTCCCAGGAGTCTACAAGATCATTCCCAAAGGGCTGCGTAAGCTCACGTGTGAACAGTGGGGAGCTGGCCAATGGTTCCTCAGGAAGCCACAGCTGGTTCCCGTATCCAAGATGGTGGTACTGGGGACTCTCAGCGGTAAGAAGAACCGGCTACCAGCTGTGGGAAGTGCTGAACCCCAGACGCTAGTAAGGACCTGATTTTTACAATGTTTGTAGTTGCTAACTTTTAAAAAAACGTTCCTCTTTAGAGAATTGTTAAAAATAGGTGTGTGTAGGTTTCCAGGGATGGAGGCCAGATATAGGCTTTATTTTTCAAGTAAAAATTCAAGTAAAGGTCAGCTTTAGAAGAATGAGACAGTTATTTTGCTATAAGGCCCCATCCCATAATAAATACAGCTTTTATTTGGATGTTGGACCTGGTTGGTTCTTGGCTTCAAATATTACTTGGATTGATTTTTCACCAGCGAGATCTCTCCCCCATAATTCCAAAAGCTGCCCATACATAGATCGAAATTTGTCTGGTTCAGCAGGGACCGGCCAAATTTCGATCCATGTATGGGTAGGCTGGTTGTACCCAAGTGGATCCAATTGATCCACTTGGGTACAACAACCAGCCTGTTGGACTTTTGACATGCAATTACTGCCAGCAGCTATAGCCGTAAGCAATAACTAATGTGTTCTGACACCCCGCCCATTCCCAACACAATAGCGTTGCGGGAGGCATTCCTCCACCAATACTGACTGTGTGGTGGAAGGAAAGAAAATCGAGCCATTTCGTCCGATCAGAAATCCAGAGAAATCATTTGTTGGAGAATTTGATAGTACCATTTGTTATGGACTCTACAAATTTTGTATGAACCCCCTGAACGTTTTTTTTTTCAGTTACCATGCCAATATTTAAAAGTCTACATTCCATTTTGGGTCGCACATGCTCATTACAATTAGTATGAATTTTCATGACACATTCATAGTTTGAATTTTTGGTTATTCAAAAAAAGTTTTCCATCCTCTCCATCGATTTTCTTCGTCACTACGGTCAATAATGTTTATCAATTTTATCAAAAAAAAATTCTCCTTGTTTATGGCCAGCTTAAGGCAGAACTTCAGTCATTTTTTCATCTTTCCATCTATTAAATCTTCTGCCCTTGTTGTTTTAACTTTGGATAGTAAAATATTTATTTTCTTGCAGTAAATACCTTATACAGCCCACTTCCTCTTACTTGTCTGGTCATTATGACATCATGCTTGTTCTCACGCTTGAGTTTTCCAGGAAGGGAGGGGGGATGAGTCATAGGAGGGCCAATGAGAGCTGCAGGGCTGCAGAGCTGGAGGTGTACCTCTGTGTGTCTGTGTAAGGAAGTGAACAGGCAGCAGCTTCACCTGCCCACAGTTAAAATGGATGCAGCCAGACTCAGTGGAGGGAGATTTCTGCAGCATATTTGGCCAGTACAGAATCACAGTATATATAGAATAATATGGAAAGTGGTTGGAGGGAAGCTTCAGAATGATAAAGATGTTTTTATTACAAATTATGTGAGCAGACTGCAGTTCCTCTTCAAGTGTTTTTCCACCTGGGAGCTTTGTGTATCCTTGCCCACCTTTGTGTGTTCCATCTCCTCTTGTTACTCCAAAATGTAAATTAAATAAAAACCTCACAGGGAAAGGGAAATCCCGATAGTAGATGCGCAGACCTAGAAAAGCAAACTCTGGTTTAAGTCTCTGGCATCTGTCAATTTCGGGTGGACTGACCCTTTAGACCACTTTCACATTGGCGGTCCGATCAGGTCCGCCTGCTAGTTTTTCAGGAAGACCTGATTGGACCCTCCAGTCTTTTCTATGGAGCAATGGATGTCAACGGACACATGTCCACTGACACCCACCGCCACCCGATCCCATCCTGTCTGCCAAACTCAGACAGCTGGTGGTCCAATTCCCCATCTGTCTGGTGGATGGGATTGGATGGATAGGCTGTCTGTCTCCGTCCGATTGCACCATAGAGGAGACCTTTCAGACGTTCCCCTACTGAGCAAGAGGATTCCGCTTCATGGAGGTGTCCGTGTGAAAGGGGCCTTAGTGATGGTTTTTTCTAATAGTCATCCCAATACTAAAGCCTCGTACACGATCGGACTTTCCGATGGGAAATGTTCGATGACAGGCTGTTGTCGGTAAATCTGACCGTGTGTACGCTCCATCGGACAATTGTTGTCGGATTTTCCGCGGACAAATGTTGGATAGCAAGTTTTCAAATTTTCTGCAGACAAATGTCTGTTGTCGGATTTTCCAATCGTGTGTACACAAGTCCGTCGGACAAAAGTCCAAAGTGCAAACACCCATGCTTGGAAGCAAGGACGAGCCGGAAGCGGTCGGTCTTGTAAACTAGTGTTCGTAATGGAGAATTAACATTCATGACGTGGCAGATTATGAAATCTAGAAATGCAGTGCACAATTCTCTTCTTCTTTAATGGGATAATAATGATAATAATAATAATGAAGCTGCTTTGCTGGTGATACTGAGGGAGTTATTGCAAACAAATTTTCAAAGGATTTTTTTTCTAGTGATATCAAGAATAACATTATTATGCTTTTTTTTATTTTTATTTGGGCATGTTACAACAACACCATTATCTCGTAGTTTTTAAGAGCAAAGATACAACTATGTTGGTGTCCCTTGTTAATTTTACATTGTATTTTTTTTTTTTTTTTTTAATTTTTTTTTAGTTTTTTTACTTTATTAAAAATTTACAAATAAAAGGTTACAAAACATTTAACTACAACAGTCCCATGACAAGAGCAAATGAGGAACACCAGATGTACAAGTGAAGTCTTCAGGCAGCTTGGATCATGGCCTGGTTGGCCTCATGCCTGGTGGTGGAGGACCTCTCATTCCAGGTGGTGCGGTCTCATATTAGGTGGCGGCATTCCCATTGGTCCGCCTCTGCCTGGGGGCATGCCCATTGGTGGACCCATGGGTGGCCTCATACCTGGAGGTGGGCCCATCATGCCTGGTGGGGTTGCTCCACGACCCATTGGTGGCGGTGGACCTCCACGTCCTCCAGCAGCATATTGTGTTGGGGCCCCAGCAATACTAGCTGTCGCTGCTGCTGCAGCAGCGGCAACATTGCCACGGCTCTGAGGTGTCATCCCCTGCTGAGATGGTCCTCCCACACCTCTGACCGGCCCTGCTAATCCAGCAGGGGCTTGTGGCATAGGAGCACCGGCTGGCACACCTCTACCAGCTGCTCTCCCGACTCCTGGTCCTCCAGCTGCTCCTGCCAATGGTACTCTAGCAATGCCAGTATCTTTTGGAGGTGGGCCTTCTACTGTCATGGATACCAAATTCTCCCCACGTAGTAAAACTAACCCCAGTACCCTTTTCTCTTCCCGTTCTGGCTGTTTGGAGTTCTTGGGCTTGATCTTTCTAAACTCATCACAGTCACAAAGTATAAGATTCATATGCTTGTCAAATGCTTTGAAGGTTCCAATGAAGATGCGACCATCTTGCAGAATGCAACGCATTCTGAAGTCAATGTGCTGCAGCATCTTGCTGCTTTTTCCCACCGTCATGGCTGCAGGTCGGATGCCGCGGATTGGCGACCGATTCGGGGAATGAAAAAAATTGCACCAGGAGCCTCGCTCTCCTTAGGCGCTTACATTGTATTTTTTAAATGTAACTGCCTACTCCCAAACTGTCATTTGAAGTAAAACACATAGCCAAGTATTATTCTCCACAATTTTTTTTATTGTGCATTAAAAAAAGAAAACAAATAAAATTAGACATGCTATCTGCCAATAGAACTTAACCAAAAAGTGCATTCTATGCATCCAAAAATATAGAAAATATACCAAATCAAATCATTATTCAACCAAAAAATAAAATAAAAGTCTCATGCCTGTGTCCTGCTTCTTAATATAGGGGGTCAACAATGCCAAGAGTTGGTGAAAGCAGGGTCCGTCATCTGGAGATAATTCCGAAAATCATCTGGATTATTCTCCTGGAGCTCCCGCAGCAAAGGCATATGACATAATTGGTCACGATTAATAAATCAACCAATTTTTGGTTAACACGTTATCTCCTCCGATTCCACAACATGTCTGGTTGACGAACAGTGGTTCAGAAATGAACTGAAATGCGCAAAATAAAAAACGTAAAATGAAAAGCGTGAATCAACACTCACCAAACTTCTACTAACACAAAATTAGCAGAAAGGGCCCAAAGGGTGGCGCTAAAGAGCTGAAAAACCATGTAGTACATCACTACGTTCGTGTTTGTTGGCCGACAATTCCTTGCCATTTGTATGCAAGACAAAATTAAGGCACACACGTTCGGATAAAAGTCTGAGGTTTAGTCTGTGGAAAATCCGATCGTGTACGAGGCTTAAGACAAAAGCAATTCAAAAACAACAGCTATCACTGCAGCATTATCCTTACTTTCACTGTTTCATCAATAGTTATTTACCGAATGCTTTTTCTGTCTGGATAAGTTATTAGGTAGCCAGATATAATTGGGCTTTTGTTCCACTGGGGTCCTTAAGCGGTTGCATAGCCTGTTATGGCTATAATTATGCCCTTGGTATCCAGATCACAAGTCTCACTCCTTTGCCAGCTGGGAACTCCTGTTCACATCCCTGACACCCGGCCAGACATGAATTCCAGGGAGGAGATCCTGCTGCCAGACAGAGTAGCCAGCTGTCCAAAAATTCACACTATCCATAAAAAATAGAGGCTAATTAAGATTTCCTTTAAGTCTATAAAAAAGAAATATATGTTAAAAAGTATGGTGATTTTTTTAACTGCATTTGAGCGTCTGCCAGTATCTGTGCTCATATGTGAAACCGATTTTAATGTTTATTTGGGGGTAAACTCTTAAAGATGAACTCCAGGCAAATATAGAAGGCACAAATTATTGTAGCTCTTCTTTCATTAATATGTCATTACATGGAATTATTTTTTTAATGCAAGCACTGGCCTTTTAACAGTCCTTGTACCTCAGAGCTCAGACTGGAAGAGGGAAAACAAGCACAGGGAGTTGTGTTGCAGTCTGGTGTTTTGCAGTGCTTATGTGCTAGCAAGGAAATTGCTGATAGGAAGAGAGCAGACAGAGAGAGATGAACTCATCAGTCTGGAGATTTTACCTACATTTACCAGTCAATTACTGGGGGAAGGACTAAACCTGTAACCTTTACTTTAACCACTTGAGCACTGGAAGATTTTACCCCCTTCATGACTAGGCCAGTGCTATTTGGCACTATGCTACTTTAGCTGGTAATTGCACAGTCATGCAACTCTGTACCCAAACAAAATTTTAAATAATTTTTTTTTTTACACAAATACAACTTTCTTTTGGTGGTATTTGATCACCAGTGGGTTTTTTTGTTTTTTTCAATATAAACAACAATAGGTGGAGAATTTTGAAAAAAATATCATATTTTACTTTCTGCCGTAACACATATCCAATAAAAAAATAAATAAAATCAAATTTTTTTCATAAATTTTGGCCAAAATGTATTCTGCTACGTATTTTTTTTCCCATAATTTTTATTGTTTTCTGGATAATTTGTACAAGCAAGAGTTTATCATACAGACTGTGTCAAATAACGCTTATATTGGAAGAATGGTATCCGCTACATGTTTTTGATTTAAAAAAATCCCAAAACGTGACTATTGATTGATTTACATGAAAGGTATAGTGCTTCCAAACTATGGTGTATACTGTATATACTGGATTTTTGATTTTTTTATTTTTTTATACTACTTATGCTGGCTTTCGGTGACTGCGGTGGTGAATCTGACACTAACTATTGCTGGGGGGGAGCACTGACTAACTGCCACTGACATCACAAGTGACATTAATACAGTGATCAGTGATAATACTATACACTGTCACTGTACTAATGACAGTGGCTAGGAAGGGATTAACATCTAGGACGATCAAGGGATGTGTGTGTGCCTAACAATGTGTAAAGAGTGTAAAGTGTGCTGCTTTTCATTGATGATCTCTCAGTTTCTTATCCCTGCTTTACAGTGATGAGAACATACAAATCGCTCCCTTGACACAGAGCTCTGTATTGTTTACCAACACAGAGCTCCGGGCTGTGATTGGACACAGCCGATCAGCAGGTCTTGGCCATGAATCAGTGGCTGGGACTTGCTGACAATCTCCCGCTGTGCACAATCACAGTGGGCGCTGGGTGGGGAGCGTGCATGCGTGCGTCCTAAACCCAGAAGTAGGCAGCAACATACGGGTACGTCACTTTGCCTACACCCGCCACTCTCCCGCAGTGCATTGCAGGTGGGCAGGTGGATAGTGGTTAAGGGGGGTAGTATGGGCTTTTGAAAAAATAAACATACATACTCACCTCTATCCTGCCGCTTATTTAACCACTTGCCAACTGCGCTATATCCAAATGACGGCTACAGCGTGGTTGGCAAGTGGTTAAATAAAATTTGAAAAAAATCTTGTTTTTAAAATGCTACTGATGTACCAAAAATGGCCAAAAGTTGCTACCACACCTCTATGAACGTGTTAGACATCCAAATCTAATAACCAATCATGGGAATTAAAATTATTGTAAAGTTTTTTGTTTTTTTTTGTTATAACAAGCATGTTATACTTACCTGCTCTGTGCAATACCATTAAAATAAGAATGCCATAAAACTATCCCCTATTTTGTAGACGCTATAACTTTTGCACAAACCAATCAATATACGCTTATTGCGATTTTTTTTTTTTTTTAACCAAAAATATGTAGAAGAATACATATCGGCCTAAACTGAGGGAAAAAATAGTTTTTTTATATATCTTGGGGGATATTTATTATAGCAAAAAGTAAAAAATATTGCCTTTTTTTTTAAATTGTCGCTCTTTTTTTGTTTATAGCGCAAAAAATAAAAAACGCAGAGGTGATCAAATACCACCAAAAGAAAGCTCTATTTGTGGGAAAAAAAAGGACATAAATTTTGTTTGGGTGCAATGTTGCACGACCGCGCAATTGTCCGTTAAAGCGACTCAGTGCCGAATCGCAAAAAGTGCTCTGGTCAGGAAGGGGGTAAAATCTTCCGGGGCTGAAGCGGTTAAGGTAGAAAATGTTTAGGCTTTAAGACCTCTTTAATAAAGAATTGTCCACACCACCTCCCTTTGTGGCTTTAACTGCACTTTTCTGGAGAGGCTTTTGTGGGAATTTGCGTCATAAGCGCATTTGTAAGGTCAGATCCTGATATTGAACAGGAAGACCTAGTTTGCAATCAATATCTCAATTGACCCCAGATGTATTCAATATGGTCAAGGTCAGGGCTCTGTGCAGGCCAGTTCCTCCACGCCAAACCATGTCTGTATCGAGCTGGCTTTGTACAGTAAAGGATATTCCCAAAACTGTGATTATGTAAAATGTCTTTACATGCTATAGCATTATTCACAGGAGGAGACACCTGAACTCAGTCATTTGTTGGGGTGTCCACATACTGTTGGTCAAGTAGATGTGATGATCAGATGTCTACAAACATCTATTCCCCAGGAAGTGTAAATAGAGTCATATTCGACCCCAATATAATATGGATAGTGTGACCTGTAAAAAAAAAAAAAAAGCTATCTGTGAGTCTCTGGGGTAATTGTCTATAAAATAAATACATTTTGGGTTGGCAGACCTACACCTTCCCTCCCACCTCTGAGTAATATACAAAAATTCCTGCAATTGAAGTGATTGGCATGCATTCAAAACACACAAAAAATGGTACATAGTTGCAACATATAAGCCACCAGAATATATATCAAGAACCAGTCTTTGAAGATGCATAATAAAAATCAGTTCAGCGACAGTGAAGAGTGAAGAGGTCTTGGAAAAAAGAACAAGAGGAAAAACAAGCGCATCCCAAACACAAATGTTTTTCATGTCTTTTTGTAGTATAGTACCGCTTTGCCCACCTGTACAAAAATGCTTTTTCTCTATCATGTGATTCCATTATTAGCCAGTAGAGGGAGCTTCGCCTTTCTAAAAATTAAACCACACTTTAATATGAATAGGTTTTGAATATTATTGCTACACTAACGTCCGGTACACACGATCAGAAAATCATACGAAAAATACAGATTTTGGAGCGATTGTACAATAATCTGATGGTTAGTACAGAGCTTTCGAGAGCCGATCAGGACAGTTCATCCGATATTATTTGATCGAACATGCACAAATGTTTTTTTTCGTACAGTGCCAGATTGTATGATTTTCGTTTAATCAGTACAGCTGTCGTTCGAAAATGCAATACAAATGCATTACAAGACATGACATCACTTCCAAATTTGTATTCAGTCGTACGTGAGTTGTAGTGACTTTAGTAAACTCGATCTGAGATTAGCATGCAAAAAAAACCAAAAAACGGATGATCATTCGTCCGATAATCTCATCGTGTGTACCGGGCATAAGGGCCCTCTTAGATCTTTGCATTAATTTGAATGGACACGCATTAACATACACTGTCACGTGCTAATAAGCATTGGTTTACAATGTGTATTTAGCATTTCTGACAGTGCACTGCAATGCTTGTTGCATGCTGCGCTGCATCTCATATCCAGAATATTGGGGTGCAGTATTAAACCCAAAGACAAGACAAAAATGTATTACAGGGATATACAGGGATATACTGACATATAATCACACACATAGGTTGGATTTGATGGACTTGTGTCTTTTTTCAACCTCACCTACTATGTAACTATGTAACTATATGTATTATTTTGCTGTTTATCGATTCTTTTATCTGGTGACTGCATTCATTTTTTATTTTTTTTCCTTTTTCACATTGGAATCCAGCCAGTAAATCTGTATTGTTTTCAGCATCCTTTTACAGACCAAGATGTTCTGCAGATTTAGCAGTTGAGAATGAGTGAGTACACTAAGTTAAATCAAAGTTCTCAGAGCATACCTTACATCAGAGTTCCCCTTTACATCAGAGGCCACAGTGTTCCCCCTTACATCAAAGTCCTCTCCGTACATCAGAGTTTTCAGTGTTCCCCCTTAAATCAGGGTTCCCAGAGCATTCCTTATGTTAGAGTCCTCAGAGTTCTCCCTTACATCAGAAACTGCAGAGTCCCCCCTTACAGTGTAAGG
Organism: Aquarana catesbeiana; assembly: GCF_042186555.1. Lineage (NCBI taxonomy): Eukaryota > Metazoa > Chordata > Amphibia > Anura > Ranidae > Aquarana > Aquarana catesbeiana. The sequence continues at coordinate 60,714,731 of NC_133330.1, read as the reverse complement.
GAACTCTGCGAGTTCAGAGGTAAAAGGGAAAATCAGCGGATTCAGATGTGAAAGAGGAACTCTGCAGATTCAGATGTCAAAGGGGAACTCTGCAGAATCAGATATAAAATTATTAATACCTTGTCATCCAGTCCCTGTCGGCTCTTCTCAAACTTTAACTCTCTGCTTTGTCCCCCACCCCCTCTAACCACTAACTCACTCACCGCCCAAGAGATTGCCAATCACTTCAAAGACAAGATTGATGCAATTTGTGAAGACACCTCCACTGTACGTACATCTTCCCCACCCAACACACCTTGCCTAACAGCACATTCAACACTCTTCTCTTTTGTACTGGCTACTACTGAAGAGGTTACCAAACTTTTCTCAGATGCCCAACTAACCAATTGTCCCTTGGATCCTGTTCCCTCACAGCTACTACAGTCACTCTCTTCTTCTATCCTATGCTCCCTCACTCACATCTTCAATCTCTCCCTCTCTAGTGGCACCTTCCCCTCCCCTCTAAAACATGCGCAGATCACTCCCATACCTAAAAAGCCCTCACTGGACCCTACCAACCTGAACAACTTAAGACCCATCTCATTGCTCCCATTCACCTCTAATCTTCTAGAACGTCTGCAACAGTCTTAGCTCCTACCTCAGTGAAAATAACCTTCTTGACTAGGGATGAGCTTCGTGTTCGAGTCGAACCCATGTTCGACTCGAACATCGGCTGTTCGCCCGTTCGCCGAATTGCGAACGATATGGGCCGTTCGCGCTAAATTCGTGTGGCGCGTCACGGCCCATAATTCACTGCGGCATCGCAGTGCATTGCTGGCTGATGATTGGCCAAGCATGCACTATGACCCGCATGCTTGGCCAATCACAGCGCCGTCAGTAGAGAGAGCTGTAATTGGCCAAAGCCAGGGTGGCTTTGGCCAATTATGGCTCAGGGGATTTAGTACACACCCCACACTATATAAGGCCGCCTGCACGGCGGCCCTGTGTAGTGTGTGTTCCGGTGTGCTGAGAGATAGAGAGAGAGAGAGAGACAGTGTCATTTGATTTGAGTTAGATAGATTAGGCAGAACAGTCAGTCAGTTAGCTGCACTTACAGTGTATTGTGTATATATATGCATCCCAGGTGTTGCATATATATATATACACTGTATTCAGTTTAGCTAGATCCGTTCCTGTTATCTTCTATCTAGACTATTTACATTTAATGCAGTGCGTCCTGCTCACAGTGTTCAGCTAGATCCGTTCCTGCTATTTACATTTAGTGCAGTGCGTCCTGCTCACAGTGTTCAGCTAGATCCGTTCCTGTTATCTTCTAGACTATTTACATTTAGTGCAGTGCGTCCTGCTCACAGTGTTCAGCTAGATCCGTTCCTGCAATTTACATTTAGTGCAGTGCGTCCTGCTCACAGTGTTCAGCTAGATCCGTTCCTGCTATTTACATTTAGTGCAGTGCGTCCTGCTCACAGTGTTCAGCTAGATCCGTTCCTGCTATTTACATTTAGTGCAGTGCGTCCTGCTCACAGTGTTCAGCTAGATCCGTTCCTGTTATTTACATTTAGTGCAGTGCGTCCTGCTCACAGTGTTCAGCTAGATCCGTTCCTGCTATTTACATTTAGTGCAGTGCGTCCTGCTCACAGTGTTCAGCTAGATCCGTTCCTGCTATTTACATTTAGTGCAGTGCGTCCTGCTCACAGTGTTCAGCTAGATCCGTTCCTGCTATTTACATTTAGTGCAGTGCGTCCTGCTCACAGTGTTCAGCTAGATCCGTTCCTGTTATCTTCTAGACTATTTACATTTAGTGCAGTGCGTCCTGCTCACAGTGTTCAGCTAGATCCGTTCCTGTTATTTACATTTAGTGCAGTGCGTCCTGCTCACAGTGTTCAGCTAGATCCGTTCCTGCTATTTACATTTAGTGCAGTGCGTCCTGCTCACAGTGTTCAGCTAGAGCCGTTCCTGTTATCTTCTAGACTATTTACATTTAGTGCAGTGCGTCCTGCTCACAGTGTTCAGCTAGATCCGTTCCTGCTATTTACATTTAGTGCAGTGCGTCCTGCTCACAGTGTTCAGCTAGATCCGTTCCTGTTATCTTCTAGACTATTTACATTTAGTGCAGTGCGTCCTGCTCACAGTGTTCAGCTAGATCCGTTCCTGTTATCTTCCTACTGACAGGCAGGCTTGTCTGGTTACAGTATATAAAGCTACCTGAAGAAAATTACAGGTGTTCTATTTGATCCTATTAGTACCACGGTCAGGCAGCTAGACTATTTACATTTAGTACAGTGCGTCCTGCTCACAGTGTTCAGCTAGATCCGTTCCTGTTATCTTCCTACTGACAGGCAGGCTTGTCTGGTTACAGTATATAAAGCTACCTGAAGAAAATTACAGGTGTTCTATTTGATCCTATTAGTACCACGGTCAGGCAGCTAGACTATTTACATTTAGTACAGTGCGTCCTGCTCACAGTGTTCAGCTAGATCCGTTCCTGTTATCTTCCTACTGACAGGCAGGCTTGTCTGGTTACAGTATATAAAGCTACCTGAAGAAAATTACAGGTGTTCTATCCCAGCTTAGTGCAGCTACAGGCCATTAGTATGTCTGGAAGGCCAAGAAGGAGAGGCAGACAGTCACAAGCCAATAAGAGAGGGCAAGCAGGCTCTGTGTCTAGTGCTGGTCGTGGAGACGGTGCATCCTCATCAGCACATGGCCATGGGACACGCTTGGCCTTTTTTTCGGCAGCTGGCCGTGTTGAGCCGCAACATGCGGAAGACTTGGTCGAGTGGATGACCAAGCCGTCCTCATCCTCCTCATCCTCTCTCACCCATGCCCAGGGTGCTTTGTCTGGCAAAGCAGCGGCCTCTTCCCTCAGCTCAATGTCATCAGTGACTCCTTCCCTAGCTCCACCATGTCCTCATGAGGATTCCCTCGAACTGTGTTGACCACAGTGTTGGGTACATGCTCCAGGAGGATGCCCAGCGTTTGGAAGGCTCTGATGACGATACTGAGCTCGATGAAGGCAGTAACATGAGCACGGACAGAGGGGGTGCCCAAGAAGGACAGCAATCTGGCAGTCATGCTCCCCCTGCTGCAGCATACTGCCAGGTTTGCTCCAGTGATGAGGAGGGAGGGGATGATGAGGTCACTGACTCAACGTGGGTGCCTGATAGGAGAGAGGAGGAGGAGGAGGAGGAGGAGGAGGAGGAGGAGGAGGCGGCGGCACATCACCAACGAGGCAGGATGCCCTCCAGGGGCCAGCCTAAGGGCAGCACATTGACTGCATCACACCCCAAAGCTCCACATGTGCAGGGCGCTGCAGTCTCTGCGCGTTATTCAAAAAGTTCTTTGGTGTGGGCCTTTTTTGAGACGAGTGCATCAGATCGCACCGCTGCTATTTGCAACATATGTCTCAAGCGTATCTCGCGTGGCCAAAACATCTCCCGCTTGGGTACCACATGCTTGACCAGACATATGTTGACCTGCCATGCAGTTCGTTGGCAAGCGTATCTAAAAGACCCACACCAAAGAACAAAGAGGATCTCTCCTTGCTCCTCATCAGCTGAGATTTCCAACCCCACTAGACCTTCAGTCCTCTCTGAGACCTGCAGTGAGAGGAATGAAGGTGTAGAATTAGGTGTGTCACAGCCAAGTACTTGTGGGCAATCTGCTTTTGGTACACCGACGTCAGATTGTACCAGGCAAATTTCCCTGCCCCAGCTGCTGCACCGCCGAAAGAAGTTTGCTCCCAGCCATCCACATGCCCAGCGGTTGAATGCTAGCTTGGCAAAATTGCTAGCACTTCAACTGCTGCCTTTTCAATTGGTAGACTCTGCCCCCTTCCGTGTGTTTGTGGAATGTGCGGTTCCTCAGTGGCAGGTACCCAAACGCCACTTTTTCTCACGGAAGGCGATTCCGGCTCTCTACCGGCATGTGGAAGGCAATGTCCATGCCTCGCTGGACAGGGCGGTCAGCGGTAAGGTGCATATTACCGCTGACTCATGGTCCAGCAGGCATGGACAGGGACGTTACCTAAGTTTCACGGCGCATTGGGTGACTCTGCTGGCAGCTGGGAAGGATGCAGGACAAGGTGCAGTAGTGTTGGAGGTTGTTCCGCCACCACGCCTCCAAAATGCTGATTGTGACACACCTCTCTCCTCCACCCCCTCCTCTTCTTCTTCCTCCATGGCCTCTTCCTCGGAACCAGCGGTGCTCCGTAGGCGTTCAAGGGGCTACGCAAGTACGCAGGCCAAAAGATGCCATGCGGTGCTTGAGCTGGTGTGCTTGGGGGACAGGAGCCACACTGGGGCAGAGGTTCTGTCAGCTCTGCAGGGGCAGGTTCAGAGGTGGTTGACGCCACGCCAACTTAAGGCAGGAATGGTGGTTTGCGACAATGGCACCAACCTCCTCTCTGCCCTCCGACAGGGACAAATGACCCATGTGCCCTGTTTGGCTCACGTCCTTAACTTGGTGGTGCAGCGGTTCTTGGGCAGGTACCCGGGCTTACAGGATGTCCTGAGGCAGGCCAGGAAAGTCTGTGTGCATTTCCGCCGGTCATATAATGCCAGTGCTCGGCTGACGGACCTCCAAAAGGAGTTTAACCTGCCCAAGAACCGCCTAATCTGTGACATGCCCACCAGGTGGAACTCAACGTTGGCCATGCTGCAGCGGCTGCACACGCAGCAGAGGGCCATCAATGAGTACCTGTGCGACTATGGCACCAGGACAGGGTCAGGGGAGCTTGGTTTTTTTTCCCCACGCCAGTGGGCCATGATCAGGGATGCATGCACTGTCCTGTCACCATTCGAGGAGGCCACGAGGATGGTGAGCAGTGACAGTGCATGCATCAGTGACACTGTCCCCCTTGTCCACCTGTTGGAGCACACGCTGCGTGGAATAATGGACAGGGCACTTGAGGCAGAACAGAGGCAGGAAGAGGAGGACTTCCTTAGCTCTCAAGGCCCCCTTTATCCAGACAGTGTTCCTGCGTGCCCGCCGATCACACAGGAAGAGGACGAGGAGGAAGAGGAGGAGGAGGAAGATTGTGTCAGTATGGAGGTGGAGCCTGGCACTCAGCATCAGCAGCAGTCTTTAAGGGATCAGTCCCAAGAAACACATGGACTTGTACGTGGCTGGGAGGAGGTGGCTGCGGACCATGTCGTTCTTAGTGACCCAGAGGACTCCGGACCGAATGCCTCAGCAAACCTACGCTGCATGGCCTCCCTGATCCTGCAAAGCCTGCGTAAGGATCCTCGTATTCGTGGTATCAAGGAGAAGGACCAATACTGGCTGGCAACCCTCCTTGATCCACGTTACAAGGGTAAGGTTGCGGACCTTATCTTGCCATCGCAGAGGGAGCAGAGGATGAAACATCTTTGGGAGGCCTTGCAGAAAGGTCTGTGCAACGCGTTCCCAGAGACTGGGAGGTTACAAACTCCTGTTTCTGGACAACGTGTTGCTGAGGCTTCGGTCAGTCAAAGAAGGAGCGGTGGAGAAGGTGGCCGTCTGACCGATGCGTTCAGACAATTTTTTGGTCCGCAGCCCCAAGGTATGATCGGTTCCAGCAACCATCGCCAGCGTCTGTTTTACATGGTGCAGGAATACCTAGGGGCAAGATCAGACTTGGACACCTTTCCCACCGAAAATCCTCTGGGTTACTGGGTCTTGAGGATGGATCACTGGCCAGAGCTTGCACATTATGCAATTGAGCTACTGGCCTGTCCTGCATCCAGCGTTCTTTCGGAACGCACATTCAGTGCTGCTGGAGGCGTGGTAACCGATCACAGGGTGCGTCTGTCCACCGACTCGGTCGATCGGCTGACCTTCATAAAAATGAATGAGTCTTGGATCACCACCAGCTACCAAGCACCTGATGCTGATGTAACCGAATAATTTTTTTTGAAATCTCAGATCCCTTCAAAGACTGCCTATGCTGATGCTGAGTGACTATCCCTGAGTAATTATCCTCTTCCTCCTCAATCATCACGCTGATAGCTTGTAAGAACATTTTTGGTTCTGGGCGCCACCACCAGTGCCTAAGGCACAATTTTTCAGCCCCTGTTTAACAGGGGCGTGTAATTACAATTTTTGATGTAATACTTTGCAGCAGGGCTCGTTCCTGCATTCCAACTAGAGTGTCTGTGAGGGGTTGCAGTGTTGTGGCACCAGCACCAGTGCCTAAGGCCCAATTTTTCTGCCCCTGTCTAACAGGGGCGTGTAATTACAATTTTTGATGCAATACTTTGCAGCAGGGCTCGTTCCTGCGTTCCAACTAGAGTGTCTGTGAGGGGTTGCAGTGTTGTGGCACCAGCACCAGTGCCTAAGGCCCAATTTTTCTGCCCCTGTCTAACAGGGGCGTGTAATTACAATTTTTGATGCAATACTTTGCAGCAGGGCTCGTTCCTGCGTTCCAACTAGAGTGTCTGTGAGGGGTTGCAGTGTTGTGGCACCAGCACCAGTGCCTAAGGCCCAATTTTTCTGCCCCTGTCTAACAGGGGCGTGTAATTACAATTTTTGAAGCAATACTTTGCAGCAGGGCTCGTTCCTGCGTTCCAACTAGAGTGTCTGTGAGGGGTTGCAGTGTTGTGGCACCAGCACCAGTGCCTAAGGCCTAATTTTTCAGCTCCTGTTCAACAGGGGCATGTAATTACAATTCTTGATCTAATATTTCACAGCAGGGCTCTGTGAGGGCTTACAGTGTTGTGGCCACAGCAACACCTAAGGCCCAAATTTCTGCTGAGTATATAGGGCAGGACCCTACTTTCAAACATCTAACTTACAAACGACTCCTACTTGCAAACGGAAGGAGACAACAGGAAGTGAGATGAAATCTACCCCTAGGAAGGGAAATTCTCTCCTGTAAGAGTTAATATGGGAAAACAATTTCTCCTTTCCACTGATGCTTTCCAATCCTTGTTCCACAAAAAAACCCAAATTTTCAAAAAAACATTTTTCATTGGGACAAAAAAGTGAGGTGAAATCTTCTGAAGAGGAGGAAAGACAGCAAAACAAATGTCACAGGGGTGATAACCCTTCCCTATGTTTTCCAAAAAGCTTAGAAAAGATTTTTTGGCTGGAGCTAAACACGTTAAAAATGTTCAAAATTACAAACAGATTCTACTTAACAACAAACCTACAGTCCCTGTCTTGTTTGCACCGCCTGTATACTGCTGTTCAGAGTATATAGGGCCTGGTGGCCCCACACCTTTCCTTATTTTAATTTGGGTGCGGGGTTCCCCTTAATATCCATACAAGACCCAAAGGGCCTGGTAATGGACTGGGGGGTACCCATGCCGTTTGTCTCACTGATTTTCATCCATATTGCCATGACCCGACATGACATTAAACCCGCAAGCAGTTTTAAATGAGATTTTTTCCTTTAAAAATGACATTTGGTGCAGGGACTGTTCTAAACATGGGAAACACGCGTCACTTTACAGGCATACTATAGACACCCCCCAGGTACGATATTTAAAGGAATATTTCACTTTTTTTTTTTACTTTAAGCATCATTAAAATCACTGCTCCCGAAAAAACGGCCGTTTTTAAAAGTTTTTTTTGCATTGATACATGTCCCCTGGGGTAGGACCCGGGTCCCCAAACCCTTTTTAGGACAATACCATGCAAATTAGCCTTTAAAATTAGCACTTTTGATTTCGAACGTTCGAGTCCCATAGACGTCAATGGGGTTCTAACGTTCGTGCGAACTTTCGGTCCGTTCGCGGGTTCTGGTGCGAACCGAACCGGGGGGTGTTCGGCTCATCCCTATTCTTGACCTCTTACAGTCTGGCTTTCGCTCGCAGCACTCCACGGAAACTGCCTTACTAAAACTCACTAACGATTTACTAACTGCTAAAACCAACAGCCAGTACTCTATACTCCAACTACTTGACCTCTCTGCGGCCTTTGATACTGTTAACCACCTGCTCCTTCTCAATAAACTCCAATCCCTTGGCCTAAAAGATTCTGCTCCATCCTGGTTCTCTGGCTACCTATCACAGTGCTTCTTCAGTGTTACCTAGAACTCTCTCTCCTCCTCTCAATTGCCCCTTTCTGTGGGGGTCCCCCAAGGCTCTGTTTTTGGACCCCTTCTCTTCTCTATCTACACCTCCTCCCTTGGTCAAATGTAAACCGCCCACTTGTACGCCGATGACACCCAAATCTATCTGTCTACTGCTCACCTCACTCCTTCAGTCTCCTCTCGCATTACTAACTTACTAACTGAAATATCAGCATGGAGATCACACCACTTTCTTTAGTAAATCTCTCTAAAACCACGCTATTAATTTCCCCCCCACACCTGTGCCCTCCATGACTTTTCCATCAAAATCAACAATGCAACCATCACGTCAGGGTACTAGGTGTAATCCTAGACCCTGAGTTGTCCTTTCAGCCTCAAATCCAATCGTTGTCAAAAGTTTGTAGAATTCACCTACGTAACATCTCTAAAATTCGCCCCTTTTTTAACAAATGAAACCACCAAGCTCCTCATTCACTCCCTTGTTATCTCTCGCCTTGACTATTGCAACTCCCTTCTCATTAGCCTGCCTCTCCATAGGTTATCCCCTCTTCAGTCTATCATAACTGCTGCTGTCAGACTTATCCACCTTACCAACTGCTCAGTGTCTGCCAACCCTCTCCTCCAATCCCTACACTGGCTCCCAATCGCTCAGTAAATTAAATTCAAATACTAACCATGACATACAAAGCTATTCACAAGTCTGCTCCGAGCTACATCACCAAACTTGTCTCCAAATATCACCCAAACCGTCCCCTCCGCTCTTCTCAAGACCTCCTACTCTCAAGCTCCCTCGTCTTCTTCTCCCATGCCCGTCTTCAGGATTTCTCCAGAGCCTCTCCCATCCTCTGGAACTTGCTACCTCAACCTGTCCGGCTATTCCCTACTCTTGCTACCTTCAGGTGATCCCTGAAAACTCATCTCTTCAGGGAAGCCCTTTTATATTGTAAAGCGCTGTGTAAACTGTTGGCGCTATATAAATCCTGTATAATAATAATAATAATAATAATAAAAGGGGAACCCTGTGGAATTCATGATTAGAAATGTTATTTAATTGCAAAAAATATGTATGATTGATACTATAAAAAAAATTGCTTTGCGCCGCTAAAGTGTTCGGGTTTGACTTGAAGAAAAAGTGGCAACCCTAAATTGTGAAAACCCATCCTTTACCACACATAATAACGCAACACATGGTTGCAGTATTATTCATTTTGAATGGAACCTGAGCGCATGAAGGCAACACAACTGTTGTATTGCACCACAGTTTTAGGCACAGTACTGTACATTTGCAGCCCATTCAGTTTGAATGAGCTGACTTAATGCAACACACATAAGTCGCGTTAATCCAACTCAAAGAACTGAATAGGCTCTAAAGAAAGCGTCTTAGTACATGGAAATCATTCTCGACCTCTGGGAACTTTAGGCCTCGTGCACACTGGACGTTTCTCTATCTCTCCTAGGCGCCGTTAACACTGGCAGCGACATTTTGGCAGAAAGAAATGCTTGATGCTTGTAAACGCATTTAGGCGCATTAAGTTATATCCAGTGTTTGGGCGTTAATTCATTTAATTGGCCGGAAAAATAATTCATTCTGGATATTGAAATGAATGAATGCTCTAGCACTAAAAGTGCCTAGCTTTAATGCACATTTAGACGCTTTTACATGCATCAAGTGTTTTTTTCTGCCAAAACACTGCTGCCCGTGAATGCACTGGCAGTGTTTTTTTTTCCCTCTAAATGCTCCTGCCTGTAAATTCCTCTAAAAGCCTATGTGTGCATGGACACTTAAGGCCCGTACACACAATCGGACTTTCCGACGGGAAATGTTGGATGTCAGGCTGTTGGCGGACAATCCGACCGTGTGTATGCTCCATCGGACAATTGTTGTCGAACTTTCCGCCAACAAATGTTGGCTAGCAGGTTTTCTAATTTTCCGCGGACAAATGTCTGTTGTCGGATTTTCCGATCGTGTGTACACAAGTCCAAAGTACAAACATGGTCGGAAGCAGAAGTGGTCGGTCTTGTAAACTAGCGTTCGTAATGGAGAATTAACATTGATGACGTGGCAAATTATGAAATCTGCAAATGCAGCGCACAATTCTCTTCTTCTTTAATGGGATAATAATGAAGCTGCTTTGCTGGTGATACTGATGGAATTATTGCAAACTAATTTTCAAAGGCTTTTTTTTCTAGTGATATCAAGAATAATATTATTATGGTTTTTTGTTTTTTATTTGTGCAAGTTACCACAACACCATTATCCCACAAAAATACAACTATGTTGGTGTCCCTTGTCAATTTTACATTGTATTTTTCAAAATGTAACTGCCTACTCCCAAACTGTCATTTGAAGTAAAACACAAAGCCAAGTATTATTCTCCACATTTTTTTTAATGTGCATTAAAAAAAAAAAAAAATAGACATGCTATCTGCCAATAGAAAGTAACCAAAAAGTGCATTCTATGCATCCAAAAATATAGAAAATTTACCAAATCACATCATTATTCAACCAAAAAAATAATATCAAAACAATAACTCCAAGGCCAATAATAAATAACACGTTATCTCCTCCGATTCCGCAACATGGCTGGTTGACGAACGGCCGTTCAGAAACGAACTGAAAAGCACAAAATGAAAAGTGTGAAATGAAAAGTGCGAATCAATGCTCACCAAACTTCTACTAACACAAAATTAGCAGAAGGAGCCCAAAGGGTGGCGCTAAAGAGCTGAAAATCTACGTAGTACATCTAGTAAGTCACTACGTTCATAATTGTTGGCCAACATTTGTGTGACCGTGTGTATGCAAGACAAGTTTGAACCAACACCCTTCAAACTAAATTCCACGGTTTTGTTGGCAGAAAGTCCGATCGTGTGTAGGAGGCAATAGGCTCACTAGCAGGGGGGTTTAGAGGCAGGGGAAAAAAATTGCCAGGCATCCCTAGGAGCGGCTGAAAAAACATCCAATGTGCATGAGGCCTTATTCTGAAACAAACAGCGCAGCACAGAACTTGTATAGCAAATTGCCATTGCTGGATGGCCATCAAAAGGTGGTGGTGACGTGCACTACACATTGCATTGTATGAATAATAATTCACTCATATCTTCCCACTTTCAGAAATGAGAGAGAGGGACACACTTACTGCCACACATTTTAAAGTACATCTGTCACAAGAGAAATATGGAAACTGTCATTGCTGGTTGTGTTCTGAAGTTGGCAGTTGTCTAGGTGTCTAGCTTCAGTATGTTATATTACAGACCTGAAACAAGAATACAGCAAGTGAAAACTGGAAAAAAAAAGTCAGAATTCACTATACATGTTGTGGTCATTAGCTCAATATATGGAAGGCAAATCCAGAGATTGATTGAGGAAGAATGCATCCCTTTAGGCAATGTTGCAGCTTTAGTGTTCCAGTGTTTAGTGTTGCATAGTGTTTAGTGTTGCCATCCCAACAATTGACATGGATTTTCTGCACATCCCTCCCCCCCTTTCATTGGACACCAACTGCCCACAAGTACTGTACATCCTCCCTTATGAAGTGACAGGTACACAGCTTTGACAGCCAATTGTGGCCCCCCCCCCCCTCCAGTTCACTGCGGGCTAATAAGGATTGTAACTGGGCCCCCTGGACATCCACTGGGCACTGGGCTCCTGCTTGGTTACCTCGTGGATGCTTTGGCTTTAGCCAAAGCATCCACATGACAGCCAGACATCTAGATTTTCTTTAAGGGTGCAGTAGCCCTTACATGTCTACTGAGGGTTATGGAAGATCCAGTCTTCTATTCTGTACCCTTTCTTGTTCCAAAAAAACACCAATCAGTAGCCTTCTAATTAATTACAAGTATTTATTTAGTGCCAACAAGTTTTGCAGCAATTTACATACTGTACATTCATACCCGTCCCTGCCCCAAGGAACTTATAATGTAAGATTCCTATCACACATGCATACATTTACATATTAGGGCCAATTTAGACACAAGTCAATTAACTCACCAGCATGTCTTTGGGTGTGGCAGAAAACCAGAGTACTCAGTACACAGGTTCTGAGGCTAATTAAATGCAGATAAGGCACCAAGTGAGTTTAATTACCACCTTAATCAGCCACAGAACCTGTGTAATTAATATGTGTTCGGGTTTAAAGGGATGAGGTGGCAACCATAGTGAAGACCCATATAAGTACAGGGAGGACATGCAAACTCCATGACCAGGATTGAAATAGAGAACCCTTACTCATTCACATGGGGAGGGGTGGTATCTTGGGGTCCCATTACTTAAGGGGGCTTCCAGATTCCGATAAGCCCCCCCACCCACAGATCCCCACAACTCCAGGCCAGGATTGTGGAGAAGAGGCCCTTGTACAGAACTTGAGGAGACCCCCCTTAAGGTACCCGCCAATGCCGAGAATGTGGCCTGGTATGGTTCAAAAGGGGAGGGGTCATGTGCTTGTCCCCCCTCCCCTTTTCCAGGCCTGCATACGGTACCCTCTTACAATCCATAGAAGACCCAAGGAGGAACATAACATTGTTAAGTTTTTCTTTTTGTCATGCATTCCCCGGTAGACTTTATTTCATACCTGAAGGGCCTAATATGAATTATATAGGAACCCTTTATGTGTTATTATTTTTTAATTTTTTTTTACTTTCCTGGCTCAAATACTTAAATAGCTGGGGATTCCTGGCCATGTAAGTAATATCCTCATTATACATGACATTTGGCTCCTGGCGAACAGGTAAATGTTCAAGTGTTTGTCTGAATGCCCAAACAGTCAAGGTTCAGTCTGAATTTATGTTTTAAGTAGAGAGAGTGTATCACCGCTCCAGGTGGGTCAGATCAAAGTAAAAGGTATCTCCTTCAGTCTAGAAGTCCAGGTGCTGGCAATGCTGTAGCAGTTATACATCAAAGAAATCCTGGACATCCGCACTCCAAAAATATATGCCTTTATTCAATAAAGTGTCATCCAAAATACAGGTCACATTGAATAAAGGCAAATATTTTTGGAGTGCGGCTGTCCAGGATTTCTTTGATGAATTTATGTTTTAACCAATCCTTAAAGTGTTACTAAACCCAGAACAGTAAAACCAGTGTGTATATGCAGTAAAGCATGTTTGTTATACTCACTGTGGAACCTAAGGGGTTAATCCTCCTCATTGTGTAAAAAGGCCATTTGAGCCTGTCCTCTCTGATCCTCCCCTTCTTCCAGTGTCCCCGGCCCATCTCCTGATAGAAAAGAGCCTTGGGGGCAAGCCGCACATGCTCAGTTTGGTGTGTAATGCTAGAGAGTTATTTATTATTATTATTATTATTATTATTATTATTTTTCCTTTGAGAGTGCATGTGATTAGCACAATGCCAATGAGTCCTGTCCAGACAGAGGGTCAGGGGTCCTGCAGCCTCATAGGACAATCAGAGGAGAATTAAAACTCCTCCTACAAGCTTTGACCAGTGCTCTTCTGGACACTGATAGAAGTCACAAGACTGCTGTAACAGCTGATCAGAAAAAGTATTTAACAGTTTATATTTACTAAACCTATTGCATGTCCATGTTTGGTGTGCTGTGGGAGACCGGATATAGTAAATGCAGGGTCCTGGGTTTAGTAATACTTTAAGCTCATCCCTACTTGATAACTACTAGTAGAACAGCTGTGGAGGAAAGAAATACAGAGTAATATAGGTCCAAGAAAGGAAATGTCCCTCCAAACTAGTAAAACTGATGTGATAGGACTGTTTTTTGACACCTTCTACCTAAAGGAAAACTTTGGGAATAAAGAGAAGATATGTCACTCCTTTGAACTCTTTCAGCTGTATGTCTAATCTCAGCTTTAGGTATTGAGCTATGTAAAAAAAAAAAAAAAAAAGCATTATTTTCACCAAAGCCATTAAAGTAGTAGGAATGGCTAAAATAGGCATAGATAAGTTCATGTTTTTTGGAACATGTTACATATTACACTCCTATTTAGGGTGTAACATGCTCCCGGGCTCCTGGGCTGCAAAGTTGGTTTTAGACTTCCTGCATGGGAAAGTGCAAGTAGGACTAGGAAAATGCTGGTTGTAGTACGAAGTCTATCTAATTGTATGTCTAATGCCGCGTACACACGGTCGGACTTTCCGGCATACTTGGTCCGGCGGACCAGAGTGTGCCGGACAATCCGCCCGTGTGTAGGCACCGGCGGACTTTTCCGGCGGACTTTTTCCCAAAAGCCCGCCGGACCTAGATTTGAAGAAAGTTCTAAATCTTTCCGCCGGACTCAGTTTCGGGCGGAAAGTCCGCTCGTGTGTGTGCTGGTCCGACGGAAAGCACACTCGTGTGTAGGCTGGTCCGACGGACCAGATACAACACGAGGGCAGGGTATTGCATCTCACGCTCGCTGCAATAGGTAAAACACATTTTCCTATTGCGGCGAGCGCGGGGCATACCAGGCCCTTAGGTCTGGTATGGATTATAAAGGGAAGCCCCTACGCCGAAAAAAACGGCTTGGGGTCCCCCCTAAAGTCCATACCAGACCCCGATCCGAGCACGCAGCCTGGCCGGTCAGGAAAGGGGGTGGGGACGAGCGAGCGCCCCCCCCCCCTCCTGAACCGTACCAGGCCGCATGCCCTCAACATGGGGGTGGGTGCTTTGGGGGAGGGGGGCGCCCTGCGCCCCCCCCAAAGCACCTTGTCCCCATGTTGATGAGGACAAGGGCCTCTTCCCGACAACCCTGGCCGTTGGTTGTCGGGGTCTGCGGGCGGGGGCTTATCGGAATCTGGGAGCCCCCTTTAATAAGGGGGCCCCCAGATCCCGGCCCCCCACCCTATGTAAATGAGTATGGGGTACATGGTACCCCTACCCATTTACCTAGGAAAAAAGTGTAAGTAATAAAACACACTACACAGGTTTTTAAAATATTTTATTAAACAGCTCCGGGGGGGGGGATCTTCCTCCGGCTTCGGGGGTCTTCTTCCGGCTTCGGGGGTCCCTCCGCTTCATCTTCTCCCGGCGTCCGGTTGGTTCTTCTCCGCTCTCTTCTCCCGGTGTTCCTGTTCTTCGGCCGGCTCCTCTGCTGTCTTCAAGTAGCTCTCTTGCCAGCGGAGGTCCGGACTTCTGGGCTTCTGGGCTTCTGGGCTTCTGGGCTTCTCTTCCCCAGATGTTGACACGACGCTCTCTCCTGCTGGACTGCTCTCCGAGGGCTGCGTTGTGACTTATATAGGTGGAGACCCCGCCCCCTTTTGATGTCACAGTCCCTGGGCATGCTGGGACTGTGACGTTTTAGGGGGCGTGGTCACTGGGTGATGTTGACCACGCCCCCTAAAACGTCACAGTCCCAGCATGCCCAGGGACTGTGACATCAAAAGGGGGCGGGGTCTCCGCCTATATAAGTCACAACGCAGCCCTCGGAGAGCAGTCCAGCCGGAGAGAGCGTCGTGTCAACATCTGGAGAAGAGAAGAGAAGAGAAGAAGCCCAGAAGCCCAGAAGTCCGGACCTCTGCTGGCAAGAGAGCTACTTGAAGACAGCAGAGGAGCCGGCCGAAGAACAGGAACACCGGGAGAAGAGAGCGGAGAAGAACCAACCGGACGCCGGGAGAAGATGAAGCGGAGGGACCCCCGAAGCCGGAAGAAGACCCCCGAAGCCGGAGGAAGATCCCCCCCCCCCGGAGCTGTTTAATAAAATATTTTAAAAACCTGTGTAGTGTGTTTTATTACTTACACTTTTTTCCTAGGTAAATGGGTAGGGGTACCATGTACCCCATACTCATTTACATAGGGTGGGGGGCCGGGATCTGGGGGCCCCCTTATTAAAGGGGGCTCCCAGATTCCGATAAGCCCCCGCCCGCAGACCCCGACAACCAACGGCCAGGGTTGTCGGGAAGAGGCCCTTGTCCTCATCAACATGGGGACAAGGTGCTTTGGGGGGGGGGCGCAGGGCGCCCCCCTCCCCCAAAGCACCCACCCCCATGTTGAGGGCATGCGGCCTGGTACGGTTCAGGAGGGGGGGGGGGGCGCTCGCTCGTCCCCACCCCCTTTCCTGACCGGCCAGGCTGCGTGCTCGGATCGGGGTCTGGTATGGATTTTAGGGGGACCCCACGCCGTTTTTTCGGCGTAGCGGGGTTCCCCTTTATAATCCATACCAGACCTAAGGGCCTGGTATGCCCCGCGACGGGGCTAGTAAGGTGTCAATCTCGCCGATAAAAGCGGCGAGATTGACATCCTTTTCTAGTCCCGTCGCACCTGAGTCACGTTCAAAATGAACGGACTTGTCCGTGTGTGGGCAAGTCCGTTCATTCTGAAAGTCCGCCGGAACTCCGGCGAAAGTCCGTCGGAAAGACGGGCGGACTTAGCCCGCCGGAAAGTCCCGGCGTGTGTGGGCAAGTCCGTCCGTTTTAAAGTCCGGCGCACCTGGCGGACAAAGTCCGTCGGAAAGTGTGCCGGACCAAGTAGGATAGAAAGTCCGCTCGTGTGTACGCGGCATAAGAGCTGATGGCCCAAACCTAGATGAGCCGTGGTTACAGTAACCTGTGCCCTGCCACCCCAGCACTGCGTAAGGTTATGACAGATTTATCTGTGTATTTACATCATTCCCTACATAACACTCCTTATCCCTGACATGAGTTTCTAACAGTCTGCCCCAGTAAATAGGATATTTGGAGTGTGCTTCAATGCTCTCTATGTTATGTTTGTATTAATGATGTTTCCTGTTGCTCCTCAATCTGTTCCTTTATAAAACAAGGCAATTTATCTTTTTTTTCTTTACTGTTCTTTTTGTTAACGGCTGGTTAAATCATCTCAATAAGATTCCTGGGAACAGGTGTTGGTCCTTCTGAGTGAATTATCAGTTTAGGCGGGTGTGTTGCTTTGTCGCGGGGAAGCGACGTTGGATGTTTAACCTCTTGATAACTATGATGACTTAAAATCACACGTTTTTGCTTAAATTACCAAAAATGATATCCTCTGCTATCATTAAAGGCCATCTTCAGACATAATTAAAAATAAAATACCCCCCCCCCCCCCCACACACACACACACACACACACACACACACCCACACTGCTAAATGCTCATTATGTCTAGGGGGTGCCAGAATAACGCGACTCTGTGCTCCAGGAAGGTGCCTCCAGCGGTAAGAGACATACAAAGTAGTTTATGTAACTTAATACTTTTTTGTTTAGTTTTGCTTTTGTTTTGTTTTTTTACTGTCGCTTTATTTTTTTTTTATTTATCTGACTTTTTCACTGTATTTTTATTTCTGAAAAAAGTTAAATATTGGGGCTATTTAGGGTCTGTTTTATGACACAAAACCAGGTCCAGGATAGATGAAAAGAACTTATGTAACTGTTAGAAACTATTAAAAACATACTACATCCTTAAAACTCACCCAAAGTGTATGTATATATATAAAACTTTTTTTTAATACATTAGAAAAGGATTGCATTGTTGCCAACGTCAGTATTTTTACTGGAGGCCAGTAAAAAACGGGCACTTTTCTCCTGCCAGTAAATGCCAATGACAGGAAAAGGTTTACTGGCCTCCAGTAAAAAATATGGCTGTGGCGCTCGGCTGGCCAAGACCATCTGAGTGCCTGCTACAGTGTGTTCAGGTAGTGCCAGCAGGTCTGGGGGAGGCGGTGCTTGAGCGTGCTGTGTGATGTCGTGGTGCATGGGAGCCCAGCCTTGTGTGCAGGTCTGTGGGATGGGAGCAAGGCAAGTTGGGAGTGGGACTGTCAGTGCTGTTTGGACTGGAGTGGACTGAAGGGACCACCTGGCATCAGGGCCGCCATCAGGGGGGGTACAGCCGTTACAACTGTAAGGGGCCCCGGAGCCCAATTGGCCTGCCCGGGCCAGAAGAAGGCAGCACGGGTAAAGGGGAGCCGTGCTGTGCATTACAGAATCAATCTCGGCTCATTCTGCTCTCTGTGGCATTGAGCTCAACATTGTAAAGCCTCACAGATACTCTTGTTGAGCGCAGGAACGAGCCCTGCTGTTAAATATTTGATCAAAAATTGTAATTACACGCCCCTGTTAAACAGGAGCAGAAAAATTGGGCCTTAGGCAGTGGTGGTGGTGCCCTGAACCAAAAATATTCTTAGAAGCTATCATCATGAAGATTGAGGAGGAATAGGATAGTCACTCAGCATAATAGGATAGTCACTAAGCATATGTAGTCTTCAAGGAATCCCACATGCATAGAAAGATCAATCGGTTACATCAGCATCAGGTGCTTGGTAGCTGGTGATCCAGGACTGATTCATTTTTATGAATGTGAGCCGATCAACAGAGTCTGTGGACAGGCGCACGCTGTGATCAGTTACAAAGCCTCCAGCAGCACTGAATGTGCATTCAGAAAGAACACTGGATGCAGGACAGGCCAGTAGCTCAATTGCATATTGAGCAAGCTCTGGCCAGTGGTCCACCCTCAAGACCCAGTAACCCAGTTGATGTTCTGTTGGAAAGGTCTCCAAGTCTGATCTTGCCCCTAGATATTACTGCACCATGTAATTCAGACGCTGGCGATGGTTGCTGGAACCAAACAGAACTTGGCGCTGAGGACTGAAGAATTGTCTGAAGGCATCGGTCAGCAGGCAGGGGCGGATCCAGAGTCTAGTCTCGGGAGGGGCACTGCCAGAAAATATGTTTTTTTGCAGGCAATTTATCGAGGCAGTGGCTGGTGTTAGCGCTTTCATCATCACTGCACCATGGTTGTTATGGTGTCAGGATGATTGAAGAGCATTATTTATATTATTACATTGTAATATAAAATGAAATGGTTCAACTCACGATAATGCAGAATCTGTGGGAGCCCCGAGTGTGTCACTTTCCACGTCGACCTGCCTTCACATGCAGCTTGTCACTTGCCACGTCCCTGCCACAAGCTGCGGATTGTCACTTGCCTGCCACCAGATACTGATTGTCACTTGCCCCGTCACCTGCCACATGCTGCTGATTGTCACTTGCCAGGTCCCCTGCCACATGCTGCTGATTGTCACTTGCCACGTCACCTGCCACACATTGCGGATTACACTTGCCACGTCACCTGCCACATGTTGCTGATTGTTACTTGCCACGTCACCTGCCACATGTTGCTGATTGTTACTTGCCACGTCACCTGCCACACATTGCGGATTACACTTGCCACGTCACCTGCCACATGTTGCTCATTGTGGTTGGCCTTCTAAGGTGCAGATTGTCAGAGTGAAGGCAGGCAGCAGAGAGATGATGTAATCTGTCTGCTGCCCACGGCTGTACAGTGAGGGCGGAACTGCAGTGATGCAGGGCGGGCGGTGAGAGATAATGTCATCTCTCTGCTCCCCGCCCGCCGGCTCACTGACTGGCCAGTCTCTCCGCTCACCTGTGGACTGGCCCGCCCCCTCACTCACTGTCTGTCCTGCACGCCCGCACACTCAGCTGGTGACCCCCCCCTCACTCGTCCGCCGGTGCCAACCTGCCCGCTCATTAACACGCACACTCGGCTGGCGACCCCCCCTCACTCATCTGCCGACCTGCCCGCTCAGAGCCTCAGGCTCTCTCTCACCTGGCCCGCCTGCTCGTTAACCGGCACACTTGGCCTCCCGCCCGCTCACTCATCCGCTGACTGGTCTCAGCTGTCACAAATTTCTTGGAGGGGGCAATTGTCACATTGCCCCCCCCCCTGGATCTGCCCCTGTCAGCAGGCCACCTTCCCCACCGCTCTTTCTGTGACTAAACGAAGCCTCAGCAACATGTTGTCCAGCACCAGGAAATTGTAACCTCCCAGGCTCTGGAAACGCATTGCACAAACCTTTCTGCAAGGCCTCCCGAAGATGTTTCATCCTCTGCTCCCACTGCGAAGGCTGGATAAGTTCTGCAACCTTACCCTTGTAACGTGGATCAAGAAGGGTTGCCAGCCAGTAATGATCCCTCTCTTTGATACCACAAATCCTCGGGTCCCTTCGCAGGCTTTGCAGGATCAGGGAGGCCATGCAGCGTAAGTTTTCATAGGCATTCGATCTGAGTCTGAGTCCTCTGGGTCACTAAGGATCACATGATCCTCAACCACCTCCTCCCAGCCACGTACAACGCCATGGGTTTCTGGGGACTGCAAACAATCCCTTGAAGACTGCTGCTGATGCTGAGTGTTATCCTCCACCTCCATGCTGACACAATCCTCCTCCTCTTCTTCTTCTGGTGTGATTGGTGGGCCCGCAGGAATACTATCTGTGTAAAGGGGGCCTTGAGAGGTAAGGAAGTCCTCCTCTTCCTCCCGCTGTTCTGCCTCAAGTGCCCTGTCCATTATTCCACAAAGCGTGTGCTCCAACAGGAAGACAAGGTATTACTGATGCATGCACTATCACTGCTCACCATCCTCGTGGCCTCCTCAAATGGTGACAGGACAGTGCATGCATACTTGATCAGTAGCCACTGGCGTGGCAAAAAAAAAGCCAAGCTCCCCTGACCCTGTCCTGGTGCCATACTCACACATGTACTTATTGATGGCCCTCTACTACGTGTGCAGCCGCTGCAGCATTGCCAACGTTGAGTTCCACTTGGTGGGCATGTCACAAATGAGGTGGTTCTTGGGCAGGTTACATTCTCTTTGAATGTCAGCCAGCCGAGCACTGGCATTATATGACCGGTGTAAATGACCACAGACTTTCCTGGCCTGCCTCAGGAGATCCTGTAAGCCTGAGTACCTGCTCAAGAACCGCGGCACCACCAAATTCAGGACATGAGCCAAACAGGGAACATGGGTCAAGTGTCCCTGTCGGAGGGCGGAGAGGAGGTTGGTGCCATTGTCGCATACAATCATTACTGGCTTAAGCTGGCGTGGCATCAACCACCTCTGAGCCTGCCCCTGCAGAGCTGCCAGAATCTCTGCCCCAGTGTGGCTCCTGTCCCCTAAGCAGACCAACTCAAGCACCGCATGGCATCTTTTTGTCTGAGTGCTTGCGTAGCACCTTGAACGCCTACGGAGCACTGCAGGTTCAGAAGACAAATCTGCAGAGGAAGAGGCCATAGAGGAAGAGAGCTGTGGCAGAATCACCACTACTAGCATTTTGGAGGCGTGGTGGAAGAACAAGCTCCAACAATACTGAACCCTGTCCTGCATCCTTCCCAGCTGCCAGCAGAGTTACCCAGTGCACCATGAAAGAAAGGTAACGTCCCTGTCCATGCCTGCTGGACCATGAGTCAGCGGTAATATGCACCTTACTGCTGACTGCCCTGTCCAACGAAGCAAAGACATTGTCTTCCACATGCTGGTAGAGAGCTGGAATGGCCTTCTGTGAAAAGAAATGGTGTTTGGGAACCTGCCACTGAGCTACGGCACATTCCACAAATTCATGAAAGGGGCAAAGTCTACCAGCTGAAAAGGCAGCAGTTGCAGTGCTAGCAATTTGGCCAAGCTAGCATTCAGACGCTGAGCATGTGGATGGCTGGGACCGAATTTCTTTTGACGGTTTAGCAACTGGGGTAGGGAAATTTGCCTAAAATCCGATGTTGGTGTACCGCTAGCAGATTGGCCGCAAGTACTTGGGACACCTATTTCTATACCTTCATTCCTCTCAGTGCAGGTTTCTGAGAGGACTGGAGGTATAGTGGGGTTGGAGATCCCAGCTGATGAGGAGCAAGGAGAGGTCTGCCTTGTTCTTTGATGTGGGTCTTTTAAGTGCTGTTGCCAACGGACTGCATGGGAGGTCGTCATATGTCTGGTCAAGCATGTGGTGCCCAAGCGGCTGCTGTTTTGGCCACGCTTGATACGCTTCAGACATATGTTGCAAACAGCAATGGTGCGATCTGCTGCACACGTGTCAAAAAAGGCCCATACCAAAGAACTTTTCAAAATATGCGGGTAGTCCTGCACCTGCTTAGCTCTGCAGTGCGATGCAATAGGGTGGCTGCACTTAAGCTGCCCCCTGGAGGGCATCTTGCCTCGTTGGGGATGTGCCTCCTCCTCCTCCTCTCTTCTATCAGGCACCCAAGTAGAGTCAGTGACCTCATCATCCCCTCCCTCCTCGTCACTGGAGCAAACTTGGCAGTATGCTGCAGCTGGGGGAACATGACTGCCAGTTTACCTGGGTACCATCATCGGAGATTTCAAATCGCTGCGCATCCTCCTGCAGCATGTACCCGACACTGTTGACGAATAGTTTGGGGGACTCCTCCGTGCATGATGGTGGGGCTAGGGAAGGAGTGACTGTTGACATAGAGCCCATGGAACAGGCTGCTTTAGCAGGTGCATTGGCAGGCAAACTACTGTGAGCCTGGGTGATATAGGATGAGGGGGATGAGGACAGCTTTGTTATCCATTCCACCAACTCTTCTGCATGTTGTGGCTCAATAACACAGCCAGCTGCAGAAAAAAAGGATAAATGTGCCTTACGGCCACGTGCTGAGGATGCACCGTGTCCACGACCAGCACTGTTGACTGTAGACACAGAGCCTGCTTGCCCTCTTCTAGTGGCCTGTGAGCATCTGCCTCTCCTTGGTGGCCTTCCGGACATGCTGTAAATTTTGTTTAGCAAAACCACACTACACAGTATTGTGTGCTGTGTACACCACCAGAAAAGTAGTAGCAACTGCACTATGGGTGCACGGTACTGTGTACACCAACAGAAGTGTAATAACAACTATGGGTGCACTGTATTTATTGTGTACTGTGTACACCACCGGAAAAGTAGTAGCAACTGCACTATGGGTGCACGGTACTGTGTACACCAACAGAAGTGTAATAACAACTATGGTTTCACTGTATGTATTGTGTACACCACCAGAAAAGTAGTAGCAACTGCACTAGGGGTGAACGGTATTGTGTACACCACCAGAAGTCTAATAGCAACTATGGGTGCATTGTATGTATTGTGTACTGTGTACACCACCAGAAAAGTAGTAGCAACTGCACTAGGGGTGCACGGTACTGTGTACACCAACAGAAGTGTAATAACAACTATGGGTGCACTGTATGTATTGTGTACACCACCAGAAAAGTAGTAGCAACTGCACTAGGGGTGCACGGTATTGTGTACATCACCAGAAGTCTAATAGTAACTATGGTTGTACTGTATGTATTGTGTACTGTGTACACTACCAGAAAAGTAGTAGCAACTGCTCTATGGGTGCACAGTAAAGTGTACTGTGTACACCGCCTGAAGTATATTAGAAAAAGTACACCAGGAATGGCCTGCAGTCAGATATAGGCTTGGCTACACTGGATGCAGTGTATATATATATATATATATATATATATATATATATATATATACACGAGACTGGCTGTATATATATATATATATATATGTATATTAAATACACTGCAGCTAACTGAATAACCTGCCTGCCTGAAGTATATTAGAAAAAGTACACCAGGAACGGCCTGCAGTCAGCTATAGCTAAACTGGATGCAGTGGATATATATATACCAGAATGTTTGTATATATATATATATATATATATATATATATATATATATATATATATATATAAAATACACTGCAGCTAAATAGAATAACCTGCCTGCCTGCTCAATCTAAATGACACTCTCTCTTTGTCCGCACCAACAACACACTACACGGGGCCGACGTGCAGGCAGCCTTATATAGTGTGGGGCATGGACTTAGTCCCCCTGAGCCATGATTGGCCAAAGGCACCCTGCCCAATTATGGCTCTCTTAGCTGAGGGCGCTGGGATTGGTGGTCATGGTGCATGCTTTGGCCAATCATCATACAGCAATGCACTGCGCTCCCACGGTGCATTATGGGGCATTACACGGCGCTCGAATTTGGTAAGAACGCCCTATAATGCTCGGTTTTTCGACAAAGGGGTGAACAACCAATGTTCGAGTCGAACTCATGTTCGACCCGAACATAAAGCTCATCCCTATCAGACATTCAGCTCTTTACTGCCACTTCTGGCTACTATGTGCATGTGCACCCCTCGTGTACCGTGCTTCTCTGTGCCAGCAACATGTCAGCTTTGTAAAACGAGCTGGGACCAGGTAGGAAGATCTTCTTTACAAGTAGGGTCTGTGAAGGAAATGGAGGGGGGCATTTTGTGTACAGGGAGGGGCCAGAACCTTGTGTGTTTACAGGTTTATGTATATGTGGGGCTGAAATATATACAGGCGTGTGGTTGGGGGGGCTTTTATATATACAGGTGTGTGTGGGGGGGCTGACATATATACAAGGGTTTGGGGGGGCTGACATATATTAGACTTTTCCAGTCTAAAATCTGATGGACTTTAGATTTGGAACATGCTTCAAATCTTTACGTTGTAACTCCGCCGGACCCAGAAATCCGCTCGTCTGTATGCTAGTCCGACGGACAAAAACCGACGCTAGGGTAGCTATTGGCTACTGGCTATCAACTTCCTTATTTTAGTCCGGTGTACGTCATCACCTACGAATCCGTCGGACTTTGGTGTGATCGTGTGTAGGCAAGTAAATTCGTTAAAAAGTCAGTCGGAAGTCCGTCAAAAGTCCGTTGAAAGTCCGCCGGAAAGTCCGTCGGACTAGTCCAGTCAAAAAGTCCGACCGTGAAGAAGGCTTTATAGTCACATGGACTGAAAGTGAGAGAAATTCCAAAATTTTGCTTTGTTAATGGAACAGAAATAGAGGGGAAATCTGTCAATGGAGACTCTTGTTTTGATGACAACTGGTGCTTTGTAGAAATGTGTTTTTACTTCCTGTTGCATATCTGGGAATTTCCCCAGTAGACCATAGTGCAAAGCAAAAAGCACTTTATCACTTTGTCCAAAAAAGAAAGAAAAGAAAAAAGCTTGGCCTGTAATTAACCTGCACACGACTGCCACGGTGACTTGCAAGACGACTTCTGTATAGAAGTCTATGCAAGTCGCTCCCAAAGTAGTACAGGAACCTTTCTTCTAAGTCGGAGCGACTTGCGTCGCTCCGATTAGAATGGTTCCATTGTACAGAACGGGAGGCGACTTGTCAGGCGGCTAGGTCGCCTGACAAGTCGCCCCCGTGTGAACCGGCTCTTAGACTTTAGTGCTTGTTATTTATGTACTATTATTGACATTTTACTTTTTATTTCACTTCTTTTTATTTCTATGACATTAAAGCGAAGTTCCACCCAAAAGTGGAAGCTCCGCTTATCTGCCTCCTCCCCCCCCTCCGGTGCCACATTTGGCACCTTTCGAGGGGGAGGGGGAGTGGGTACCTGTTTTTGACAGGTATCCATCTCCACTTTCGAGAGATCTTGCCTCGGTGAGATCACTTGGAATTTCGGCCCCCCTCCTCCTTCCCCCGCCACCGGGCTATTCAGAAAGTGCAGCGCGCTTCATGCATGCGCAGTAGGGAACCGGCTGTGAAGCAGCAAGGCTTCACTGCCGGCTCCCCTTACAGGCAATGGTGGCCGCAGCACTCGAGTGCCAATAGAAACATCGGCTGGGCTGCCGACATCGCTGGATTCCATGACAGGTAAGTGTCCTAATATTAAAAGTCAGTAAATCAGCTACAGTATGGGGTTGATTTACTAAAGGCAAATCCACTTTGCACTACAAGTGGAAGTGCAGTCGCTGTAAATCTGAGGGGAAGATCTGAAATGAGGGGAAGCTCTGCTGATTTTATCATGCAGTCATGTGCAAACAAAAATGCTGTCTTTTATTTTCCTTGCATATTCCCCTCGGATCTACAGCGACTGCATTTCCAAGTGCACTTGCAGTGCAAAGTGGATTTGCCTTTAGTAAATAATAATAATATTGAGCAGGGAGGGAACTAGGACCACAGCCGCGGAGTAACCCAGCCGGGAGCCGCATTTGCCGATGCAGCTTCTATAGTTCCGGCTGCAGGTCCCGCAGGCGCGTGATCTATATCTGCACTGCCCCCCACCTCCGGCCCTTCTCTCCTTTAGAAGCAGCGGACTAGCCTGGATAGCAGCAGGCAAGTGGCTTCAGGCAGCCTGCTAGATCAAGGTGAGTGAGTGAGAGAGACAGCACTGAGCAGGGCAGCGGGTGGGCAAATGATGTACCAAAAAAAAAAATAGCCAACCAATTGATGAACCTTACCCTGGCTTGTCACTATATATATATACATATATATATATATATATATATATATATATATATATATATATGTATATATATATATATATATATATATATATATATATATATATATATATATATATATATATATATATATATATATACATATATATTACATACTTTTTTGCTGACAAGCCAGGGTTCATAGAATTTTAATTGTATATGTAATATATATTTATATTTATTTATTTTTTTTTACAATATATATATATATATATATATATATATATATATATATATATATATATATTGCGTAAAAATAAATATATATATATATATTACATATACAATTAAAACTATATGAACCCTGGCTTGTCAGCAAAAAAGTGTGTGTGTGTGTGTGTGTGTGTATATATATATACAATTTTGAAAATGCCTGTGCCATCTCCACTTGAGGATTAGGGATATACCGGGCGAAGCAGGCTGACTTCCACCTGCCTAGTCTTTTAATGACGTGGTCTGGGACCCCGTGGCGGGATGCTGCTGAGGAGAAAGGAGTGGCCGGAGTACTGACTAGGGTTAAGGTGAAGGTTGCGGAGAAGTATCCTTATGTGTTTCACAAACTGACAGGCACTTAAGGGTTTGACTGGAAACGGTAGAAGGGGACTGGAGTCAGGCAGGAGTGACAGAAGATGATTAAGTACGGTGACTGGACACCAGTCATTATTGGTTTTGTAAAGGTGAATGTCCACTCTAGAGCCTGCCTGCTGAGTTTTAGAAACCTTGAGGTGGAGGACGAAGTGGTCTTGGTAGCGAACCAAGTGCCATCTGCGTAGTACTTGGCCTGCGGGGTTGTTACAGGTAAACTCGCAAGGTCACAAGAACCCGTAGTAGGCCAAGTATATGGCTGCTTGTAGGACCGTACTGGAGAGAAGACCGAATGGAGAAGTATTCAGAATGGTCGACTTTTCCCTAAAGATGGGCCCCGTAATGGGTAAACGTTTGGTACTGACCACCGGTTGGTGTTTCTGAGTGCCACGTAAGATGGCTCGGATAGCGAGGGACGAAAACAGTGAAGACTTTGCAGGGTCTTGAAGAGTCAAGAAATGTTGTATGCCGGCTAGGTATAGCCGAATAGTATTATGGGATAAGGCCAGCTGAGTGTGGCAATATGAAATGAAGGCCAGTACTTGCTTGACATCTGTTGTTCCCTCGAAGCAGGGTGCCAGAAATTTATTGAACGCCCTCCAAGCTGTCTGGTAGGCTTTGAGTGTGTTATGGGACAGTGAGTGATTGATGAGCTGTGTTGCTCCTTGTAAATGTTGAACTAGTCCAGGGTCAGCTGAGACCAAACGGGGATAGGGGCCGACACTGGGTCGGCTCCAGGAACCTGTTTGAAAAAAGAAGCGTAATTAAAACGTGACAGTGCGTCTGCAGCTAAGTTGTATTTGCCTGCAATAAATGAGCAGTGGATATTAAATTGATGTTGCAAAGACAGTTGTACCAATCTGCGCAGGAAGGACATGACTGCTAGGGACTTGGACCTGCCTTTGTTGATAATGTCTGCCGTGGCCTGATTGTCGGTGGTGAAGACCACAGTTTGCCCTGTCCAATGATGACCCCAGAGCTGTGCGGCTGCCACTATGGGATAGAGCTCGAAGAGGGAGGATGTTCGGGTGAAGCCGGGTATCTGCGGAGGCCAGGGTCCTGAAAACCATTGGTGGCCAAAAATTGCCGCAAAGCCTGTAGAAGCTGCAGCATCTGTCACAACCTGGGGTGAATGGGCTGAAACCGTAGGTATAAATAGGGATATACCATTCCAGGCGGAAAGGAATTCCTCCCACATAGATAGGTCCGCTATTGCTGCGGTATCTAGATTTAGGATCTGATCGGGGTCTTGAGTTTGTGACAGAAATACCAGCAGACATGACACAAAGTGCGACCTTGTGGAATAATTCGCATGGCGAAATTAAGCATTCCCAGGAGAGATTGCAGCTGCTTTTTAGTACACCCCCTAGTGTGGGTGAACTCTTGGAGGACCGCCCTAATGCAGGTTAGTTTGTCGAGGGGGAGACTAGCCTGCATGGTGCCGGTATCTAAGTTGACCCCAAGTAATGGATGACCTCTTGACACTGAGCTTTGTGCAAGAGTATCCAGGTGAGGGACTGAGCGAATGTGTCGAAGAGCCAAGGGCTACTCTTTGAACCGAAAGTCAATTTCGTGGCAAAATAGTATGCCTCCTTCCACTTGATGCCATGCCAGCACCAAAGGGATGGGTGGATAGGCAGGAGCTTGAATGCGTCCGAGATGTCGGCTTTGGAGAGCCAGGCGCCTGTACCTGCTTTGATGATTGCTTGGATTGCCATATCCACGGAGGAATATTTTAGGGAGAACTCTTCAGAGGGGATTAGGGAATTGGACTGGGGATGTGGGAAGAATGAGGCGCAGACAGGTCGTACACCAAACGTAGTTTATTTGAGAACTTGCCCTTGACAAGCCCAATAGGGCTGACTCTCCAAATACTGAAAGGGGGCTGATTGAAGGGGCCTATAATGAACTCTCCATCTATTTCTGTTTGTAAGAGCTGGTCTATGGCCTGCTCGTCAGTGACCGCTGAGCGGAGATTCCTACATTCATAGGTAGTATGGGGCAGTGAAATGAGGCCGGTGTGAAACCCTTCTGAGAAACCTTGGATAAGGTAGGTGGCAAGGGAGGGGGTGGGGTGTGAGGTGAGGTAGAGCCCTAGCCACAAGACGTTGACTCGGCTTAGTCATGCCCTCTTCTGTTGCTTGACTTCGCACAGGTTTCTTGGATGCGCTCTTTGGCATAAGGTGCAGATGTGGAGCAGGCGGCACTGACTGAAGTTGCAGGACCCGTAGTTATAATTGTTGCAGATGGCTGCCCCTCCCACGGTTCGGACTGGGCGTCCGAATTTGTCCACCTGAGGCGTTTGTGCAGGGGCCGACTGACCCTGAAGTGCACCGGAGGTGGAGGGAAATTTGAAGGGGCGTCTGATTGTCGCATTGGCGCACCAGGTGGCGGTGTGAGTGGAGGACTGGCAAATTGCACACAGTGGTAAGCGCAAGCCGGCAAAGTGGCGACAGAACAGCTCTGTGTCCATGAGGCTCCAATTTGTGGTTGTTTGAAACTGTGTGAGTCTGGCTGCTGCCTTTGCGGAAAAAGAACGATGATAGTCATAAAATTAAAATCCTCCATACTTGTACCCCAGATCTACTACGGTATGGAGGTATAAGTCCAGCTCTTCCCTCCTGCTGGGGGCGCCTAAACATAGGACATCCCTCAGCATGCCAAAGGCCAATGCGAATTCTGGGACAGATAATTTCCGATTGAGTCTGGGGTCTTTGGCCTTAAGGACCACCGACACGTCACCCCAGGTATAGGCCTTATTTTCTGCCAGATCATGGACAGAAATGAGGAGAGAGGCAAGGTTGACGTCCCTGCCATCCAGAATGTCCTTCCTGATAGTGGCCGGAACCAAATGGGAGGGGTAGACAATGGGGCTCCACCCTGTGGTACCTGCAGGAAGAGGTGTCAAAACTTGGGTTGCGGTCGGGTCAGGAATGGCCGTGGCCGGCCGAGCCTCGAGGAGAGCCACTCTGGTTTGTACGTCCGTGACCGAGGAAGACAGGGACGCTACCATAGTGTGGAGTTGTGAGATGGCAGAGGATATTGACTGGAGAGACGCCTGCTGGATGCTGGGTCCTGCTGCGGCTGGTGGGGGGAAGAGGAGCTTGAAGAGCTCGCCTTTCCTGGCTGTAGCGGGGAAGGGCACGCCTCTGCGTCTCAGCTCTGCCGTCAGCTTGGGAATAGTCCATCCCCTGAGGGACTGCACACTGCCGCTGTCTGAGACTGCAGAGGGGCCGTGAGGTCTTCGCTGTCGGCCTGGGACATAGCTGATCTAGATAAGATATCCTGTCCTTGAGATCGTGTTTTGGTTGACTGGAACCTGTTGGGGGTGACATAAATTTTAAGTTTGCTTCCTTTCCCTAAAGCCATACTTACCCAGCTTATGCTCCTTTTTTTTTTTTTTACCTGGGGGGATATCGTCCAACCTGGTGCAGGGTGGACCTACTGAACTTTGACTGACCTGGAGGAAAATGAAAGGTGACAACTCGTGAAGGGTTTGCTAACTAATCTTAAAGTAGTACTTGTATGGTGATTTAAACGACAGGTGCATGGAATGAAACAACTAAGTGAAATGTAAATGCCATGATGGTGGCACGAATCGATATGCTGTGACTGCGACAAGCTATGAGTCGAACTGTGGGGTCTGGCATGAAATGAGACCCGGACTGTTGTGGCCTAACAGATTGAATAGATACCTTACGAATGCTTAAGATTCAAATCTTAAGTGCGGTGTAGCAACAACGAAATGAATGAAATGTTTGCCTTGATCATGAAATGAATGAAATATCTTGCCATGACAGAGGTCTGGCTCGGTCATGCTGTGACTGCGACTGACAACGAACTGGACTCTGGAGCATGTACTGAAATGAGGCAACAGAAAACACTGGTGCACACCGGAACAAATCGGTGCATCTTTAGATGCGACTGGATTCGAATCGGAGCGCAGTACGTAACAATGAAATGACTGAAATGTTTTACTCTGACCGAGGCATGAATCGATTGTGCGCCACTGCGACTGACAGTGAACCGAGCACTGGTACAGGTAAAGGATAAGCCGAAACAACATGGGCACGCCGTAACGAATCGGTGCATGTCGGATGCGACTAGATTTGCAACGGTGGTGTGATATGTGGGAGTGAAATTAATGGTATTTAATTCTCATGACAGAGATTCGGATCGGTCGCCCGACATCTGCGACTAACCACGATCTGGACTCTGGAGCATGTACTGAAATGAGGCCGAGCCCTGGGGCACACCGTAACGAATCGGTGCATCGAAGATGCGCCTGGATTCGAACCGGAGCGCGGTAAGTGAGAGTGGAGTAGTTTGTTTGCCATGACAGAGGCACGAATCGATCATGCCGCTGTTGTGACTGACTACGAATCGGACTCTGGAGCATGTACCGAAATGTAGCAAATACCTGGGGCACGCCGAGACGAATCGGTACGTTTTTTGATGCGACTGGATTCGTATCGGAGCGTGATACGTGACAGTGAAATGCTGGCCATGACAGAGATACGATTCGGTGAGTCGTGACGAGCGACTGACAACGAATCTGACTCTGGAGCATGTACTGAAATGAGGCCGTAAGCAACTGGGGCACACCGAAGCGAATCGACGCATCTTTAGATGCAACTGGATTCGAATTGGAGCGCGGTATGTGACTGAAATGAACGAAATGATTTGAAATGGTTTGAAATGTTTGAAATGTTTAGAAATGTTTCTGAAATGAGAAATGACTTAGTATCGAACTGACACGAGTCGATAGAAAATTGCGAATTTGCGAATCACAACGGTTTGTCTAATGAAGCATGGTAACAATTGTTTAGACATGCCTAAATTAAGCGACGTCTACGTCGTGGTGGTTTACAAATAATGAAAATAGCTAACATAACGATAGTGCGAGTAGTATGCGTTGCGGTTACGTTGTGAAATTGCGAGTGATTTGTAAGTTTGATATCACGGTTTAGTGACATGATATCTAACAATGCGTGAAAACAAAACGTCAGTCGGAACCCTACCTGCGACAGCCGAGCCAGACGCGTAGTACAAAAATATGAATCGGTAACGAGGACCTTGAAACTCTCGAGCACGGAAATTTGCGAATGCGGGAACTTGCGAGACAAGAACTCAAGGACGCTGGTTTTCGAATAGTCGGCCTAGTGACGTATATCGCGCACAGGAAACCGACAAGTACCACAGGCGAGTGGGCTGGTTAAATACCCCCCGGGCTCCTCCCATAAATTCAGGCCACCATACTGGCCTTCCTATATATATATATATATATATATATATATATATATATATATATATATATATATATATATATATATATATATATATATATATATATACATATACATACACACAGACGCACGTGTGTTTGAGCTTTGGTTTGAGGTGCACACCCTAATGCAATAGGCTGCGCACGCCTATGGGAAGGGGAGTTTTAGACTAGAAGATTTAGATGGGGTTGACTAAAAAACTGAAGCTGAACGCCAGCTAACACTTTTAAAGCATTACCAGCAACAGTTTTTTTTTCTTTTGGGATAAAGAGTTTACATAAATGAATAAAAGCTGATCATTGTAAACTCCCCTAAAAGTGGTTAATGTTTTTTTCTTAATTCTCTCATTGCCACTTTTGCTAGACTACTTGGTCTGTTAAAGGTAGTTGAAAAACAAGACTTACAGGCTGGATGACCAAGTGAAAACAAAAAGAAAGAAAACTAATGCAGCCACCATACCACATCCAAGTTAAGAAATAGAAAGCTGCAATTTATTTTATTTTTGTTTTGGGGTTTAATACTACTTTGACAACCACCTTAGAACTCACTATTATATTTTTATTGCTGTCTATATTCCCACTAGGGAGATTCTATTTATTCTAAACATCAGACACCAAAAATGAGAGAACATTTTTTTTTCTTACTTCCTGTTACATCTTTGGGAGTCTTGCCAAAATCACGGAATGTCAACAGTTTCCCAATTTTTCCAAAAATTTCATGGAAATTAAAACTCAATTTTGCTCATTTATCATAATAGTCAATAGGCCAGTGAGGAGCTTGTAAAAACAATATGGTCTGACATTTAAATGTGCTGTTTACACAGATGTAATATACATGAAGTAGTATGGGGATTTTATAGGGGAATGAGTTAATTATAACTAAATGATATTTTGAATATCATGGACTTTCTAAAGGTCTCCTTGAACAATGCACGTCATCAAATCTTTTTGAAAAACGGAATGCCCAGTATGTTCTTTGTAGAAAACACTAGACTTTCTCCTAAATATATTAAATATATCTCCTCTTTTTTTCTGTGGAGGATACATTAGGCCAAGGTTCTCTGTTGTGATAAGGTAATTTATCATCCTCTTGTTCTTTGGCACAGCATCTACTCAGACATGCTCTTTCACACTACTGTCCTCTTTCATCTAGCTCTTCTTTCATACTTTAGTAATTCTCCTGGATCTTTCCTGACTTTCTTGCTCCAGGATTTCTTTTCAGTAGATGAAAAGATCTGTCTTTAAGTGGAACAACAATGATCTTTTTAACTTATTAAGGTTTTTCTAAAGCTGCTTTATTGGTTGTTTAGTAAAACAGAGTTGGGCACCTACCGGCGGGAGCATAAGGTTAATGTTTGATGGAAACTTTCAATGCCAGTTTTGGCAACTAAAAAAAAAGTATGGTTCAAAGTTTTCAAGAGCATATGACAAGCATGGGTTTGATGGGCTACATTCAAACCTGTGGGCTGTAGCGTGTGATAATGTTCTGGAAGATTCCTCTTTCATACAGTATGTTAGACCTTAGAAGATGAGGAGAGACCTAAACACTGGGGAAGAATCCCTTGTCTGTTGCTCAACATATTTGCCGTGGACCTGTGATTTCAGGTCCATCTATTACAAGGGCTCTGAACCTTTTTACGATTACAGACCTCCAATGGATTTCCAAAAATGTCTCTATCGCCCACTCAGCAGACTGTCAAAATGTTTATCATCAACAGTTAGATTTCAGTAATGCTTCAAAAGATTTCACTAGCTTAGTTTTATTTTTTTACATATGGATAGCTAGGAAAGAAAATCCTAAGAATGTTATCATATTTATTTCTATGAAAGCAGCAAATCAGAAATGCACAAGCTAGCTACAACTAGAGATTGTTGCTGCTGTTTATGTAAAGTCAAAACACGGAAATAAGGTAAAGTCACTGAAAATTTTATTTGCATGTCATCCGACACATGGGGGGTTGATTTACTAAAACTGAAGAGTGCAAAATCTGGTGCAGCTCTGCATAGAAACCAATCAGCTTCTAACTTCAGCTTGTTCAATTAAGCTTTAACACAAAAACATGGAAGCTCATTGGTTTCTGTGCAGAGCTGCACCAGATTCTGCATTTTTCAGTTTTAGTAAATCAACCCCACTGAGTTGATTTCTTCACTTTAACCCTATTCACTTGCAACAAAAAGGTATTTGAAAGTGTTTGACGGAGGGGGCAACTAAACTTAGTTGAGAGATCTGATCACTGGCTGATTTGTGTTATAACTGTCTCAATCCATATTGGTAAAAGTGATTTTTTTTTAAATAGTCAGAGATCAAGTCCCATACCCAACCCCCCCTTCTTTATTTGAATGTGTGCACTTTTTTGAAGTATAAGTGCAGAGTAGTGCAGAGTTACATAATGGTCATAGGGACCACACAAATGAAAAAAGTTGCGACAATACAGCAGATATCTGGTACTCAAAATTCTGTAACTTATGCAGAGGTTCAATCCTACAGTGACTGTTGCAGAAAAGAACTTTAGACAATTAACAAAGGAATATTGATAGGGTGATGAAGCCCAGTAGATTACCACTGCATTGAACAATTAGTAATTGAGTTATTGTGAGAGACAACACAACCCTTAGGTGGGTTTTATGGTCTAAAGTGGTGTATGTGGGGTATTATATACTATTCATCCTGCATTGGACCAAAGGACACTAGGTGGCGACTACTAGTGTCACTCACATGTGGCAGGGGTTTGCAGCTGGTGGTCCCAAATTTTGTTTTACTTAGATGGGCAACCCTTATACAGTATCTCACATTTTTGTAAATATTTTATTATATCTTTTCATGTGACAACACTGAAGAAATTACACTTTGCTACAATGTAAAGTAGTGAGTGTACAGCTTGTATAACAGTGTAAATTTGTTGTCCCCTCAAAATAACTCAACACACAGCCATTAATGTCTAAACTGCTGGCAACAAAAGTAAGTACACCCCTAAGTGAAAAATTCCAGACTGGGCCCAGTGTCAATAGTTTGTGTGGCCACCATTATTTTTCAGTACTGCCTTAACTCTCTTGGGTATGGAGTTCACCAGAGCTTCGCAGGTTGCCACTGGAGTCCTCTTTCACTCTTCCATGATGACATCACGGAGCTGGTGGATGTTAGAGACCTTGCGCTCCTCCACCTTCCGTTTGAGGATGCCCCACAGATGTTCAATAGGGTTTAGATCTGGAGACATGCTTGGCCAGATCATCACCTTTACCTTTCTTTAGCAAGGCAGTGGTCATCTTGAAGGTGTGTTTGGGGTCATTATCATGTTGGGATACTGCCCTGCGGCAGGGAATCATGCTCTGCTTCATTAAGTCACAGTACATGTTGGCATTCATGGTCCCCTCGATGAACTGTAGCTCCCCAGTGCTGGCAGCACTCATGCAGCCCCAGACCATGACACTCCCACCACCATGCTTGACTGTAGGCAAGACACACTTGTCTTTGCACTCCTGACCTGGTTGCCGCCCCACACGCTTGACACCATCCGAACTAAACAAGTTTATCGTGGTCTCATCAGATCACAGGACATGGTTCCAGTAATCCATGTCCTTAGTCTGCTTGTCTTCAGCAAACTGTTTGCAGGCTTACTTGTGCATCATCTTTAGAAGAAGCTTCCTTCTGGGGCAACAGCCATGCAGACCAATTTGATGCAGTGTGCAGCGTATGGCCTGAGCACTGACAGGCTGACCTCCCACCCCTTCAACCTCTGCAGCAATGCTGGCAGCACTCATATATCTATTTCCCAAAGACAACCTCTGGATATGACGCTGAGCACGTGCACTCAACTTCTTTGGTTGACCATGGCGAAGCCTGTTCTGAGTGGAAACTGTCCTGTCAAACTGCTGTATGGTCTTGGCCACCATGCTGAAGCTCAGTTTCAGGGTCTTGGCAATCTTCTTATAGCCTAGGCCATCTTTATGTAGAGCAACAATTATTTTTTCCGATCCTCAGAGAGTTCTTTGCCATGAAGACCAATCTAATACCATCTAAACAGTGAGTCTCTTTTCAACTGGTATACCCAGCAAGCAATCACAGCCTGAATGTTATTATTTTTTTTTTTTTTGGAGGCTCTGGGTTTTGACTCAGCTGACTATATTTTCCTATCCAAACTATATGCGGTGATATCTTTAATGTTTCATGGAAACATGGTGCTGAATGACTAACAGGCTTGTTGTGGATCTATTGTTTCTCCTTGACTCAAGTCGCATGCTTGCATCACAGCGTGCTGCATTTTTTTTTTTTTTATATATTATCTCTGTGATTGACAGTGCTACACCCAGAAATCAAACCTGTCCTGTTCACTAACTATCAGGAATACTTTCTAGCCAGAATTGCATTTATTTGTCTGAGATAACCAATGCTTTCTTCAACATTGTAAAGACTTAATGCAGCAGCTCTATAGGCATATAGGGAGTCTGGAGGTCCATGGTTAAGCGCAATATGGGTACCAACTTGTGCTACCAAGGTTTCCCGAAACTCACCTCGCCTAAACACATGTAAGCATTATATTAAGTCACACTTAATGACTTGAGATGATTGACACGTGTGGATGACTGGGATATGGCTGAGTTTTTAAGTGACAAAGTTGTCAGTTTTTACCATGTGCAATCTCCTATTGTTTATGCTTTCCTTTCAATGATTAAAATGTTTTTCTACTAATTGTTCTAATAAAGTTATATCAGGTTAAACCGCAGTTTGTTCCTTTTCCTTCACTGAAGGTAAGGACATCTTGGGTCCTATTCCCACTCCCCTTTTATTTTGCCATGATGAACTTCCAGTGACCAGTATGAGAGAGTGAGAGTGATAACACCAAATCTAACCAAATAACACACCTGCTCCCCATTCACACCTGAGACCTTCTAACACTAACGAGTCACATGACACCGGGGAGGGAAAATGGCTAATTGGGCCCAATTTGGACATTTTCACTTAGGGGTGTACTCACTTTTGTTGCCAGCAGTTTAGACATTAATGGCTGTGTGTTGAATTATTTTGAGGGGACAGCAAATTTACACTGTTATACAAGATGTACACTCACTACTTTACATTGTAGCAAAGTGTCATTTCTTCAGTGTTGTCACGTGAAAAGATATAAAATATTTACAAATGTAAGGGGTGTACTCACTTTTGTGAGATACTGTAAGTG
The DNA here is from genome assembly GCF_042186555.1 of Aquarana catesbeiana. Classification (NCBI taxonomy): domain Eukaryota; kingdom Metazoa; phylum Chordata; class Amphibia; order Anura; family Ranidae; genus Aquarana; species Aquarana catesbeiana. The sequence continues at coordinate 60,677,672 of NC_133330.1, read as the reverse complement.
AATTTTTTTGTAGGGCAAGGTAATATTTACTTCTCGGAGCCAGGAGATGAATGTGGGAGGTGTGGTCTACATCCAACTAAATTTTCTTGCTATGAATAGTGTCTCGTGTAGGAATATTTTAGTAGACTTATCTACGACAGGACCTAGCAGACATGGTTTGGGATGAAGGGTAAGCGGGGCGCCCATGGTGTCATGGAGAAATCTCACCACCCAGTACCCCTGGATGGTAGGGCAGGCCCACAGTAGATGGAAAAAGATGCCAGGGTTTATCAGACACAAAGGACATGAGGGGTCCTATATCCCTTTTAATTGGTTCACAAATCTCCAAGAAGTATGGATACTACCAGTTATGAAACCATGGTCTATCACATACTGTATATCTTTGTGGGTATGGACGGTATGTTAAGTGGCCCAGCTGCCTGAAGGAGCCAATACTATCTTTTAAATCACTATGAGAGCTCTGCCTGTATAAACTGTTGTGATGCAAATAAAATGCAGCACTTGCATTTCACTCACAACGCATTACAATTAACTGTATAGCCTACATTTATGCATAGCACAAAAACTTCTCTCCCGCCACCACGCACAAGTTTCTGATTTGGCAAAGACCCAAATTTGGGGTATAATTTCCCCCCTCATATGGCAGCACCATGCAATTTACCATTAAATTACACAGCACACGTGCAGTCCTCCTTTGTAGGGATTTTCTGCTTATGTAAAAAAGGATTTTTTTTATTTGTAAGATTATTAAAATGATAGTATGCTGGCCAATGTTGATGGAAGACCATCAATTTCATACATCAGAGCCAAAGTAGTAATTATTTTGTGTAACAACATGATGTTTGGTGTAATTTTCCACTGAGCGTCAGCAATGCCTGAGTGCTTTCACCATAGGTAGGACTATTGCTGTTATTTAAATAACTTGTCATTGACAGTGGGTGCCTTTATCATTCTTTATTTCTGCAGGCAATTTAGTCCCAATATATTTTTTTTTTTCAAAACATGAACACAGTAAATTAGTTATTTGAAGAAATAGGCAGGGAATGTATTCTCATACACAATACAGCTGGTTAAGTGGCTCCTCTTGCTAAAGCAAAAAAAAAAAAAAAATGTCCCTCACATAATGTAGCCAAATTAGAGAAGAATTCAGCAAAGCAATAACTGCAATTTTATCTAAAATAAATAAAACATTCTTGTTCACAAATTGAGAGTGGTGGGTTGTGCAAGTGAAAGAATTTATTCAACTATATCTTAGTTCACAAAATTGTTTATTTTGCAGCTTACCCAGCTCTTGGAAATAGTGGCTGTATTAGTTTTTTATTCACCTGGTGATTCTGCCAATGAGACATGTAGTGTTTACCCCTGGAGGAGACTCTAGTTCTTGGGTCCCCTGTTTCCAGTGCCCCCGACTCTGCAAGCAGCACCACATTCTTTGTCACACTGGGGCGGAAGGGTGGCTATTCATTACAACAATATATACAACAATCCAATAACCAAAGAAATTAAAACAGCAATAGGTACAAATGTGAAAGACAGTGGCATACATTTGGTAGTAAACAAAAAGACCAGAGAATGACACCTAAATCCTGTACTTTCCAACATTACCCTTTAGCCCTGCCTAAAGGGTAATGTTACAATAATTGTCCAGCAGTCTATATTAAACCCTTTCTCTGCTGGGCAGCAAGTTGGTGCCCAAATCCAGAGTTGGAGCCCTGAAGGTATAGTTCCTCAGTCTGAACCCGGCTATAGGTGCTTGCACTTTGTCCCAAGTAGGTAATACTGTTCTTCTTTATTAAGGTATAGTGGAGTTTGGTTGGTGGCCTCTCACAAACTTGTGTATAACAGCTGGTCTCCCTCTATTCTCCATCGGAAGCTCAGAGAAGTCAGTGACAGTGCCTTTCTCCCAAATGATCAGGGGCGACACCAGTTAGCGACAGTGGCATTCTCATGTACTAGGCGAGATCTGCATCTCTGTTTCCCTGATGCTGTGTTAAAATGTTTTGTTAGTAGCCTGTCGCACAGTCTGTGTCCTCCCCCAATCTGAAACATAAGCTCAGTCTGTCTGGGGACTATATTCCACACAAGTCTCAGTTCCTCCCAATATTAACAGCAGTCCACATCCTCCTCCTCTGGGTTCCCTATGTGGTGGGCAGGCCCTTTTCTCCTCTTCACTGCCACTCCTCTACATGCCTGGCAGTCCTCGGTGTCCCATGTCAGCTTGAGTGGGTAAGAGAATAAATAGAGGCAATGTGCGACAGCAGCTGTGACAGTGTAGGCTGACTATCCAAACAAGATAACTCGGTGCTCCTGGTGAGACAGGAAGCCTGATGATCAAACGGGTGCCTGCCCCGGCTCGGCTCCTCATGCAATTGAAATGGAAGAAATGGCTGCACACCGTAGTTGATCAAAATTCTTTATTAAAACATCCCAAGTGCTAACAAAATGTGTAGGCTGACAGCCGAGTTTGTGCAACCGCTCCTCTGCTGCCAGCGCTGCAGACCAGGCTACATACACTTTCAGGGTGAAAACACTCACTCACTGTGTTGAATTAATGGAGGAGCAACATTGTTACTAGTGATAACCTTTGGTTTAGGCTTGGGTTCAGTTCCGAACCCAAGGTTGTCTAAACCCCAAAGTTAGCTGTCATTGCTGGACCAAGGAGCTCTGGGTGGGAGATTCCTTGCCTTGGGTGGGAGCTGCCACACAGCTGATGTATACAAAAGGTCAATGATTCTTGTGACATCATTGACCTAATATAGGCATGTGGCACTATTAGGTCAATGTCATTGACCTAATAGGGTCATGTGACCCTATTAGGTCAGTGATGTCATGAGCATCTCCACCCCTTTGAATACGTTCAACTTGGGCACAACCAGCCTGCCGGATTCTCCCTATAGCGGCTGCTATAGCTGTTAGCAATAATCATTGTCTTCTCCCACCCTCCCCTGCCTCTCTACCTGGAGAAGACAATTGCTGATTCCCTTGTCAGCACTGCCCGTGTTGCTGAGGGAATGCAACCAGGGGAAAAAATTTGCACCGTGTATGGTCTGCCTAGGATCTTGTAAGCTTCAATATATTAACATTTTGCCTTTTGGTTTGAATATACTTGAAAGTGTATGTCAAGCTGTGGCTCCATTAGAGAGATTCTTACTTACCTTCTGTCCCAGTGACAATTGTTTCTCCAGGCAGGAAGCAAGGGAAATCTGCAACATGGACAAGACAAAAATATAAATTAGACAGGCTCAACAGATTGAATAACGGCCTTGGTAGGATTGTCTTTTACATAAGTCTTAGCGAAAAACTTCAATGCTGCCTCCCTACCCGAGCGTTGCGGGTGGCCGCCATCTTGCCCCGCGTGGTCCGCCGCTGCCTGGGAATCTTTACCCCGTCTAGACATGTCACCGCCAGGAATCGCTGACATTGTCCAATAGGGCTAATCATGGAGACTACAGATGGTTAGGTGAGAGCCGGTTAAATGTTCTCAGGAGTAGTATATCAGGATAAATGTGCAGCGCTTCCGCAGAGAGAGCAAATCGTGCGTGAAATATAAATTAGACAAGGGTTCTAGCCTTCCCCTACTCTTATAAGAAAAATCATTTTTATTTTTGTGTTACTGTTGTAAACTAATCATATACTCCCAGTCTGATAAAAGGTTGTCAGCAGGACAGGAAGCAAGGGTTTATCTCTCTGCTCAAATACAGCTTTCCAATTATCCCCCCAAGCCTAACCCCATTGGTCTAAAAGTCTGCTATTCACATGAAAGGACCAATAAGGAAGCTTGGGAAGTGGCAAGGGATGGAGCCAACCTCAAAGAAAAGTAGACATGTTCTTAACATTGTACTGCCTATATCTCAGGATCTATGCGATATTTTTACTGAAATCTGCATATGTTTATTTTTGTCAGTTGATACGATCCAATTTCTGCTTTTTAAACTGTGATTAACAGCTAGCAGATTGAACAGTAAGCAAGACCTGCTAACTGCAGAAGGTGCAAGCAGCGGTGGAGCCTTGCTGTGTGCCTTGTTAATGGTTTTTGCAGCATTATTGTAGAGTGTTAGTGATATGTTAAGACTGTCTAAAACGTTGTGAATGTCTAGTGAGTAAAGTTTTTTTACTGTTTATAGGGTTGCTTTGCACAGTCATATGCATCTAGATGAAAAAATTAAAGCAGTATTAAACCCCAAACCAAAAATGTCACATATTGCAACTGTCAGAAACGATGAAATCAGACCGAGACAGAAGTACAGTTAAATCACACTTGTTTAATAATAAAAGTAAATAGAACAAAACATAGTCAAAACATAGCCAAAGTTCAGGAACCGGATGGATAGTCAGACAAGCCAAACGTCAGGGAGCCGGAGATGAGCGTAGGGATGTCAGCCAAGCAAGTCTTTTAACAGGAATGCAGGAGAGCGTCTGTGTGATGTTGACTATGGTGACGGCAGAGATCCTCTGGGCTGGACGGCCCAAGTAGGCAGGACTGACGAGCAGGATATCATCAACAGCTGAGTAACTGTGGGATAGTTACTCAGATAGGAGATAGGAGCTGGCACTTAGCCGACAGCTGAGCGGCCAGCTTAGAGAAGGAAGGGCTAAGCCCAGCCCTGACAGCAACTTAACAATCATTCAATTTTTTCAGGCTTTATTTTCCAACTGTTTTAACCTGATGATCTGGCCAGTAACACTCCTCCTGTATTGGAATGCCCCCTCTGTGGATGAAGGAGCCTGGGGGCACATTTAGATAGCAGCATTGTTAATCTGGGAGGGGGGGAGTGTTAGACTAGCATAGCTCCCAACTGTCCCTGATTTCGAGAGACTGTGCCTCTGTCCCTCTTTCCTCCTCATTTGTTCCTCATTTTGAAAAATATAGTTTTATATAAAATGCACTTCAAAAAGTGTTTCCCAGTACTAAACATTTCATCCAATTTCTAAATTGCTGCATTTGGAAATTTCAAAAGCCAGTATGAAGGAATAGTAATGATAAAAAAAAGTATTTGTGGGTTTAACTAATAATTTTTTTGTATAATTCTTCTTTATGGGGGCGTGGCAGGGTGTGTGTCCTATGCCTACAGACTTTTGCCCTACATACCTAAATAGGTGTCCCTTGTTCTCATCTTAAAAAAGTTGGGAGGTATGGACTAGTAGATTTAGACACATAACAAATTAAACCATACTCTAGCTCACGCTTTATAAGCAGTTACAACAGTTACAACAACAGTTTTTTTGTTTTTATTTTCCTTTTGGGATAAAGGTTTTTTTATAAATAAATAAATGCTGATCATTGTAAAATACCCCTGGCAGTGGTAAATGGTTTGTCTCGTCACTCGAACTGCCATGTCTGTGGATATAACTTTATCCTTATCAATCTAAGGATTGGTAATCTGCAATATATATTATATTTTTGGTTTTAATATCACTTTAACCTTCTATTAAATCCTTGTACCCATTCAAAAATGAATTAACTTAACCCTATGGCTGCAAACATTTCTGATGCACTTTTGTTAAATGACTTCACTGAACACTGAGAAAAAAGTTTTCTGACCCATCAAACTACATTTCTCTTTCCATTCTCCAGCATCAATTGTTATCCAGAAGTGGTGGTGTCACATGCAGCCCTGTATGGAGTGGGAAGAGTGTAAAGTTTTGCCAGATCTCACAGGCTGGTCCTGTAGCAGTGGAAATAAAATCAAAACTACAAAGGTGAGTGATGGCTGTCTTCTTCCTGTTTGTATGATGTTTCTTATCATGACATCATTACAACGTTTGCCAGGTATGTTGGTCTAATGGGTTAGTTGGCAAGGCACCTTCTTCCTCATAACTTGCCGCTACCTTGAGGATCATTGACATGAAAGTGGTGTTCTTCGGCATGTAAAAGTATGGCAAAGACAAAAAGTGGGGAGTTTTTGCTAATTTTTTTTTCCATCCTTGAAATTTATTAAACAAAATTTTCAGTTTCAAAGTCAGAATTCTGACATTTAAAACGTTGTGCAAAATTCTGAGTTTTAACTTCAGCATTCTGAGTTTCAAGTCAGGATTCTAAGAATAAAATTCAGAATTCTGAGTTTCAAGTTAGAATTCTAAGAATAAAAGTCAGAAAAAAACTGAATTCTGAGTTTACAAATGCAGAAAATGTATTAAAAAACACACAGAAAAGAAAAGAAGAAAAGTGCATACTTCTGACATGGTAATCCTTTCCAATGAACTCTGGGGGTGATTCAATATAGGCTTTGTGACATAATTAGTTGAGTATGTTGTTTACATACATAAACAATTCCATAGTTTCATAGCTGATAACGACGCATGTAATAGTTCTTTAGATTAAATTTCTTATGTGCAACACTTTTCCAATATTACACTATAGTTAAAATTCGCTCATAAGGAAACTGGAGGTAAATAGGCCCTATTTCACCTTGGAGTAAAGGGGCTGTCCATTTTTCTTGCACCAATGCAACTTTCCCTGTGTAGAAAATTATTCATTTCATTATAGATGCACATTATTTTAATACGCCATTCACCTTGCATGAAGACAAAGCATAATATTTGAAATGACAAGAAATATGCCTAAATTTCCGCTGTCATTCCCTTACTATCCGACCACACTTCTCAAATGTATGTGAATAGACGCAACTGAATCTAAATGAGCTCAGTAAACCAGATTAATGCATAATAAGCAAGAAATGATATATGCAGAAAAATAACTTTTTATAAGTTCCTCTGTCTATGACAACTCTTAAATGTTTGGAACAAAAGTTTGCCTTATTGCAAACTCCTTTGGCAGTAAGGAGTTTTCTTAAAGCTAAACATCAAGCATAAATGAAGACACCAATGAAATCAATTGTTTGTTTTTTTTTTTAAATAATTACCTAAAAAAAAAAAAAACACCTAAGGTGCAAGGTCCATTTATTTAGTGTGGTCCCCTTCTCCTTCCTTGAAGAAGAATTATCACTAGCAGTTGAAAAGCCTTGTTGAATCCCCCCAGGGGACCCAGTGCACCTAGCACTTGGTCCTGTTCAGATGTGCACATCTGTTTAATAAAAGAATGTTTCTGTATGTGTTGCAGCTGTTGAGCTACAGCACAGCACTGAAGCTAGACTTGTCTACCTGCTATTCTGGGGAGCGAGACTAGTAGTAGCTGCAATCATTCGTACCTACACAAGCCCACAACAACAAATATATATACCAAGTGCTACCCTAATCCTTTAGACAGAATTGTATAAGCATCCCTTTAAATGTGTATAAACCCCACATGAGTCTAACCTCCTCTTTTGACCTTAACCCTTTCATGCCTAAGCCTGTTTCTGAAATCCGTTGCTTACAATGTAAAATCTGTATTTTTTGCTACAAGATTACTTAGAACCCCCAAACATTATATATATATATTTTTGAGCAGAGACCCTAGAGAATAAAATGGTGATTGTTTTTGTTTTTTGGGGAAATAGGACCCTTTAATGAATTAAAAAACTAAACAGTAAAGTTAGCCCAATTCTTTTGTACATTGTGAAAGAGGATGTTACGCCGAGTAAATAGATAACTAACATGTCATGCTTTGAAATTGCGCCCGCTCGTGGAATGGCAAACTATGGTAACAGGTTATAGTTACAGAGGAGCTCTTTTGCTAGAATTATTGCTCTCACTCTAATGATCGCGGCGATACCTCACACGTGTGGTTTGAACACCGTTTACATATGCGGGTGCAACTTACATATGCGTTTTTTTTGCTGCGTGAGCACGCGGGGACGCTTGAAAACATTTTTTTTCCCTTATTTATTTTATTTTTATTTATTTTTACATTGTCACTTTGTCGCAAAAAAAATTCTGATCACTTTTATTGCTGTCACAAGGAATGTAAACATGTAAACATGTTTGCACTTCAAAGTATTCAGATCGCCAAAAATGATGATTCGGAATACTGTAATTTTTTTTTTTAATCTGCACCATTGGCAGCTGAGTAAATCGGAAGTGAGGCTGTGACGTCTCTTGCGTGTGTTTACAGAAGACTGTAACGAAGCTGTTTCCGGCTTTGTTTCAGTCTTATGCCCCGTACACACGGTCGGATTTTCCGATGGAAAATGTCTGATCGGAGCGTGTTGTCGGAAATTCCGACCGTGTGTGGGCTCCATTGGACATTTTCCATCGGATTTTCCGACGCGTCAATTCCGACTGTGTGTGGCCTGTTCCGACGCACAAAGTGCCATGCATGCTCAGAAGAAATTCCGACACGGAACAGCTCGGTCTGGTAAACTTAGCGTTCGCAATGGATACAGCACTTTCATCACGCTGCAATGTTAAAAATGTTTTAATACAGCGCACTCTCTTCTTCTTTATAATGTGACAAGAATGAAGTAGTTTTGCTGCTCATATTCACACACACTTCTCACAAACATTTTTTTTTTTTTTTTTTTTTATTGGGATTCCCTGAATATATTGTTATTTGTCACATCTGACAGAATGTTTTTTATTTATTTTTTTTTTTTTTAAGCCATTTTTGGTTTAGATTTTATGTTTGTATTTTTTCCAAGGCTGATCTTTGTTTAATGTTGTTTTTAGTTTGACTCCAGAATATTTTTGTGTGTGTTTTGTGTGTCAAGTTACCACAACACCATTGATATCTTTTATTATTTAATCTCAAGGAGATTGTTTGTTGTTGGTGTCCCTTGTTAATTTCACATTGTATTTTGGAAATGTACCTGAATCCTCACCAACAAACTGTCCTTTTTGAAGTAAAACACACATAGGCAAGTATAATTCCAACAAAAATTCCTTTATTAAGGGCTCAGAACCAAACAAAGAGGGAGGCAACACTGGATAAACATGAGAAATTAGTGAAGCATGGGACCCCCAGGGCAGACATCAATTCTTGAACATCAAAATTGGTGGCCTGAGGAGTCCATATGTAAGGGAGGGCAGTCTGGTCCAGAAGTCGCAGAGATCCGGAAAGCAGCAGATGACATCTGTGTCCCCAGGCTGTGGTACCACAAGAGGCTGCATCTTTTGGCCGACCAGACTGGATCCAGGGTCCTCACTTTCTGGTCTTACTTCCACGCTTCATTCCTGGCTGTGGCTGTGCTGTTGGAGATGTGGCAGGAGGAGGAGTAGGACCTGGAGGAGGACTAGATGTCATCTGCTGCTCCGGATCTCTGCGAATCCTGGACTTTCTGGCGCTCCCTTACATATGTACTCCTCAGGCCACCAATTAAGATCTTCAAAAATGTGATGTCTGCCGTGGGGATCACCTGCTTCACAATTTCCTACAATTTATTCAGTGCTGCCTTCCTCTTTGTTTGGTTCTTGTAATGTAGGTTGTTGATCTCCCACAGACATGGCAGCTCCCTTAACATATCAATGAATAGTGACATGAAGTCATTATCTTTTAATAAGATATCCATGTTCACTGCAAGACACAACACAAGACAAAGCCTAATGTCAGACAAAACTCTCCTAATCTTGTTACAATATAGGCCTCAATCTAGAAGCAGTATAGGCACAAGTTTGTCTCTTACCTTCGTTCTTACGATCGGCGCGTCCAATGCTCCTTCGTCCGCTCACAGATCGTATGTACTACGCACGCGTGTTACGCTTTATACACACTGCGCATGCGTGTAACTCCGCCCGCCCCTGACATTCTTTCTAGTCTATTCCCAGCCCCTTTTTGTTCGGCGCAGTGGGTGAAGAGCACATGGCGGAGTCAGAGCAGGTGCGTGCTAATTATAGCACGGAGGCGGAGGAGGAGGAAAGCCCGGATCCGGACACGTCCCCATCCAGAAGGAGATGATTTAAGGCCACAAATATGTCCTTTGGGGAGATGGTGGACATCATGAAGAAGGCCGACTATGACGGGAAGTATGGGCCTTACCCCAACCCCAATATCAGAAAGGCTAAGATCACGGCGAAAGTGATCAAAAGTCTGCACAGGAATTTCGGGGTACGACGATCGAAAGATCAGCTCAGGAAGCGGTGGTCGGACCTAAAATTAAGAGAGCCCCAGCAGTACCGAAAGATCCGGAGAGTGCTGCAAAAAAGTAAGTAGTTGTGCTGTGTTCCTATTCTTTTTGTCTTTATTACGTTCGTTCTGCTCCATATGCTTTTCCAAATTGTACAGTTTCAAATGTCAATTTTAATGTTCATGCGCCCATTATTCGTTCGTATCAAACATTTTTTTTTTCGCCCTCTAAAACACCATTGTTTAGGCCATATGCGTTTTCCTACATTTTTTAGGGCCTACTTGGATGCAAAATATTTGGTTGTGTAGATGGGTTTGTTACTAGAATTAAATGCAAACTAGATTCTGTGTAAGCAGAGGACACTCAGCAGCTGTTTTCACATCTGGACACTGGAGCACTAGTGTGGGACACAAGAACACCATTTTTATTAGGGGGGGCACACAGGTGCTCCAGTGTATACTATAGGGGGGTCTCGATCTGTGAAGCTTGTACTAAACAGGTAAAGTATTGCAGGTTGACAAAGGACAATAAAAAAGCGACATCTTTGAACTCTGCTAAAATTGACAATTGTACCCCACTTCCAAGCAATGTTTCCTATTTATAGTTCTGCCATCAAATCACTGTGTGCTAATTATACCCTTTTTGTTTTACATAGGGGAGAAAAGACTCAGAGGACACCCCTCATCCGAGGAGACCACAGACCCCCCACCTGTGGAAGAAGGTGAAATACCCCCAACCCAAGTGGAGCAGGAGGAGGAAGAAGATGTGGTTGAAATAGGCACCACAACAGGTGAGTGTCTGCAACCACAGACTCAGGTAAGAGATGGATGCTGGCAGATTTTTGACACCTGTTTTTGTTTGTTTTCTCTCTTTTTAGGTGATCGTGTTGTTAGGGATCGAGATCCGTTCACATCAGAAAGTGCCCAGATCCTGATCGGGGAGATCATGGGGTGTAATTTAGAATTGGAGAACCTCAAGTCAAAAATCAATGATGTGATTAAAAAAAATAATAACAACATTGATGTTTTGGGGTGAATTTAATACCCCACAAAATCACTTTGGTTTGGTACAATGTTTAAAATATTTTTGAAATGTTTCGAACAGCCAAATTTGGAGGATGCACACAGTGTGCCAACATGTGCTATCTGCCATCACGGGAGATCAATGGACACGTTTTGGGGGTGCAACCCCTTCCTCAATAATAAAGTAGCGGTGAGGAAGGGCTTGCTCCCTCAAAACACGTCCTTTGATCCCCCGTGATGGCAGCTAGCACATGTTGACATTCGGAAATTGGTGTGCATCTTCCAAATTTGGCTTTTCAAGAGGTGATTTGACCCCATCTGAACGCAATATCAAACACAGTTCCTAAATACTCATGTCTGATATTGCCTTCAAGTTTTTTGTCTTTCTTGTTGGTTTTACACAGGCCTGTTTTATCGTAAATGGACATTTCTATTTTTGATAATGCCACCCCAAAAATTGTTATACAACAAACATGTTGGTTTGTTCTAAAAACCGTTTCTAAATGCACATGTGATTGTGCAGGTATTAAAAAGTTTGTTAATCAAGAATGTGTGGATTATTGTCTCAACGCGACAACATTTTGTGGTGATGTAATTGCTGTTTTCGTAAAAAATGGTGGTTATTTCCTAAGGGCAAATCCTCTTTGCACTACAAGAGCATTTTCATTGCAGTTTCAAGAGCACTTGTAGTATAAAAAGTGTATACGCCTTTAGTAAATAACAGCCAACAGTGCTTTGTATAAGGTTACACAATCACGCCATTTTCAGGACTCCACACATTGCTGTCAGGGTCAGCTAAAACAAACACAAGCAGTAAATGTCCACAAAGAATTTCTTTTTTTTTTTTTTTTTATTGGAAAAAGGCTTCACAAATTTGAAGGCATATTAATGGCCCCCCTACCCGCAAAGAACTCCAGGTATCGTAACCGGACATCATGGGCACTCAGGGAGGGCAAGCCAGGACGGCCGCTTTCAAGCGCCGTTAGTGTTTCAGGTATCACTCCGGCCTCAGGCCCAACTGAGCCAGCATAGTTGGCCGAATGTTTCCTTAAAAAGTTATGGAGAATACAGCACGCCAGTATAATATGGTTCAGTTTATACTCCGCCATATGAATAGGTGTCAGAAATAGGCGGAACTGGCTGGCCAGGATTCCAAATGTGTTCTCCACCACTCTTCGGGCTCTGGCCAGCCGGTAATTAAAAACCCTCTGTTCCGGGGTGAGGCTCCTCATCGGGAATGGCCGCATCAGGTGGTCCCCCAGTGCAAACGCTTCATCAGCAACGAACATGAATGGGAGTCCTTCCACATTGTCCTCTGGAGCTGGCAAGTCCAAGCTGCCATTCTGGAGATGCCTGTAGAACTCCGTCTGGGCAATGACTCCACCATCGGACATCCGGCCATTCTTCCCCACGTCCACATACAAGAAGTCGTAATTAGCCGACACCACCGCCAACATCACAATACTATTGAACCCCTTATAGTTGAAATAGTACGACCCCGAGTTGGGTGGTGGGATGATGTGGACATGTTTTCCATCAATTGCCCCTCCGCAGTTAGGAAAGTCCCACCACTGGGCAAAGTGGGAGGCCACAGTCTGCCATTCCTGTGGCGTGGAAGGAAACTGTTGAGGAAAACAAAAATAAATTAATATTTTTGCACAGAAACATGGCAAGCAGATTAGGCACAAACATTCTGGGGCAACCTCCAGATAGTATTTAAGGGGAATTTAACAACACCAAAGTATAAGGTACACCTATCGTATTCCCCCTCCCCCCCCATTTCATGGGCCATTTCGAACATTACGGGGGGTGTGGAAATCTTGGACAAGTAACCCTCTTCACTTCATTGAGAGATGAATGCCTAAATACAGGGTATTACTTGGAACAGCCCCTCAGTTACACTATTGGCAGCCCACTGGACAGGTAAGAAGTGTCCGAATACAAAGATATAAATACACATTGAACACATTTGAGCACATTTGAACATTCTGCTATTACCTGACTCAAGATAATAATAGTATCTTAAAAATTCAAACAGTACCATTGGAAAGTATACAGGCAGACCCTTGTACTACATGCTTTGGGGAATTCATCTATAAATCAGAGCACAAAAGAGATAGGTATAGTGTGTATGGGTTTGGCAAAGTCAGCAGATAGATGATTGAGGATAGATAGAGAATTGGGATCAGCTGACTTAGCAGTTGGGGGAGGGAGGGTTACTAAAAATGATTTGGGGACACCACAAAAAATAAGCCTCTGCCACTCTGCCAGAATTTAAAGCTAAAATAACATTTCTAAACATTTTAGGGGGTGTTTGGGGTAAAGCACTACTATGGAGATGATAAAATACATTGTTAAGTGACTACATGAGGTGAATATAGGGCCAGGAGACACCATGCTGGGGAGGTTAGTGAAGGACAATCAGGTATGAAGGACCTAAAAAAATAATTACATAAAAATCCAGCATGCATGAGGACAAAAGGGGACATTCACAGCATATTCCAATCATGGTAATTAGGGAACGAGGAAAGAAATACAATATATTAGCAAACATTAAATACAATAAAATGTGATATTAAAGGATAAAAATCTTACCTTCATATACTCCTTCGGCAGGACCTGTATGATGGCAGAACAGGTCTCTGGGATGATGATCCCCAGAGCCTGGGGGGAGATGCCTATCGAGAACTTCAAGTCCTGCAGACTTCTCCCTGTCGCCAAATACCGCAGGGTAGCGACCAACCTCTGCTCCGGAGTGATGGCTTGCCTCATGCAGGTATCTTGCCTGCTAATATAAGGGGTCAGCGAAGCTAACAGATGGTGAAACACGGGGTCCGTCATCCTGAGAAAGTTCCTGAAATCATCAGGATTATTCTCACGGATCTTACGGAGCAAAGGCATATGAGAGAACTGGTCACGCTGAAGCAACCAATTCTTGGTCCATGAACTCCTCCCCACTCTGTTCATGGACTGGACTTGTGTCAAGGTCAGGACCCCAACACCAAGCCCCCGCACAGCATGAACTCTACGAGGAGTAAGCATACGCAACATGGCTAGAAAACGGTCGGCTGCTCAGAACGAAGTAACAGAACGCACTGAAGAACAGCAAGGCCTGTGAAGAGCGACCTGAAAACCAGTAACGAACGAACAAGAATACAATGACTAAGTCACGCGGAACTTGCTTGCACGCACTGAAGAGCAGATACAAACCCACAAGCACAAACTGAAAGGCAGAAAACGATCTGAAAACCACGAGTCTTTCACCAAACTTTTACTAACACGAGATTAGCAAAAGGAGCCCAAAGGGTTTGGCGCTTGGTTCTGAACTGGCCTTTTCTAGTCTCGTCGTACGTGCTTGATGTCACCGCGTTCTTGGCGATCGGAAATTCCGACAACTTTGTGCGACCGTGTGTACGCAAAACAAGTTTGAGCCAACATCCGTCAGAAAAAAACCTAGGATTTTCAGAATGTCCGAACAAAGTCCGACCGTGTGTACGGGGCATTACTCTTCCTGGGGAAAGTGCCGGATCGTGGCTTGGGTCTCCCGGTGGGATGGGAGGCCCGGAAATAGCGGCGGGAGGGGGGGACGTCCCCTCCCGCCCCTTTGGGATAACAACCAAGCAGCTTTTAGCCGCATCGGTTGATATCCCTAAAGTCATCATCCCGGTATATCCCCTTAAAGCCGAGGCTGCATATGTGCGTACGTCAGCGATAAGCGGTTAAGCAATGGATACATGACTCTACTCACTCAGATGGCAACACACTTGACCTTGTATTCTCCTACCTATGCACTCCGTGTAACCTCTCCAACAATCCTTTTCCTCTCTCTGATTACTACCTTATTACTTTCACTCTCCTCTCCCTCCAACACTTAACCCTAGAAACCTTTGCCGCATTAACCCTTCTATTCTCTATTCTGCTACTGACGACCTCTGACAAAATCTCACACCTCTCCTGCCCCAAACTAATCTACAACAGTTCACTGTCATCTTCCCTGGACACACTTCCACCCCCCCTCACTATACACTGAATCAGGCCCTGACCCCTACAACTTTGGCAAACAGATGACACTAGAAATCTCAAAAAACGTAGCTGCACTCTTGAGTGTCTGTGGCTTAAGACTAGGTTTCAAAAAGATTTCAACCAATATAAATTCTGCCTCCACATTTACCCTCTACTTTGTCCTCCACCTCCTCCACTCACTAATTTACTCACTGCCCAGGAGATTGCCAATCAATTCATAATATACAATTTGTGATGAGATCTACACTGTACAGATATCTCCCCCACTTAACACTTCATGTCCACAGGTACACTCAATACTTCCCCCATTTATCCCTGCTACTATAGATGGGGTTGCTAAACATTTTTCTAATGCCCACCTAACTACCTGCCTCCTGGACCCTGTTCTTATGTAAATACTACGGTCACCCTCTGGCTCTATCCTACACTCTCTAACTCACATCTTCAATCCCTCCCTCTCTTCTCCTCCTCTCTAAAACAAATACTAGTAACCCTCATAGCCATTGTTGGATCCCACCAATCTTAACAACCCACAACTTACAACCCCTCTCCCCTTTACCTCCAAACTTATTGAACACCTGGTCTACATCCAACTCAGCTACCACCTCACTGAAAATACCCTTCTTTATTACATTGAGTCTGGACTTCTCCTCAACACTCCACAGAAACTGCTCTCTTAAAACTCACAAACAATTTACTAACGACTAAAACCAATGGTCACTATTCTGTATTCCTACTCCTGGACCTCTCTGCTGCCTTTGCTGCCTTCTCCTAAAAAAACTCCACTCCTTTGGTCTCCATGATTGTACTCTTTGTTGGTTCTCATCCTACCTATCCCACTGAATCTTCTGTGTCAGTTCTACCTCCTCCTCCTCTCCTCTTCCTGTCTTTTTTCGGGGGTCCCCCAGGGTACTGTTCTTGCGCCACTCCTATCCTCGATCTACACCTCCTCCCTGGGTCAGCTGTCACCTCCAATGGCTTTCAATACCATTTCTACTTTGATGACACCCAAATTTATTTCTCTACACCTCAGATCACTCTATCACACTCCTCACACATCACATCTCCTCACACATCACTAATGTACTAACAGACATATCAATCTGGATATCACACCACTACCTCAAACTCAATCTATCCAAAACCAAGCTCACAATGTTTTTTCCCCTGCATACCCTTTCCCCTGCCTTCTCTGTCAAGATTGATGGCACAACTATTAACCCGTCTCCACATGCCAGGTAGCTAGGTGTAATCCTGGACTCTGAACTCTCCTTTTGGCCCCACATCCAATCACTGTTCAAAGGTTGCCACCTCAACCTCCACAACATCTCAAAAATATGCTCTTCCCACTCCCTGGTTATCTCTCACCTTGATTACAGCAACTCCCTTCTCATTGGATTACTTTTACATACGCTATCCCACCTTTAGTCCAGCATGAATGCTGCTGCCAGACTCAATCACCTTATCAACCGCTCAGTGTCTGCCACCCCTCTCTGCCCATCCCTCCACCGGCTTCCACTCACCCAACAAATTCAATTTAAAATACTAACAACAACTTACAAAGCCATCCACAACTCCTCCAGCTGCATCACTAACCCAGTCTAAAAATACCAACTAAATCAGTCTCTTTTTTCTTCCCAAGACCTCCTGCTCTCTAGCTCCCTTGTCACCTTTTCCAGTTCTCCAGTCCAGGATTTCTCCTGAGTCTCTCTCACCCTGTAGAAACCCCCTACCCCAATGTGTCTGACTATCTCCAACTCTGTCCACTTATACGCAATCCCTGAAAACCCTTCTCTTTAGAGAAGCCTATCCTGCCTCAACTTAACAACTGTACTTTTGTTTTCTCCATCAGTGCATCTCCCACAGGGATTAACTTTTGTATCCCTTTTAGATTGTAAACTCTAATGAGCAGGGCCCTCTGATTCCTCCTGTATTGAATTGTATTCTGATTACTCTATACTGTCTGCCCTCATGTTGTAAAGCACTGTGAAAGCTGTTGGTGCTATATAAATCCTGTATAATAATAATAATATTGTGTAAAGAATTACATCTCTAATTGTGCATCATAAAAAAGGGGAGCATGTATGACTGATCCACGAAAATGTCAATCCAAACACAATCTGGAAAAAAGGTATGTATAGAAATAAAAAAATAAAAAAAGATAAGGGTACAGGAGGTTTTCCAAATAGGGAGGGGAATAATCAAATGGGGGGAGAAGCTGGAAAACTATACCAAATATCTGTGGAAGAATCCAACCTGGCATATCTACTCTCAAAAAAGCTTGCGTTGGGGATGTCTTTTGTTGTTGGGTAGGGTCTACAGACATGCAAACTTTCCTTAATCCGAACATAACCAGCTAGATAGGAAGAACATTTTCTGATAGCTGTAGGCACATCTGAACATCTTCATTCCCCAGAACATTTCACAGACACTTCTAAAAATATGTTACAGAAACATCGTGCATGTCAATGGGGCTTATTTAATGGATGAATAAACTAAATGGTGGAAATCAATCAATTTTAGCTTGGAAAATGTATCCTTTATAAGATAACTATCAACCTTCACTGTCATCCTCCATTACACCGTACCTAAACATCTCACTTGTTCAAATTTAACATGTCTAATTCATCAGTTATTTCCATTTCATAAGCGATAGATCCCATAGAACAGCAATTTGTTTTCTGATTATTGGTGAATGATGGACTTCCATCAAGTATAAAAATGGGGCATTGTATGTGGAATACCAACAAAATATTATAGACCTTCCAGCTTCTGAAACAAAATCAAAAACATATGAGACAATCTCTCTTAAGCTAAAAAAACTATGTATAGAGTGGCTTTATTTTTTGGTATTCATTTTCTGCAACTTGTTGCCCCATTAAGTAGATTGCTTATTTTATAAATGCCCTTGAATCCTAGACTGTAGAAATAATTGTGTTCCCTGGTTCTTGGACAGTAACACCAGTATACTGATTAAATTTAGGTGGCCTTTTATTCTTACCTTTTTGTTCTAAGCATTATAATAAACTCTATTTATCTCATTGCAGGTAACACGGTAGCGAACATCAAATGTGATGATGAAGCAGAAGTAATTGTAGCACATCGGTGAAAATATGTGCACTCAATTTCCTTCGCAGACTTCTGACTTAACTTTTTAGGAACCCTGCTGAAGATAAACAACATTTTCAACCTATTTTATTGTATTGTTCCGGGATTCTGTAGAGGCTTTAAATAAACTATTGATAAAATTAATTTCTGCACATACTGACTTGAAGTCCCTTTGATCGTCTTGGAAGTTAACTTTGGATTACAAAAAAATAAAAAAATTCTACCATAAAGAAAACTGGATTCTGGATTATCGATATCTTGAAGACAAACTTGGTGGAACAGCTTTTGGGTTTTACTTCATTTAATATCTTGGAACTGAACAAAGATTATAATATATATTCAAGATGAAACTGGTCATTTTCCTAAACCAAAATAATTAAAATGCTAAAAGCATCCAAAATTGATATTTTAGTTTTGGGTACATGCAGGTGGGTTCTATCAATAAATCTTATATCCTTCAGGGACTGCACTGGCAAGCCAAGGGGATGCCACACTCCTACTGCATTCTATTTATTGTAAAAAAATATTACAATTCACAATGAGAGTAACAGAGACTCTTATAATAATTATGGCAGTTGGGTTGAGCTGGGAACTCAAATGTCAAAAACCAACACTGAGCCCCCGAGAGATACAGAAGTCCACAGGTAATTTAGTTTTGTATTTTAAATTAAATATCTCACCTGTAAACCTATGGGGTAGATACGTTTTAAAATTAAATTTAAAAAAATTGGCATTCAGTTCACTAGGAGCCTGTAGTATCACCTAGGTAGAAAATCTAGCAATTTGTACTTTATAATTAGTTGAATTCTTTTTATAGAGTAGACACTTTCTGCAGTGTTTTACAGAGTACATGGAGCCATTCATTCACCATCAGTCTCCCCCCTTGAGTAGTTTACAGCCTATTATTACAACCATAGATATACAATCACTTGCATACTATAGGGACCTTTTTATAAAGTGAATGTATTATGGCTTTTGGTTTATATTATTTCACTTACAAGATTATAAACTGTTATTTCATAGTGTTTTTACTTATGCTAGTTAAACTTTGTTTTTCAAACAAACATCAGTGACACTAGTTTGCGAATGATGGACTTTCTAAGAAGAAAGCCCAGAATTGTCTGTATGCATGGAAACACCCAGTGTAACCTAAGCCAGACAAGTCTCTCTTTCCCAACTGCACTTGAGGGGAGGGAAGGGGATATGTCCCTTCTCTTTGAGTCATTGAGCAGTCTGTATAATCTGATTTCCCCAGTTTTACAGGTCTATTTCATAATAGCAGCAGACTTATGAACCTTTAGTAGGCTGTTGTTCTCCTTCTGTGTAGCAGGTGACAGCTTATGCACTGTTTATATGTAATCATTAAATAGAGCAAGGTGCACAACAACTCGGCATTCTCCATTCCACAGTCATGAATAAATACACAAAGAGGGGAAGCTTCCTTGGTTAAAACACCTATGCTTTACTTATGCAAGTTGTTCAGAACTTCCTCATAATTGCTGTTAGACAAGGGTTATACAGCCCAAAACACCTAATATCTGGCATGTGTTTTTAGAGGGTGGTGGTAGAAGGGCACAGAATAGACATATTCTGAGTTGATTTCTTAAGTTCTACGCTTATTTCTTTGTTTATTTTATCTTATTTTTTAGCAACACTTTAAAGTGGTTCTTAAAGCTGAAGGTGTTTTTACCTTAATGCATTCTCTGCATTAAAGAAAAAACCTTCTGAGTGCAGTTTCCCCAGCGCCCCCCCCCCCTTATACTTACCTGAGCCCAATCTCGATCCAGCAATATGCATGAGAGCAGAGGCTCTCTTGGTTCTCTCCCTCTTATTTTTTAGCAACACTTTAAAGTGGTTCTTAAAGCTGAAGGTGTTTTTACCTTAATGCATTCTCTTAATGCATTCTCTGCATTAAAGAAAAAACCTTCTGAGTGCAGTTTCCCCAGCAGCCTCCCCCCCCCTTATACTTACCTGAGCCCAATCTCGATCCAGCAATATGCATGAGAGCAGAGGCTCTCTCGGTTCTCTCCCTCTTCATAGGCTCAGAGACAGCAGCGGGAGAAATTGGCTCCCGCTACGGTCAGTCAATCACAGCCACTAAAGAGAAAGCAGGGGGCGGGCCGAGTTGCACTCTGTGTGTCTATGGACACACAGAGCCAACTTGGGAGCAAGCCTACACAAGTCCCATCATAGCAAGCGTCTTGCTATGGTGGGCACTCAGTGGGAGGGAGGAGCCAGGACCACGGGCGTGGGATCCAAGAAGAGGAAGATCAGGGCTGCTCAGTTATTAAAACAAAAATACAGGTTTACAATCACTTTAAAGAGGATCTGCACACCCCCCTGTTTTTTTTTTTTATTTCACCCCCCTTTTACCCTAAGGTGGTATCTGAACATTTCAGATACTCACCAATCCAGTGGATCTAGCGATGTCACACTGAGATCCTCTCATGCACAGCCATAGCTCCGTCCCGCGCAGCCATGTTCTCTCTGACGTCATCGAGAGGCCCGCTGGATCTTCCTGGTTTAGCGAGCGGGCCTCCCGATAGGCCCGCCCCCTCCTTCTTTGCTAAATGGAAGGCTAAGTCTCCTGGGATATGTGATGTTGATATCCCAGGAGACACAGCGGGGAGTGTGCGCATCATTCGCCTAAGGACGACTGATGTGCGTGGGGAGGTGAAGCTGGACATTTCTACCCCAAAAAGGTAAAAAAAAAAAAAATAAAGAAACACAAAACATAGCGCAATACTGAATGAGGATGGATGGAGGGGCGGAGTGGAGGGAAGTAGCGGAAGAGGGTGAAGGTCCGCTTTAAGCTTTAAATTGGATGGGTTAAAACCCCACTCAAGTTATTTTTTGCTGTCTTTGTCCAGCTAGAGAGATTTCCCTTTACTTTCCATCCTGTAGATCAGGGATATGCAATTAGCGGACCTCCAGCTGTTGCAAAACTACAAGTCTCATCATGCCTCTGCCTCTGGGTGTCATGCTTGTGGCTGTCAGAGTCTTGCTATGCCTCATGGGAGTTGTAGTTCTGCAACAGCTGGAGGTCCGCTAATTGCATATCCCTGCTGTAGATGCAACTGTAAATTAGTGGATATCTCTCAAAGTAAACAGAAGTCTCATCTTAGAGAGTTGTCACAGGGACAGGTATCCTCAATGGATGATTTTCCCTCTGCTATTTCTCTGATTACAATTCAGATCTTTTGGATTTTCCCTCAAAGTCTTGGTGACAATGGTCAACAGGACAAATCTAGGAGTGAATCTCCCCAATAGGAACACAGCAAAAACTTGACAAAGGGTCTAACCAGTGGTGGCTGGTGAAGTTTTAGAATGAGGGAGGAAAAGAGGGAGGGACAGCAGGCCCAGATCCTACACATCAATAGAAATATGTGTATTCTAGAAAGTTTAACAATCAGCAGATAAAGATACACCAAATACCTGGTGTTAGCACTTCAATCATCCCGGCACCATGGTTGTTATGGTGTCAGGATGATTGAAGCGCAATATTTCTATTATTACCTTGTAATTTAAAATGAAATCACTCACCATAATGCAGAATCAGTGGGAGCCCTGAGTGTGTCACTTGCCACGTCGCTTGCCACCAGATGCCATCAGGTGCCCCCAGCGGAGTCTGTCCTTACATCAGGTGCCCCCAGCGGAGTCCGTCCTTGCATCAGGTGCCCCCAGCGGAGTTCGTCCTTACATTAGGTGCCCCAGCAGAGTCCCTTCTTACATCAGGTGCCCCCAGCGGAGTCCCTCCTTACATCAGGTGCCCCCAGCGGAGTCCCTCCTTACATCAGGTGCCCCCAGCGGAGTCCCTCCTTACATCAGGTGCCCCCAGCAGAGTCCCTCCTTACATCAGGTGCCCCCAGCAGAGTTCCTCCTTACATCTGTGTCCCCGCCAGCGGAGTCCCTCCTTACATCTGTGTCCCTGCCAGCGGAGTCCCTCCTTACATCTGTGTCCCCACCAGCGGAGTCCCTCCTTACATCTGTGTCTCCGTCAGCGAAGCCCCTCCTTACATCTCTGTCCTCACCGGAGCCCCTCCATACATCTGTTTCCCCAGCAGAGCCCCTCCATACATCTGTGTCTCCAGCGGAGTCTGTCCTTACATCTGTGTCCCCAGCGGAGCCCCTCCATACATCTGTGTCCCCAGCAGAGTCTGTCCTTACATCTGTGTCCCTAGCGGAGCCCCTCCTTACATCTGTGTCCCCAGAGGAGTCTGTCCTTACATCTGTGTCCCCAGCGGAGCCCCTCCATACATCTGTGTCCCCAGCGGAGTCCGTCCTTACTTCTGTGTCCCCAGCGGAGCCCTTTCATACACCTGTGTCCCCAGCAGGGTCTCTCCTTACATCTGTGTCCCCAGCGGAGCCCCTCCTTACATCTGTGTCCCCAGAGGAGTCCGTCCTTATATCTGTGTACCCAGCGGAGCCCCTCCATACATCTGTGTCCCCAGTGGAGCCCCTCCATACATCTCTGTCCCCAGCGGAGCAGCAGGGTCCTCCTCACATCTGTGTCCCCAGCGGAGCAGCAGGGTCCTCTTTACATCTGTGTCCCCAGCAGCACAGCACTCCTTCAAGCCGCATCTGTGCTATTTCCTGCCTTTCTCCATTTGTTCAGTGGAGAGGGGAGGGGCCTCCCCTCTCCACTGAACACAAGGGGATTAGTCCTCACGGTGGTGATCTTTTTGTAGCCCACCGGAAGTGACTTTCTTCTCACACTGAGAACAAAGCACCCGGCGGATGCTGCTCGGCGTGATCAATTGCACCGGAAAGCAGCTCCAAACCCCGCCAATGAAGCGCCGCGTCTGCAATCTCGTGCTTGCATTAACGTGGCGCTTCCCATAGTGCGCAGTGTCCGGGGCCCGAACACAGTGTACTTAAAGGACTTTTTTTTGTTTTTTTCTTAAAGGGGCCGTTTTAGCTACATCTGGAATTTCAGAGTAATTTTAGCAATAAAGTGAGTGTATATACTACTTTATTTATATGTGTTCACTTTATTGCTAAAATTACTCTGAAATTCAAGACATAGCTGGGTGTAGTAAGATGTCCGCATGGATGATCTATTCGATTACTTTCACTTGTCAGATCATGAAGTGTTTGGAGCGCATAGCGTCGTGGAATGCATAGCGCACGCACAGTAAGCATTTCTTGGTCGCAACATCACTTCTGTTACACAATCGGATGGGTAGCGGTAATCTGATGGAACAGCAGCACTACATTTCAAACCTCTGATATGAAACAAGCATGCTGGGTGGGAGGACATACGTTACTAACTGCATGCTTGTTATAGGTCAGTGTCTCCTTACTTAGAGTAGTCAGGAAAAAGTGAAAGCGGGCCAGCAAAGACAGTTTCCATATCCTCATATGTTCAGTTTTTGACTCTCAGGGTAGGTTTGGTCATGGTTTTAACCACATTTTAATGGTCCATAATATAATTTCTTCTGTATAGTTTTTACACACTTTCTTTACCCTGCTACCCAATTAAATAGATTACTGTTTTTCATCTCCCATCAATCAGATTCAATGTTCTTCAAATGACTGTGCCATGCATGGACTTCGAGGTTGCCCTTAAGAAAACTCTTTAGGAAGAAGATAAAATATTAATTAGCTTGTGAAGAATTACATGTGTGTTTTTATGATTCAAAATACCTCACAGATAACATCATTCGAAAATAAACTTGGAGAGTAAAACCACAGAGATCAAATCATAAACGGAAGAATAAATGATTGTTACTCGTTCTGCTCATTTGCATAGAGGATTCAGAGACTTTACAATGGTATAGAGACCCTGTCGCCATTTTAAAAGTAAAAATAAAAATATCTTATAAAGGAAAAGCATACTCATTGGTCCTGCGGAGATTACATTTTTGTTCTTGAGTTTAAATATGCTTTACAGTAAAACTAAAAGAAAAAAAAATAAGATCTTGGAATATCCGATGTGGCCAATTTGGGAGGCTCCCCCCAACCTTGCTGGATTTTAAATTATTTTCTATAATGAAGAATGAAATCAGAGGAACACATAATGGTGGAAAGGAACACCCAAAGCTTTCAGGTGTACAAGAACTGAGTCATACATTTTGGCAAGGAGCGCCCACTCTTGGAGC
Organism: Aquarana catesbeiana; assembly: GCF_042186555.1. Taxonomy (NCBI): domain Eukaryota; kingdom Metazoa; phylum Chordata; class Amphibia; order Anura; family Ranidae; genus Aquarana; species Aquarana catesbeiana. Next base: position 60,653,477 of record NC_133330.1, on the reverse strand, counting down.
ACCCAAGACAAATAAGAAGCCAGAGGTTAATCAAACCCACCAAGCAGGAAGGGGGCATTGGAATAATCATTTTTTTTTGGGTGACCTTTAAAGCGGTATTAGCTTCAAAGGCAAACATTAATTATGTTGCAACTTACCAATTAGATGTGGCGGTTGCATTAGTTTTCATTTTCAGGCTTTCTTTCTTTTATTTTGACCTGGTGATCCTACCAGTTAGTCTGTTGTTTTTCAACAGAACAAGCTGTCCACTGACAGGATTGCTTACAATGATCAGCTTTTATATTATTTTATACACAGCGCTGCCACTGTAATCACAAACTGCTTTATATGTGCCAAATTTAATTGCTGTTCACCAAATACCGATCTGTGGCCACTGTGCTACATAACAACCTTTAACACAGTGTTGTCTAATAATCTAATGAATTGTTGCTATATGCAATCGCAAATCATCAAAACCTATGCCAATATAAATTCACAGTCCAAAAAAGTGCTTGGTAGTTCATAATAAATAATATTCTTCCATAAAGTGCTCCATAGTGTAAATAAAGTGCTACTTGCCAAACACTGTGCCTCCACACACTCACCAGATGTACATGTAATTGACTTTATGCTTTTCAGCAAAAAAGTCACAGCATGCATATGTAAATCCTCCTGGGCAGTGGCGGCTGGTGCTCCATTCTTTGGGGGGGGCACAAACCACCCACCACCCCCATCATCCACCCTGCCATTTGTTCCGTCCGTCGGTCCATCCGTCTGTCAGTCAAATCCCCCCCACCATCACTCGCCTGTCCGCCCATCAGCCCTGCACTTACACCATCTAGGTAACGGGCAGCTTTGGCAGCTTCCCCCTACGTCTCCTCCTCGGTGGTTTCCCCCTGCGCTTCCTCCTCCTCAGCCTCTTCTTCCTCAGCGGCCAATACGGTCGCTTCTCCTCTCGGCTTCCTGGTTGGCCAGGAGGAGAAGCAGGAAGACAATATTAATTTTCTATTGTCACACAACTGGGTGGGCTCAGGGCATAGTGCTCTGCGCCCCGAGCCCACCCTTTTTTGAAGCCAATTAGAGCCTCATTGAAATCCATGTGCCCGGAGCCCCACATGTAGATTAGGGGCAGAGCGCATGGATTGGGGGGGCGGCCGCCACTGCTGCTGGGTATTTAGACAGCAGAGTTCAGCCTTGCTCTTCTCCTCCTTGGTTCTCCTCTCCCAGTATCCTTATATTCCTCCTATTTCCTCATATACTTCCATTAACATGCAAGGGGACAAAGAGGGGGAACCCACATGGTGCATTATTGTTTATTAAAAAAATAGGTTAAAACACATTAAACAGTCACATTGAATAGATGACAAAAACCGCATGTAAAGCCCAAAAACCCTGCAGTGTGCATTCCACAGGCTGGAAATGACATCACCGGATGTCCCACCCTACGTATGTTTTGCTCAGCTAATCAGGCATCAGGGAGGAGAACCAAGGAGGAGAGGAGCAAGGCTGAAGTCAGCTGTCCAAATACCCAGGAGGGTTTCCATATGCATGCTGTGACTTTTTTGCTGAAACGCATCAAGTCAATTACATCTGGTCAGTGTGTGGAAGCACAGTGTTTGGCACAGAGCACTTTTCTGGAGCACTGAGAAGCTGTTTTAGACACGGAGGACTTTATTTACACTATGGAGCACTTTATGGAAGAAGATTATTTATTATGAACTACTATGCACTTTTTGGGACTGTGAATTTATATTGGCATAGGTTTTGATGATTTGTAGATGCATATAGCAGTAATTGTAAATCATATGCCTTGAAAACGCTAATAGTTAAAGTATTAGCAGCGCTCCTCCAGTGTGAACACTGGTTTGTCAATTCCTGTTAAGGATAGTTCATATACGTTCCAACATTGTGAGTGGAATCATGCTGTCCTGTGGCCATAAACACCATCACTACACCTTGTGGGTCCCACTGCCTACAAATATTGCACTCACCAGATCTCCAATTAACTATGCCTTATGTCATTAAACACTCCACCCACAATAGATCACACTCTTATGCCCCGTACACACGGTCGGACTTTGTTCGGACATTCCGACAACAAAATCCTAGGATTTTTTCCGACGGATGTTGGCTCAAACTTGTCTTGCATACACACGGTCACACAAAGTTGTCGGAAAATCCGATCGTTCTAAACGCGGTGACGTAAAACACGTACGTCGGGACTATAAACGGGGCAGTAGCCAATAGCTTTCATCTCTTTATTTATTCTGAGCATGCGTGGCACTTTGTCCGTCGGATTTGTGTACACACGATCGGAATTTCCGACAACGGATTTTGTTGTCGGAAAATTTTATATCCTGCTCTCAAACTTTGTGTTTCGGAAAATCAGATGGAAAATGTGTGACGGAGCCTACACACGGTCTGAATTTCCGACAACAAGGTCCTATCACACATTTTCCGTCGGAAAATCCGACCGTGTGTACGGGGCATAACAAGGATCCTTCTCCTGTCTGACGAAGTCGTGATGATGAAACGCGTCAAAGGTGGGACCATACGGCTATCTAGAGTGACGTCAGTACGCTGCCAGATCAAAGAATTACCGCAATCGTGGGGATACCAGCAAGTGGTGAAAGACAGCGGGCAGACTTACTAGTGTTTCTACTGTCTTACTAATGGTGGTTTTTATATTATTCTTGTAAGTGTGATTTTAAAGAGGGAAGTTTTATAACAATAAATGTCATATGGAATTATGCTATGGAGTCTGTTTTTGTCGTTGTATGAGTCGAGCGGCGCTGGGAGAAGGATCCTGGTTAGAGTGTGATCTATTATGGACAGAGTGTTTAATTGACATAAGGCAGAATTAATTGGAGATCTGGTGAGTGCAGTATTTGTAGGCAGTGGGACCCATGAGGTGTGGTGATGGTGATGGTGTTTATGGCCACAGAACTTTACAACTCGAAGGACCAGACACATTTAGATGTCTCTATTTATATTTCACTCACAGTGGAATGTATATGAACTATCTTTAACAGGAATTGTCAAACACGCAGTGTTGTTCACGCTGGAGGACCGCTGCTAATGTTTTAACTATTAGTCTTTTCAAGGCATATAATTTGTAATGAGGGACTAATTTTATAGCAGCAGCTGTTGTATAATGAACTTTTCATTTTAGCATTCTTAATAGTTTTGTACATATGCGCTTGGACAAGTAGTACTTCCATTTATCTTTTTATGATATAGCAATAGTTGATTAGATTGTTAGACAGCACTGTGTTAAAGGTTGTTTAATGACCAGCTTTTGTTAATTTATGTAAAACCTTTATACCAAAAGAAAAAAAAAACTGTTGCTGGAGCTGCAGTTTGAGCTGGAGATGGGCCTCACTCTGTTAGTGTATCTAAATCTGCTAGGCCATATAACATCCCCCACCTCCCCCAGACTGATATTGCTGCTGTGCAAAGGTGCTCCTTTTCCCTCTTCATCCAGAGTGGGAGCACTACGGGATGTGTGTTACCAGCTGAAAACAGAGGGTTAAGGCCTAAAAAAAGAATCTAAGGCAGCCATCACATCTAATGATTGGTAATCTGCATTATATTACATTTTTGGTTTGGGGTTTAACATTGGTTTAAACTGCTGTTAGTATAAACACTATGGGGCATATTTAAAAAGGAGTTTTGAAAGATAGGCCTCTATATCTGGTAGATCTCTTTACTGCATTGAGTTACTAACCCCAAAGGGCAGATATCTTGTGACACCTTTAGCACAAAGTATGTAGGCAAGGGATAGACCCCTGTCAACACCTCCAGAGACATGGGGCATGAAGAATGAATGCACAAGAAATAATTGGTTAAACCCACACATTATTACCCATGATAACAACATATATTAAAAGAGAAGTATGGGAATTTTTTTCCCCCATAATCATACTTACCTAGGTGGATGCAGCACCAATCCGATGCTGCATCTGTCCCCCGGCGCCTCTTCACTGAGAACCGAGCCACCGAACACCGCCGATGCCTCGGATCTCTCAGCTCCCCGAGCAGAGAGCCGCTGCCTGTCAATCAGCAGCTCTCCTACTGTGCTCCTCCACGCTCACTGGAGTGCTGAGCTGTGGAGGGGCCATCTCAGCGGCTCCCTGAGAGGCTGGGACGGGCATTAGTCCAGGCAGCTGGCAGATCCAGACTCCCAGAGTGCGGATGATGTGGTGCCTGGACTGATCTGTATGACGTCAGCAGACTTCAGTCCGCTCTCTGCAGAAGACGGGTCACAGGAGTACAAAACGCATTGCACTCCTATGACCCATAGGAGAAGTCCAGCCAAACGAGCTCACGCTTGACTTCTCCTTTAATTCAGGGGTTGCAAAGAAGGTTTAGAACAGTCTAACACTTGAATAAGGGTATATTTATTAATAAAAACATGTGTATCTGTTCATCCTGTGAAACTACATTTGAGCTGTGTGAAAGGGGGCAAAATCAAATGTTATAAGATTATCTTCTCCCCAGGTTGAATGGTGTTAATTTTTCAATAGAGTGAACCAGAGAAGTACTGAAGAGTACAAAATCTGGTGCAACTCTGCATAGAAACCAATCAGCTTCTCGGTTTTACTGACAATGTTTAAAGCGGAGTTCCGCCGAAATAAAATGAATTAAAAGTCAGCAGCTACAAATACTGCAGCTGCTGACTTTTAAAATATGGACACTTGCCTGTCCAGAGCACCCGCGATGTCCTCACCCGAAGCCAACCCATCCCTCGGCTCCCATGTGAAGGTGCCACTATCTTCAGTAAGGGAATCAGGAAGTGAAGCCTTGCGGCTTCAAAGCCTCGTTCCCTACTGCGCATGCACGAGACGGGCTGCGCAGCCTGACTGGTCCTGGCTGTCTTCTGGGACCTATGTGTCTCCCAGAAGACAGCGGGGGAGGACAGAGAAAGGGCCGGACATGGCGTAGATCTATCGCCAGAAGTGGGAGCAAATACCTGTATTAGACCAGTATCGGCTCCCCCCTCCCTCTAGAAAGGTGCCAGATGTGACACCGGAGGGGGAAGGAACACCATAAGTGGAAGTTACATTTTTGGGTGGAACTCCGCCTTAAAGAGGAAGTGATATAGGTTATAGGTTAAGGCTTACCTATAGGTAGCGTAAATATCTCCTAAACGTGCACCTTTTAGAAGATATTTACTGTAAATGCAGCCAGTGACATCACTGGCGCATGCACTCTGAAGAAACGGCTATCCCTGCCGTTCCTTCAGAGCCCTGTGCCGTGACCGGCGGCTCCCGGAAGCAAGACGGCTGAAGATGGAAGCTGTGTCCAGCGATGAAATTGCATCGCTGGAAGGCTTCGTTTTCAGGTAAGTTTCACATAATGTGCTAGTATGCGATGCATACTAGCACATTATGCCTTTGCCTTGCAGGTAAGAAAAAGTGCAGCGGTTTACAACCGCTTAAATGGAACAAGCTGAAGTTAAAAAATGATTGGCTACCAAGCACAGCTGCAAAAGATTCTGAGTGCACCAGTTTTAGTAAACTTCCCCCTAATTTACTATGATCACTAACTCCATCTAATGGTCTTCATGCTGTATTTTCTGGTTCTCTCTATTTTGTAAAAATGAATTACATTTGACCTGGAGAGAAAATGTGGAGGAAAGGTAATAGGGGCTGCTATGCCAGGTTTGTGTGTTTTAGTAATGCATGGTAAAACGTGTACTCCAGAAAAACACAGGTCTGAATTGAATTTCTCTGCATGTGTAAAATTTCAAATCCAGCAGGCAGAATAGGAGCTCTTGTAATGGCCACGAGCAAGCAGCAAGTAGAGAACTCTCACTATTGGAATTCCTAAGAGATACTGTACAGTATAAGATACTAATGGGCGATTCAATCCATAGGGCTCCACCCACCATGCCAATATCATGATAGTAGCCTTCAAAAGGTTGTTTAAAAGCACAGATTTGAGGCCAGGTTTTTAAAAATAATATGTAAAACAATAAGGCTTAGTCTATCCTGCTGCATTATGAATGGAGTTTTAATGTATTGCATTTCCCATGAAGGTTGTTTTCAGGGCCTCTACAGAAACACTTGGCCAAGAAATCAGGCCATTCCGCTATTGCTCGGCCTCGCTACTCCTCTCTCTCCCGATGCCTCTGAGCGTAGTACTGACCCCAGGTCTGTTTTATTTGTTCCAGAGGGATTGTTTTCTTCAGTCTTGACCTCTAAGCAGAAAAATAGCCGGCAGCGCACAATTTCTTTTACTGCAGGCTCAGAGCTCCTCCTGATGTATCATTGTCTACTGAGTTTAAATTATTCAAAATGCTGGTTCCCAGTTTTCACAGACAGGAGGAAAAGATTTGAAAAAGCCAAACGTATTTTTGAGTCATTAAAAAAATCCAGAAGGTTTGTGTCGTTGTTATAAAATTGATAACCAAACAGAAAGTCACCAGTCCTCTTTAAAGTAAACCTGTTAACATTTATAACTAAACAAGGTGCTGTTATTACCTCTGTAAGCCAAGTGCCTCTGTGCACCTCTCTGATTCTGTTCTCAATTTGTCATTAAGGGCTCAACTTTCTTGACTTTGAGACTAAGCCCTGTCTACTAGACATCCCTGTGTCCAACCAGAGACCACAATTGGTTCTCTTTCTGGACAGATATAGTGTGTGGATGTTGTCTGTCCCTGAAGCCAGGAAGACAGAGTCTAAGTAACAAAGTAAACTAGCTTCAAAAGGGTACGCAGAGGATTGTATTCTGGGTAATAAAATATTGGGCACTTTGGGGAGCCTCTCTCTTGGGGCCATGTCAAACTATTGACCCTGAGGGAAAATGGAGAAAGGGAGCAGCACACCAGGAGGTTGGAGTCCAAAGTTGTTTTAGGCCCCATGGACACTAGGCGTTTAGCGCCGATGCATGAGGCTCCGGCGTTTAGATGCGGGTGGAAGGTACAGGCTCACTGTCCAGTCCTAGTGCCTGCAGCCTGTCAAATCAGCTGACAGCTGGACGCATGCTGAGAACGCAGACTTCTTGGCTAAACACCCAGTGTGCACAAGACATTATTCTGACAAATTGTTTAAACAAACCTGGCGGTGTAGCCAACACATTTAAAGGGCCCAAAACTGTTCATCAGGGCTTGTGTTCTGTACAGAAAAACAAATGTGCAGACTCAGAAATTCATGGGGCTGCTCAACAGCAGCTAGTGTAAACAGCAGGTATAGATAGTGGAATAGTATATGTTTGGGCTTTAATCTCCTGGTGTGGTGCTCCTGTTCTTTTCTTTTCCTCCAATTCACCTTGATGTTGCTTTGGAAGCCATTGCTGCAAATGAGAGCTCCCTATCCAACATTAAAAATCTGCATATCACTAGCTCTACATCGACTGTGGAACGAGCCCATAGGTGATCAGTGCCATTTGATCAACTAAACTAGCGATCCTGCCACTGACCGCAACAGGAACTATAGTGACTATTCATTTTCTGCTACCATGTTGCCCCTTCATTGGCAGAAATGCTGCATAATGTTGCCTGCCAGCAAGGGAGCAGAGACAAGGTGACTCTGTGCTGGTTCAACCAATGAGGGAGCAATGCCAGATAGAGGGGTAGGCAACCTCTGCACTTCAGCTGTGGTGAAACTACAAATTCCATGATGCCTCTGTCTCTGAGAGTCATGCCTGTGGCTGTCAGAGTCTCCCAATACGTCATGGGACTTGTAATTTCACAATGCCTGGAGTACCGAGGGTGCCACACCTGTCATAGGAGCAAGTGAATAGTCTCGCTGCTCTCTTGATGGTGAGTTGACATCAATGACAGAATTGCTGGTCTGACATGGACCTTAGACATGACTTTTTACCCATCTAAGAGAATCAATGAACAATAGACATGGGTACATCTGATTCTCAGTGCTACGCCAATGCTGTTGACCATATGGAAATCAGCTTAATACACTACATGTTTAATGGAGGACATCAAAAAATGTCTACTGGTATTACCAAAATCAGAATAAACCAGTATGTTTACTTTACCTATGTTGCTGCATTCATGGATTTGTCTATCGACTCTACTATTGCTGTGGATGATCATCTACTGACATTGCTTCCCTGAAAACCATCCATGTTATTTGCCTTGAAAACTGGAGAGACACTAATGAACTGAGTGCTGTATCTGAATGATTCCAACATGGAAAGATTGTTGCTGACATGATATGTGCACCCATTGAGTGCTGTATGTGAATGATCCCAACGCGGAAAGAAATTGTTGCTGACATGATATGTGCACCCATTGTTCAACACATGAGGGGCCTCATTAGGGAAACAACAGGGTACAGTATGTAATATCCCAACCCGCCAGGTCTTCTAAGGCCATGTAGTTTTACTTACATTCTATATTATGATTACTAGTGCGACATGCGCTGTGACGTTGTCACATGACCGCTTCCAAATGTCTTGGACCCACTCCCACAGGGAGCCACTCCCAAAGCTGGAGAGCTGCATTTCTCACAGGCTTTCGGCTCTTGTAATGCCTAGCTTCACCTTTCTTGAAGTCCCACAACTCATACTACAGCAGAGTCTCACTCCTCCTATTGAATGTTCTATAGTAGAAAATAAAATATATCCAAGAAAAATGGGACCTGTTTAGAATGGCTGCAATAAGTGGGCAGACCTGGGTACTCAGGGGCTGACATCTGTCACTGTGATTCAGTTCAACCACGCTTTACTGTAATATCAGTTTCTGGTAGACAGACCCTTTTACAATGGAAAATAATGAATAGTAAGTGTGAATGTTCTTTATATCCCTGATTAACAAAGGTATCAGAATTGATTGACTGCTTTATTGATTGCATACCAATCTGCTGAGGACTGATTTGGACCACTTTAAGAAACTCTGTTTTTTTAGGTTATTTGCTTTACATAGACTGTAATTTTCATAAACTGTGTTTTTGACTTTATTTTGCTCTGGAAATAAAATTCTTCATATGCTATGCTTAGTGTTACTGTTTCATCATGTGCTTTGAGGAACACCTTGGGGAACCGAAATGGCTAAAAAAATAAAATTAAAAGCAATTTCCATCTAGATTTGTAAGTGAACCCAAATTGTAGGCTTATACAGAATTGCCTCAGTCCTTTCACAATGCATTTGTGTAGGAGTGCCGTCTCTTCTTAGGTGATTCTGTGTTGTGTAACCTCCCTCTCATGCTCCAGTGTACATGGATTTAACTGCACCAGGACTACAACTAACCTGCATAGACCAGTTTCATCTTCTTGCTTTATTCAGATCAGGGTGTTGCAAACTGGCTGCCTGTAAGAGGTTAACAGAAATATAATGGTTTAGGTTGATGTAATTTCTCGCCATTGACCTGGTGTATCTTTTATCTGTTTATGGTATAAAAATATATACCGGTATATTGTAAAGTTGAGAGGCATAGCACCTCAGGATCTATATAAAAGTCTTTCATTCTCTTTAACCACTTAAGGACCGGAAGGATTTGCCCCCTTAATGACCAGGCCATTTTTTGCGATACGGCACTGTGCCGCTTTAACTGACAATTGCGCGATCATGCGACATTGTACCCAAACAAGATGTATGTACTTTTTTTCCCACAAATAGCTTTTTTTTTGGTGGTATTTGATCACCTCTGCGCTATAAGCAAAAAAAGACTGACAATTTTGGGAAAAAAAAAACTTTTTTTTTTTTTTTTTTTTTACTTTTTGCTATAATAAATATCTAAAAAAAAAAAAATGTAAAAAAACAAATTTCTTCATCAGTTTAGGCCAATATGTATTCTAGTACATATTTTTGGTAAAAAAATCGCAATAAGCGTATATTGATTGGTTTGTGCTAAAGTTATAGCATCTACAAAATAGGGAACAGATTTATGGCATTTTTTTTTTTTTTACTAGTAATGGCGGTGATCAGTGATTTTTAGCGGGACTGCGACATTGTGGCGGACAGATCGGACACCTTTGACAATTTTTTGGGACCAGTGACATTTATACAGCGTTCAGTGTTATAAAAATGCACTTTGCAATTACTGTACAAATGACACTGGCATGGAAGGGGTCACAGATCGGCGTGTACGCGCCCGACGTACAACGACGGTGATTCGCGCATGCGAGCCAACCGGCCGCAGTACAACTACAGTGGCTGGTCTGCAAGTAGGTAAAGCAAACAGAATATAGCTTCCAGTAGCAAAACAGAACTTCAGAAAACACAATGCAAAAGTCTGTTTATCTTCAGCACAAACTAAAATATCAGACATGTAAATCTCATATTGTAAAGCGTTGTGCAAACTGTTGGCACTATAGAAATCCTGTATCATAATAAATGTAAAGTTTATATAAGGGCTTTACCCCAGAGTTAGCAGCCTCCAGCTTCAGATGTTTGTCAATTTTCAGCAAACGTGCAGCATACAACCAGGTCTCCTCACAACTCCTACTCCACCCCCTAGCACTAGGAGCTTCTTGCCTTAAGTGCTTCTTCCTGGAGGCTGCTTAACCGTGTAGGGACTGGAGTCCCGGTAGTCAGGAGTGGAGGTCCTTTCCCCCCTGAAAGTGACTATGGACCTACAAATGGACCTGGACTTGATTAAACCTGTCTATATAAGACCTTACAGCTCACAGTGCATATCAGAGCAAATGAGAATCGTGAGGTCAAAGGAATTGCCTGAAGAGACAGAATTGTGGCAAGGCAACGATCTGGCCAAGGTTACATAAAAATTCTGCTGCACATAAGGTTCCTAAGAGCACAGTGGCCTTCATAATCCTTAAATGGAAGACGTTTGGGATGACCAGAACCCTTCCTAGAGCTGGCCGCCTGGCCAAACTATCGGGGGAGAAGAAACTTGGTGAGAGAGGTAAAGAAGAACCCAAAGATCACTGTGGCTGAGTTCCAGAGGTGCAAAAAAAACCAAAAAAGAAAGCGCCTCTTAAGTATAGCGGATTTATTTGTGTGTTAAAAGCATAGTATACACTCACATTAAGGTAGATGATGTACTGCTTCCATAAAGAACTGGTCCCGGTGTCTCTCGGTGGTGACTGGTGATCAAAAGGGAGCCTAGATGGACGCCGTGCGGTGGCCGCGGACCTCCGCTCGGAGGCACCGGCTGTACAAGCGGTGTAGTGAAGAAGTCACTTCCGCGTTCCAGCGGATCACATGGGAGATGACGTCACTGGGACAGTTCAGACTAGCTGGGAACCACTACGCGTTTCAGAGCATGCGCGAAGCTCATAACGAGCATGCGCACTCCTTTTTCAAGTGTCTAATGGAAAAAACTAACCAGGAAGCTTAAATAACTACGAAGTAGCGATAAGGACCAATCATAATCAAGAAGGGGGAGGGAACAATAACAGAAATAGCTATAACGACATTAGAACGAGTTCTTTATAGATTACATAGTATATTGATAGAGTATATTGGCACTACGAAAATGTACAATATTAAATCGCAAAAAGAGTTTACATATATATGAATATATATAGTATTAGATAATACAAGTTAATGAGATGGTATAATAATGATTTAAATTAAAAGATAATAATGATGATAATAATAATTTAAAAAAAGTAAATGTGCGGATAAAATTGATAATCAATATATACATGTAGTATTAAAAATAAAAATAAAAATAAATATAAAAAAGGGGTCCATATCTGGACTGGACAAGGACACTGAGTACAGAAATTATATATATCCCTTGTTAATACCCGCATGTGCACACAACACGTAAAGTGCCTATTGTGCATACATGCACTTAGTCACTGCCCACACGTGTGTGCATGCGTACACCTACATGTGTAAGCACGCACGCACACACGCATACATGCATCTATAGGGAAAAAACCCCAAATATGTTAATGGACTGAGAACACCAGTTTGTAAATTTATAATAATAATAAAAATCATCAGAATAAAAATTCAAGAATCCATATGATGGATAATAAAAAACTACTATTAATTCTATTATGTTAGTATTAAAGAACAGGACCTCAGTAAATGGATGAATAATACGTATAATAAATTATCCAGATGAGGATTAGTTCCAATATTGATATTAATCCATATAGTGTATCATGAAACATCTCAAAAGGTTTAATGTAAAGATAGATATAAGAAGCTGAATGGATTGGAAAGACAATATTTGAAATATTTCCATATAAGGGTACACTCTATAAAATAGTATTGACCTCCAGTTCCTCATTTAACCCGTTAGGCGCTAAAGTATCTAAGATAAAAATCCAAAAAGTTTCGCGCTCACAAAGTTTAGAAAAGAAATCTACTGTCGGCCTACAGGTGTGGGTAATTGAGTCTATCCCACACCAATTATCCGAGGCCGAACGCTTTTCTAAACTTTGTGAGCGCGAAACTTTTTGGATTTTTATCTTAGATACTTTAGCGCCTAACGGGTTAAATGAGGAACTGGAGGTCAATACTATTTTATAGAGTGTACCCTTATATGGAAATATTTCAAATATTGTCTTTCCAATCCATTCAGCTTCTTATATCTATCTTTACATTAAACCTTTTGAGATGTTTCATGATACACTATATGGATTAATATCAATATTGGAACTAATCCTCATCTGGATAATTTATTATACGTATTATTCATCCATTTACTGAGGTCCTGTTCTTTAATACTAACATAATAGAATTAATAGTAGTTTTTTATTATCCATCATATGGATTCTTGAATTTTTATTCTGATGATTTTTATTATTATTATAAATTTACAAACTGGTGTTCTCAGTCCATTAACATATTTGGGGTTTTTTCCCTATAGATGCATGTATGCGTGTGTGCGTGCGTGCTTACACATGTAGGTGTACGCATGCACACACGTGTGGGCAGTGACTAAGTGCATGTATGCACAATAGTCACTTTACGTGTTGTGTGCACATGCGGGTATTAACAAGGGATATATATAATTTCTGTACTCAGTGTCCTTGTCCAGTCCAGATATGAACCCCTTTTTTATATTTATTTTTATTTTTATTTTTAATACTACATGTATATATTGATTATCAATTTTATCCGCACATTTACTTTTTTTAAATTATTATTATCATCATTATTATCTTTTAATTTAAATCATTATTATACCATCTCATTAACTTGTATTATCTAATACTATATATATTCATATATATGTAAACTCTTTTTGCGATTTAATATTGTACATTTTCGTAGTGCCAATATACTCTATCAATATACTATGTAATCTATAAAGAACTCGTTCTAATGTCGTTATAGCTATTTCTGTTATTGTTCCCTCCCCTTCTTGATTATGATTGGTCCTTATCGCTACTTCGTAGTTATTTAAGCTTCCTGGTTAGTTTTTTCCATTAGACACTTGAAAAAGGAGTGCGCATGCTCGTTATGAGCTTCGCGCATGCTCTGAAACGCGTAGTGGTTCCCAGCTAGTCTGAACTGTCCCAGTGACGTCATCTCCCATGTGATCCGCTGGAACGCGGAAGTGACTTCTTCACTACACCGCTTGTACAGCCGGTGCCTCCGAGCGGAGGTCCGCGGCCACCGCACGGCGTCCATCTAGGCTCCCTTTTGATCACCAGTCACCACCGAGAGACACCGGGACCAGTTCTTTATGGAAGCAGTACATCATCTACCTTAATGTGAGTGTATACTATGCTTTTAACACACAAATAAATCCGCTATACTTAAGAGGCGCTTTCTTTTTTGGTTTTTTATGTTCATATGGAGACTGACTTCACTCAACAGGAAGCTGCCCTTGGTATCTTGGAGAAATAGATTTCCCGGATTCCTAGATTTTCATTGATCCTAGGATCACAGATCTCTTTCTGGCATCATCTATTGACTTTTTTCCCATTTATTTTGGCTGTATTTCCATGGACTTTGGCGCGATTACATTATTTGTTTTACTCTTGAGTTCCAGAGGTGCAGTCGGGAGATGGGAGAAAGTTGTAGAAAGTCAACCATCACTGCAGCCCTCCACCAGTCGGGGCTTTATGGCAGAGTGGCCCGACGGAAGCCTTTCCTCAGTGCAAGACACATGAAAGCCCGCATGGAGTTTGCTAAAAAACACCCGAAGGACTCCAAGATGGTGAGAAATAAGATTCTCTGGTCTGATGAGACCAAGATAGAACTTTTTGGCTATAATTCTAAGCGGTATGTGTGGAGAAAACCAGGCACTGCTCATCACCTGTCCAATACAGTCCCAGCAGTGAAGCATGGTGGTGGCAGCATCAAGCTGTGGGGGTGTTTTTCAGATGCAGGGACAGGACAACTGGTTGCAATCGAGGGAAAGATGAATGCGGCCAAGTGCAGGGATATCCTAGACGAAAACCTTCTCCAGAGTGCTCAGGAACTCAGACTGGGCCGAAGGTTTACCTTCCAACAAGACAATGACCCTAATAACACAGCTAAAATAACAAAGGAGTGGCTTCAAAACAAATCCGTGACTGTTCTTGAATGGCCCAGCCAGAGCCCTGACTTAAACCCAATTGAGCATCTCTGGAGAGACCTAAAAATGACTGTCCACCAACGTTTACCATCCAACCTGACCGAACTGGAGAGGATCTGCAAGGAGGAATGGCAGAGGATCCACAAATCCAGGTGTGAAAAACTTGTTGCATCTTTCCCAAAAAGACTCATGGCTGTATTAGATCAAAAGGGTGCTTCTACTAAATACTGAGCAAAGGGTCTGAATACTTAGGATCATGTGATATTTCAATTGTTCTTTTCTAATAAATCTGCAAAAATGTCAACAATTCTGTGTTTTTCTGTCAATATGGGGTGCTGTGTGTACATTAATGAGGAAAAACATGAACTTAAATGATTTTAGCAAATGGCTGCAATATAACAAAGAGTGAAAAATTTAAGGGGGTCTGAATACTTAACATCCCCACTGTATGTATATGTATATATCCATACAGAGCAGGTAAAGAGGGGGGAGAGAAACTATACACTCAGGTGATCATTCAGAAGTGTTTGTATTTTGAACTTATGCTAGTCAGGTCAGTAAACAACAGACTTTTTTTTAAATCAAAGCAGTTAAGGTTAGCCTGGTAAATATGTAAAAAAGAAGCCTGCTGAATACCTGCTGGTTGGAATAAATGAATGTGAAATATTTCATGCCTAAATGATTAAAAAATGTAATACTGAACATACATACATTTTGGTAGCATGAAACTAAAATCACCTCTTTGGTTTAGCTGATACAGAGAGGTGAAGCTGGTCAAGTTTAAATTCAGGGACCTTCAGATGATGCGGGTACTGAGTGTACGGATTTATCCATCAAGAGAGATGGCAGCGCAATGTGAATACCAAATGAAAAACCAGAGCCATTTAGCAATTTAAGATGTGTCCTCCAAGCTGGTCTACAGGACATTTAAAGGACAACTTCACTAAAAGTTAAGTTGTCCTTTGAAAGAGTCAGTCTACCCAAAAAGGCATTTCAGTTCCTGGTAAATGCTATAGATTTTAAACCAGTTTAATTCTCCAGCTTCTTATATCTATCAGAGACTCTAAAAATTATGGTGATAAGATCTCTGTACTGAGGTCCAGGTCCACACACCAGCTGTACCCTTTATGAGGGATTCCCACCGTGCCTCCTGGCTTATAATTTATTCTATATTATGTATAATTTAACAGGAGCAGCTGGAAAACACAAAGGTGGCCAGGAACACCCAAAATTCCAGTGTGGACAATGACAAAGTCATTACTTACAGCAGGGAGATCTTACTGTTGGACTACTGTATCTAAGAAGCCAAGAGCTGACTCAGCCCCACCATGCTCTATCTATAACTTTATATAATTTTATTGCAGACTAATATTAGGATTTTTAATGTTTGACTAGAGTGTGTCTTTAAATTGGCCTATTATTACACTCAATATTTGAGCAGGTCTACCCCCTAATGCTCTATGACACCCGCACTTTTAAATATTTGCTCAGGTAGTTTTGTCTTCTGTGATTACAAAGGAGTGATCCGTGAAATTAGATTTTGCAGCTATTTAAAACATATTAACGTTATGCCCATCAATCAATACAAGTAGCAGGAGCTCTAGATAATGTCACTGTCATCAATTTCAGACTTCAGTCTGGTCAGGTATATTTATTTTTTCCCTAGAGAATATAAAGCAGGACTTCATGAAAACACTTAATTATCTGAACAGCCACGAGCTGATGGTGCCGTCAGTACACCGAAACCTGGTGATGAAAAATATTAAGGAAAACCAAGAAATACATTCATGGTTTGACAGAGCATTGCTGAGCTCTGGAGAATCAAAAGCAAAGCAGCGTATGAAATCCGTAATATTCAAAGAGAATTAATAACTCTTTCAAAGTATTTTTGTGAGCTAAAATATATGGCCATAAGTTTGTGATGAACTGATCATCTATATGGCCAAAATATGTGAACACTCCTCCAAAGTATTGACTTCAGTTGTTTCCAATGAAGGGTACTGTTAATGTTGCAATATACAAAGATAGTTTAGCAGTTGTGTACTTCCAACCCTCTGCCAACAGTTTTGGGAAGGTCCTTCCCTGTTTCATCATGACTGTGCCCCTGTGTACTAAACCAGCTCTATAATAATGATGGTTTAGTGAGTTTAGTGTAGAGTAACTATAGTAGCTGGAGACCTCAACCCTATTGAGCCCTTCTGAGACCTCACAAATGCTCATTTGACTGAATAAACATCAATACCCACAGACAAAATCCAGAATTTTTTGGAGGACCTTCCCAGATAAATGAAGGTTATTATAGTCGCAAAGATGGTGTCAGTTTCATATCATTCCCATGGTTTTGGAATGGGATGTCAAACAAGCTTTCACAGGTGTTATGGTAAGTAGGAATGAGTTTTGTTTGGCAGATTGGCAAACAAGCTGGCCATATTTGGGTGGTTATGACTGTATGTAGTCTAAGATGTCACCCAGAATTTCTGGCCCGTTTGTATGGCCAAAAAGACACTGGGCATCTGCCATTTAGTGTTGCTACTACTGCCACTAAATGACAGATCCCTGCTCCCACCCATCATTGGTTGCTAGAAGAGGACAGCTGCACTACAACTAATGGCTCTGTGCAGCCTGGGAGCTGAACATACAGAAAGGCTAAACATGCACTGAGGATGGAGTGTCCACTATGGACACTCTGGCCTCAGTGCTGCCACCCACCACGCCCCATGAATGCCACCTAAGGGACCGCCTCACTTGGCTTCATAGTTAGCATGGCCCTGTAATCATTCATTGTTTTAGAAGTTTATCACCGTTAACTAGTTAAATTAAAGAGGGACTTTAGTTCTCTGATATTTGTACCGCACCCCTCCTCTCCTGCGCCTCCATCTTTGATTATCTTGCGCATGCACAAATGTGCTGAAGGTCCTTGCTAGATCTTCTGGACCCAACAGAGATCTGCGCACGTATGTGCAGGTGCACTGGGTTTTTCTTACACATGCGCACACAGTATCAGACCTTGATACTTGCTTTGTCTACTCTACCCCCATGCACCGGAATGTCTGGAATGCTTGCGCTTTTAATGCCAAATTTAAGCCATCTTTTTTATTTCATAATGTGAGCTTTCTTGAATAGAACACTGTGCAAGGGGCATGTTGGACCACTGGAGACCTAAACTGGATCCGTCATCAGAGGATAATTTAACCCTAACTGCGGCACCACAAAACTTTAAACAAAACGTTTTAGCGTTAACCCTTTAAGCAAGGTTAAGGCATCAACCAGAGCAGGAATGTTGGGGTAGATAATAACTCAATAACACTCAATAATAACAATAACGAAATTCTCTGCTTTTGAACCTCTTACACTTTAAATATTAATTATTAGCTCTGAAATGCCTTTGAAAAATCAACATCCCAGCTCCTCTGGGAAGAAAAACAACATCTTTTCTTTTTAGTTTAAAAAAAAAAAGTTACTTAGCACAATAAGTTCCATGGATTTGCCAGCATAACTGCTGAAATGTGGCCATTTAGTGAGCTAATTAGGGATAATTTGCTGAGCCTGGAATCTATAAACTGGCACTGAAATAACTTAGGACACTGAGAGACAGACGCTACATGGCGAATTACTAAATTCATAGATTAAATGAGGACAAAGTATTGACAAGGATTAGAAATTCACAGAAAGAGTTGGATCAGTTATGTTTCTTTCCACAATGCGATGTTATTCAAAATACTAATGAGGGGGACATTCAACATTGGGAATAGAATAAGGCAATTAATGCTCAGCATAGCTGAATAAAATAAACTTTACCATAAACAAGGCAAATCGTTTTTGCACTAGCCAAAAACCATTGCAGGTGTACCAGGGGATACAAAGAAAGTAAAAAATAAAAGAAACAAAATACAGTGAATGAAAGGAATGGGTCAGGAACAGTAATGTTGCGTACACACGACCGGACTTTTCGGAATCAAAGGTCCGCCGGAACGAATCCGTCGGACAGTTCGATCGTGTGTGGGCTTCATCAGACTTTTTCTGTCGAATACTCTGACGGACCTTAGAAATGAACAAGTTTCAAATCTTTCCCACATACTCAATTCCTATTGAACAAACCGTTCGTCTGTATGCTAGTCCGGCGGACCAAAAACGAGCAAGGGCAGCTATTGGCTACTGGATATTGAACTTTCTTTTCTAGTCCGTTCGTACGTCATCACGTTCAAAACGATCGGACTTTGGTGTGATCGTGTGTAGGCAAGTCCGTTTCGTTGGAACTCTGTCGGAACTCCGTCGAAAAGTCCTTTGGAGTTCAGTCCGACGAGAAGTCCGCTCGTGTGTATGCGGCATAAGACTGGGGGGGGGAGTTAGATGATGGTGGATATCCCCCTGCCCTCCAATAAAATAGGCTCTATCTGAATTGCTGCAGTTTCTAATGCACATTATGAAAATCCCACAGTGTGCACTGAAATCAGAGTAAGAAATTTCAGAACAGGAAAGGAAGCTGTACAACTGTGTAAGGCTGAAGGAAAGGCTGGAGGTCAACTTTAAAGCCTCGTACACACGATCTGATTTTCCGACGGGAATTGTGTGATGACAGGCTGTTTGTACGCTCCATCAGACAATTGTTGGCCAACTTTCCGTGGACAAATGTTGGATGGCAGGTTTATAAATTTTCCGCAGACAAATGTCTGTTGTCGGATTTTCCGAGCGTATGTACACAAGTCCGTCGGACAAAAGTCCAAAGCACAAACATGCATGCTCGGAAGCAAGGACGAGCCAGAAGCTGTCGGTCTTGTAAACTAGCGTTCCTAATGGAGAATTAACATTCGTGACATGGCAAATTATGAAATCTATAAATGCAGCGCACAATTCTCTTCTTCTTTAATGGGATAATAATGAAGCTGCTTTGCTGGTGATACTGATGGAGTTCTGCCAAACGTATTTCCAAAGGCTTTTTTTTTCTAGTGATATCAAGAATAATATTATTATGCTTGTTTTTGGTGGTGCTAAAGAGCTGAAAAACCATGTAGTATGTCACTACGTTCGTTTGTTGGCCAACAATTCCTTGCCATTTGTATGCAAGACAAAATCCAGGCACACGTCTTCGGACAAAAGTTTGAGGTTTTGTCTGCAGAAAATCCGATCGTGTGTGTACGAGGCTTAATTCCCCACTCAGAAGACCACATATAAAGTGAAGGGAGTGAGGTGCAACATGGTGTGGCGACAATAAACACTCAGAGCCCAGTTGCAGAATTTGTCAATTCATAGTCAGCCCGGTGGGAAGGCACCTGACTGGGAAAACTCACAGAATGCAACAGAGATTTGTAGCAGAGCAGGTCTCTGTGCAAACAGCGTCTGTCTTAAGGGGCGGAATGGGGCCTGGCCAATCCGTACCCAAATGTGGAGGTCTCCAGGAAGGATTACATGCTCCTATCCTTTCCCTACTCATATGGAACCTTTTTCTACCGTTAATCATTGTCCCTGACAGACAGGTGACCTGTTCCTACACTACCCACATGTGGAATGCGCACCAAGCTTGGGAGCCAGGGTTTTAAATAGATTCTGCCTGACCCAAGATGGTCGCCAGGGTCACATGGGATGGCAGCATCCAATCAAGTAGCTTCCCCAATGACCCAGGAAACCCAAGAGGAACCATTTTCCTCTTGACTTACTCTCCATCTGCAATACCGCTGTGGTTGAGTGCCACCTGCAGTGAGGAAAGTAGACTGCATCTGCCTACATACAGAATAAAAAAACCTGGTTATTAGACTTCATTACACTGTTAAATTTTTGGTGTTGTACTTTAAATTTTAGGTATCTCACAAGTTCAATCCCTGGGGTCACATTGAGCAGGACTGAGAAGTCTGCAGTAGTACTGCATGGCACCCATGATCTGCTGATCGTAAGTGCAATGCTTTCCAGGCTCCTAGCTTACCTGCAAAAAGATGTGCATTAATAGGTGAACTTATCCTTTAAATCCTGTTAGTTGCGAGGTGGGGTCTTCATCTATCAGACTTGTTTTTCCAGAATATCCCACAGATGCTCAATTGGATTGAGATTTGGAAAATTTGGAGGTCAAGTCAACACTTTGAACTCATTGTTTTCCTCAAACTATTCTGGAACCATTTTTAAGGGTGCTGAAAGAGGCCTCTGCCACCAAGGAACACTATTTCCATGAAGGGATGTACTTGGTCAGCAACAATGTCTAGGAAGGTGTTATGTGTCAAGTAACATCCAAGGTTTTGCAGCAGAACATTGCTCAAAGCATCAAATGGCCTCTGCCTGTCACACCAGCGTGGCCTGAAAATAAGTAAGTGTATACATATTTCTTAGACAAGTTGGTTAGCATAGGCACTACCGGGACAAGATCATCCAGCACCTAGGTCAAAGATGTCAAACTGCGCCCCCTCCTTCCCTCAGGGTTATGGTCAGGGCACCCACATCCCTGCAATAAACCATTGCGCCCAGGGAAGCCACCCCTCCAGCCCACACCTTGTCTCAGCCCTGAGCATAGGTGTTAGGTGGGGGACAGGAGGCAGTTTTTAGGCCCTTTTCACACAGGCTGTCCGATCAGGTCCGCCTGTCCGTTCTTCAGGTGGACCTGATCAGACAATCCATTTGCCTCTATGGAGGGACGGATGTCAGCGGTGTCCGATCCGATCAGGGCCACCAAATCCAGATGGATGGTGGTCCTATTTTCCATCCATCTGGCGGATTGGATTGGATCGGATGAAAATTGACAGGTGGTCCGTTTTCATCCAGTCTCCCCATAGAGGAAAGCGGGACTCTGACAGGTCTGTCTCTGCACAGTGATCGGAGACGGACCTGTCATCCACCTGCTCAGCAGGGATCAACATATCGATCCCAGCTGAGCAAGTGAAGTCTGTCAAAATGGACCTGCCCAGTGTAAAATGGACCTAAGGCTAGTTAGGTGAATAGCTGGAATTCCATTTTAAAACAGCTGAACACTTTCCAGATGCATTAAAAACATAAGGGAGTTTATTTACTAAAACTGGAAAGTGCAAAATCTGGTGCAGCTGTGCATGGTAGTCAAGCAGCTTCTAACTTCAGCCTGTTCAATTAAGCTTTTACAAAGAAACCTGGAAGCTTATTGGTTTCTATGCACAGCTGCACCAGATTTTGCACTCTCTGGTTTTAGTAAATCAACCCCAAAATGTGCAAAGTCTAAAGGCCCGTACACACGACAAGAAAATCTGAAGATAAATTTTGTCCTATGAACGATCTGCCGATTTTCTGATCGTTAGTATGCTGCTTTTGACAGCTGATTACAAATTTTCGGCAGACAAAAACTGGATGTGCAGGCTTGAAATTTTTTGTCTGATGTGACCACAACGTCCGATTTTCTTTTCGTTAGTTTGGTTTTCTGACAACAAAAAAGAAACTGAAGAGCAATACTAGGCATGCTCAGAAATGAAAGAACACATTCAAAACAATTCAACGCTGTACGTCACTTCTGACGTTGAATTCTGTCTTCAGAAAATTTTCTGATGGTGAGCACCCTCTTTCGATTTGAGACTAGCAGCAAACAAAAAACTGACGAAAATTCATCCAATAATCTGACTGTGTACACGGCTTAAAGCCCCATACACACTATTCGATTTTCTGCAGAATTTTGTCTTCAGATTTACCAAAACCATGTAGTGCAAGGGCCCTGCCTGATTGCATACAAATTGAAACTCTTATGCCGCGTACATGCGATCGGACTTTCCGACAACAAAACCGGACTTTTGTTTGAAGGTTGTTGGCTCAAACTTGTCTTGCATACACACGGTCACACAAATGTTGGCCAACAATTACGAACGTAGTGACGTACTACGTGGTTTTTCAACTCTTTAGCGCCACACTTTGGGCTCCTTCTGCTAATTTCGTGTTAGTAGAAGTTTGGTGAGTGTTGATTCGCACTTTTCATTTCATGCTTTTCAGTTAATCCTGAACGACCGTTCGTCAACCAGACATGTTGCGGAATCGGAGGAGATAACGTGTTATTTATTATTGGCCTTGGAGTTATTGCTTTGACATTATTTTTTTGGTTGAATAATAATAATAATTTGATTTGGTATATTCTCTATATTTTTGGATGCGTAGAATGCACTTTTTGGTTAAGTTCTATTGGCAGATAGCATGTCTTATTTATTTGTTTTCTTTTTTTAATGCACAATAAAAAAGAATAATACTTGGCTATGTGTTTTACTTCAAATGACAGTTTGGGAGTAGGCAGTTACATTTAAAAAAATACAATGTAAAATTGACAAGGGACACCAACATAGTTGTATCTTTGTTCTTAAAAACTACGGGATAATGGTGTTGTGGTAACTTGCACAAATAAAAAAAAAAAAGCATAATAATTAATTAAGAATAATAATATTATTCTTGATATCACTAGAAAAAAAAAGCGTTTGAAAATTTGTTTGCAATAACTCCATCAGTATCACCAGCAAAGCAGCTTCATTATTATCTCATTAAAGAAGAAAAGAATGTGCGCTGTATTTGAAGATTTCATAATTTGCCACGAATTTTAATTCTCCATTACAAACGCTAGTTTACAAGACCGACCGCTTCTGCTTCCGAGCACGCGTATTTGTACTTTGGACATTTGTCCGACGGACTTGTGTACACACGATCGGAAAGTCCGACAACACACATTTGTTGGCGGAAAATTTGAGAACCTGCTAGCCAACATTTGTTGGTGGAAAGTCCGACAACAATTGTCCGATGGAGCATACACACGGTCGGACTTACGGCCAACAAGCTCACATAAAACATTTCCCATCGGAAGATCCGATCATTTGTATGCGGCATTAAGGTTTGACCTCATATTATATGGTTTTTGTAAATCTGAAGACAAAAATCAGCAGAAAATCTAATAGTGTGTACGGGGGTCTTACAAGTAAAGTGGTTGTAAACCCTTTACAACCACTTTAACCTACAAGTAATCCTAGATTAAGGCTTACCTGCAGGTGCTTGAAATATCTCCCAGACCTGCATGGTCTAGGAGATATTTACAAATTGCTGTAGGGTGATTTCTTCTGCGCATGTGCCGGAGTTAAAAAGGGCACGTTGTGCCGTTTCTAGCTTGGGTCATGCTGCTAAAGGCAGCTCCTGCGAGCATGCGTGGGAGTGACGTCACGCAACGTCACTCAACTCCGGCCAGTCACAGAGCCGGTGTTCTGCCGAGAAAGTTCTGGTCGACTGATAAGTTCCCCCCTCTACTGCGCAGGCGCAGCGCCTGCGCAGTAGGATCCCGCGGAAATAGCCGAAGCGGAATAGCTGAAAATCAGCTGTACACGGCGCCTGTAAGAGGGCCCCTCGCGGGCTTGCTTCGCTCGCCACGCTTCGTGCACAGCCTCGCTTCGCTCGGCTCTTTTAGATTCCCCCTCTAGGTTCACTTGGATGGTAGGGAAGGAACCTGGACCCAGAGCGCAGGCGCCGTGTACAGCTGATTGTCGATCTTGAGCTTCGGCTATCTCCGGCGGCTATTAGTAGTTCATACTGCGCAGGCGCTGCGCCTGCGCAGTACAGGGGGGGAACTTATCCGCCGAAGGAACTTATTCGGCAAGACACCGGAGTTCGCGGCCCTGGAAGGAAGAGGGGTCAAGAATGGATGCTCGCTATTAGCGAGGAAGATGGGGACATCACGGGCTTCTCCTGTAGGTAAGTGTCACATAATGGGCTACCATACGATTCATAGTAGCCCATTATGCTTTACCTTTGCAGGGAAACAAAGAGGAAGTAACACCCATCAGGGTTTACATTCTCTTTAATGCTCTGTAGGAAGCAAGCACCGTCTCAGTAAATAATCACTGTCCCATGACAGCATACTGCAGAGAAGGACCCTTGCTCTCTGTGTAGAAGCAGTGGTCTCTCTGCAGAGGTCTGCCATGTCAGAGCTATCGCTTTGCACTCAGTAATTGTTATGCTCCCTGCTGATTGGAGAGCTCTAGCTCTGACTCAGCAGGAGGGTGTCGGAGGACTTCAGTTGAGCTTTAAAGTGAACCCGTTGGGCAAACCATGGGTTCACTTTAACCATAAGCAGCTCCTGTAAATAATTTCTTCCTTGCATGTAGAACAGATGCCTTGATATCACGGATAGACTACAAGAGGATAAAAAGCCCCTGCCTAGCCTCCTGACTTTAGAGGCTAAAGTGACAGATGAACTGTCAGAATCTCCATCTTTCAGCTTTATCATGACTATTCGTGCAGCTGCTGTGCAATAGACATGTAATGAGAAGCAAAACATTTCCAACTTACAAAGTAACCTTGTCAACAGGAACTTTTTACAAAAGACTTGCGTTAATAATATATGATTTGTAACTGGATCGTGCAGGGCAGGGTACTTAACATCGATTTCTTTTAGCTGTGAAAGATGATGAGGTAGGTTTCATTGGTCCCATGACGCGGAACGCAGTTTTAATGTTTACTAATATCAATATTCATGGGATTGCATGTGGTAATTTGGAAATGTGTTTTCTTTCTGCTATTTATTCTGCCTTTCTGGGTAAACAAATTCGTTTATCCTATCTGGTGCGGATGGGAACGGTAAAGCGGAGGGAGAATATAATGAGGTACAGGACGCACGGGTCTCAGAAGGACCGTCTTTATGTTTTATTTGAACCTTCTGACCTTAAACGGGGGGGGGGGGGGGGGGGGCCTTATGATGTCTCGGCTTTCATCTCCTATCAGACAAGCACTTTGCTGCTATTGAGAAGAAGAGGCTTCTGGGAAAAAGCAAACGACGAAAGGACAAGCATGTAAACAGCATTTACTAGAATTCCATTCTCTTGAATAATGGGGACTTCTTGCATAATGTCTCCGGAGATCGTGGCTTTACAGCGAGCCTTTCATTAAAAACAATAACTCTTCCGCTACAATCGTTTAAAGAGGACATGACTCTTTGTAGCAGACAGAGTCCTGCAAATGAAGAGGGCAGCCAAGCACACCATTGAGCTTGTTTTTGTCTCACCCCCCCAATAGGAAGGCTGAAGGATGTCTACTCAATGCATTCATCAGTGCCATTGGTTTGCCCTGCATATTTTACATTCATTAAGGCCCAATAGAGCATCAGTTTAAAGCAACTAAATACATGTTTAGGGTGAATCAAAACAAAAGATGGGCAAAGCCTTACAGTTTATTTCAGTGGCATAACTAGAAACTTCAGGGCCCCGGTGCAAGACCCCATGAAAGGCCCCCCTGACCCCTGGGTGGGGCCCTTTCCTCCGAGACCGGTGGCAGAACGCCAGGACTCGGTCGCAAGTGTGACCTTTGTGACCCTGGTTGTTCCGCCACTGGCGTCTGTAAGTTTTGATTTTTGTTTTTAATTATTATTTGTTACAATTTTTTTAATCTTACCTTTCTTTTTTTTTTTGTTTAACCACTTGCTTACTGGGTACCTAAACACCCCTCCTGCCCAGACCAATTTTCAGCTTTTAGCGCATTCACTCTTTGGACAACAATTGCGCGGTCATACAACACTGTAACCAAATGAAATTTTTATCATTTTTTTTCCACAAATAGGGCTTTCTTTTGGCGGTATTTGATCACCTCTGGGTTTTTCATTTTTTGTTAAAAAAATTTAAAAAGACCAATTCAAAAAAAAATATATATAAAACCGTTTTATATTTTGTTAATAAATTTTGCAAACAGGTAATTTTTCTGCTTCATTGATGTACGCTGATGAGGCTACACTGATGGGCACTGATAGGCTGCACTGATGGGCACTGATAAGGCTGCACTGATGGGCATTGATAAGGCAGTACTGATGGGCACTAATAGGCAGCACTGGTGGGCACTGATAGGTAGCATTGGTGGGCACTGATAGGTGGCATTGGTGGGCACTGATGGGTGGCACTGATGGGCGGCACTGAAGGGCATTGATAGGTGGCACTGAAGGGCACTAATAGGTGGCACTGATAGCTGGCACTAATGGGTGGCAGTGATGGGCACTGATCAAGACTGGTAGGTGACACTGATAGGCAGCACTGCTAGGTGGCATTGATGAGGCACTGATTGGCACCACTGGTGGGCATTAATAGGTGGCACTGAAGTACTGTGGGCACTGATTGGTGGGCACTGTGGGCACTGATTGGTGGCAGTGATTGCTGGCACTGGCAGGCAGTACTGGTCCCTTCAAACAGAAGCCGGCGATAGGCTTCTTTTCTTCTCACGCGGTCAGCGTGAGAAGAAAAAAAATGATTACCGATCCTCTGTTTATATCACATGATCAGCTGTCATTGGCTGACAGCTGATCATGTTGTAAGGGGCCAAGATCGACCCCTTACTCGGATCTGTGATCACCCGAGTCTCATTGACTCGGGTGTTCACAGCACGCGCCGAGCGCCCCCTTCAGTGGTGTGGCCAGCTTTGAAAGGGGAGGACGTCAATAGACGTACTCCCGGCAAAGCAGATCCACGCTGTAGCCGTCATTCAGCTATAGCGTGGATCTGAACAAGTTAAAATAATTTATTACAATTTTTTTTAAAGCCCTGTTGGGGGGTTTTGGTGAGATATCAAGGTTCTAAAAAGACCTCTGGTATTTTACCTCGGAGACAGAGAAATGAGATTGAGGCTTTCAATCTCTATCTCTGCAGCCTCAGCAGCACAGAATGAATGGATAGGAATAGCTCTGTACAGAGCTTCCCCTTCATTCACAAACTGAAGCATAGTAAACAGAGTTAAATTATTATATCAAATTATTTCACATCCCTTTTGTCCCTAATGCTTTGTCCAGTGCCCTGCATGCAGTTTTATATGATATATACTGTTCTTTCTGCCTGGAAACTTGAGAATGTCCATAGCAACCAAAAAGTGTCTCTTTACGTCAAAAGTGGTTTTAGACCAGCTAGAAAACAGCGATAATAAATTAGAATCACTTGCAGAATTGAGCGATAGTGATTTGTGGGGAAATTCGTCATCAGACACTGAAAGTGATGACAGCGACAATTCTGCAACTGAGCAAATTTCAATGTTTTTGATTTGATTACATTATTGAATACATTTTATTACTATAATATTATTTGTTACAATTATTAATAGTTATTTATTATATTATAATTTATGATTTTGTGTTTCATACTTTATCATACCCGGGATGTCTACTAGACTCTTGTTTGGACAGATTTAAGACCCATTTCACACTAAGGCGCTTTCACGCTTAAAAAAGTGACTAAAAAGCTCACGAAAACCTATTTCCATTAAATCAATTAATGCTTTCACACTGGGGAAGTGCGCTGGCAGGGCGGTGAAAAAAATGCCCCTCTCCATAGATAGATAGATAGATAGATAGATAGATAGATAGATAGATAGATAGATAGATAGATAGATAGATAGATAGATTGACATCACTAAGTTCAGCATTGGGACCCTTACTTTTGCACCTATTTTGAAATAGCATTTGGGATTCAAATTACCATTTCTGCATTAGGAAAGCTCATGCTTTCTGCTGATTGGGGAACTCCAGCCCTGACCACTGCTTATTTCTAGATAGAGAGATAGATAGATAGATAGATAGATAGATAGATAGATAGATAGATAGATAGATAGATAGATAGATAGATAGATAGATAGATAGATAGATAGATAGATAGATAGATACCGTATTTTTCGCTCCATAAGACACACCTGACCATAAGACGCACCTAGGTTTTAGAGGTTGAAAACAAGAAAAAAATATATTTTGAACCAAATGGTGTACTAAAATATTTTCCTGTGCCCTTGAAATGCAGAGTGACCATTGCCATAGAAAATGCAGAGTGACCATCCCATAGAAAATGCAGAGTGACCATCCCATAGAAATGCAGAGTGACCATGCCATAGAAATGCAGAGTGACCATTACCATAGAAAATGGGGGTGGTGCCAGCGGCGGCGGGGGGTGGTGCCTGTCATATATTCGCACCATAAGACGCAGGGACATTTTCCCCCATATTTCTTGGGGAAAAAGTGCATCTTATGGTCCGAAAAATACGGTAGATAGATAGATACAGTGTTGGGACCCTTTGCACATTAACCCATAAATTCTGTAAATGATATCAAGTTTGGGATTAAAAGTATAATTTGTGTGTTTGCAGATGACACCAAGCTATGTAGAGGAATAACGTCCCTACAAGATTTTTCTAGCTTACAAGTAGATGTCAACACACTGTTTGATTGGGCAGTTATGTGGCAAACAAGGGTTAATGCTGATAAATGTTAAAATATGCACTTGGGGGTTAAAAACATGCATGCATCATACATTCTAGGGGGCATGGAACTGGGGGAATCAATAGGGGAGAAGGACCTGTCCTGGGGGGAGGCATGGCCAACTTTTATCAGTCCCATTCCTCCACTTAGCAAAGATTCTACTTCTCTTATTTACCTACATGTTTAATTCAATATCCCGGTTGGGAAGGCCCATTTGAACCCCCCCCCCCCCCCCCGCAAAAGAGGGCTACATGTGCTTGTTCTGGGTCCTGGACACATATCCAAATAACGAAGCCTGTGTGTCAAAAGCCATAAAATAGGACGGCGATGGCATCCATCGTATACGTCTTAGGAAAGGTCAAAGTTAGGGATGCACCAATATCATTTTTTTTACGAGTACAAGTACCGATACTTTTTTTTTAGTACTCGCCAATACCAATTACTGATACCTACCACAACTGTTTTGTTTTCACTTCAGCTGTCAGCAATGGTACAAAGCATTGAAAAGTTATTTAAAAATGAAATAAATTGATTTTTCTTTTTAATTTTGCGCTTTTTCAATGTAAAATGTGTAAATATATGTTACTATATAAGTGCAAAAATATTCACTAATAAAGCAAATTAAAAAAAAAAGTTTTAATTGTTTATCATTTATAAAAAACGTGAACAAAAAAATAAATAAAACAGGAAAATAATAATTAAATGGAAGAGAATAGGGAGATAATTAAGGCTGATTAGAGTGAATTAAGGGTTAATAAGGGGTTAAACAAAGGAACATTTGTTCGTCCCTTTGATCTGCAGATGACGAAACAGAAAGATACAAAAAGAAAAAATGTTTCTTTTAATTTTAGTGTTTCAGCTGTGCAATGTTGTTAATAAACATTGCCACTGCTTTTTTTATTTTCACAGCTCCAATTACTGGACTTCTTTAACACTTTAGCTGTCAACAGGGAAGACCCACTGACAGCTCAAAGAACCGAGCCTGAAAGTATCGGTTTCAGGTATCGGTGCATTTGCATGAGTACCCATACTTGTGCAAATATGGTATCGGCACGGATACTAGTATTGGTGCAACCCTAGTCAAAGTGATTATAAACCTTTGAACCTTTGCTTTTTTTCTAAAATTTGATTGACAGCAGCGGGAGCCAATGGCTGCATTAAGGTAAAAAACCTTGAGATTTTAGAACCACTTTAACTTTTCCTTTATCTGCCTTTTGTGTAAGCTAATTTTCAGTTCATTCTCTTATTATATTTTTTCTTGTAACTACATCTACTATCTATCTATCTATCTATCTATCTATCTATCTATCTATCTATCTATCTATCTATCTATCTATCTATCTATCTATCTATCTATCTATCTATCTATCTATCTATCTATCTATCTATCTAATCTGCCTATATACAGTATGTATGCATGTATATATCTATCTGTTTATTTTTACAATGTGATAAAATAGTCAGGTTCTTAATGCTAAATAACAATAGGAATGACAGCAATATCAACATTCTATTATTAAAGGTATCACAGCTTCCTCTTGTCGGAGTCGGTGTGGCAGTGAATCAGTTAATTCTCAGTGTCATTTCAATTCAGTCATCTATGTAGTCACCACTATCACAAGCCCTGGAAATGTTTAGTCTACAAGTAATTACTTGTCAATCCAAATCATGAACTGGGTATTTATGGGGATAAATTGTCGCTCACAGCTCCTGCAAGATGGTGAAAACCAATAAAAGCCCACACTGTTTATTAACATAATAATATCTCGCAGTATCTCAATTGTATTTATGGCATGGGTACAAAGCACTCCTGTTTTACATGTCATTAAAATGCCGACAGTGAGCGACAGTTTGCCGTTGCAGTCTGCTAGCGCTGGGGCATCAAAAATAATTTATGGAGCCAAACTACTAAAGAGTACCTGTCTCCTGAACGACTGTCATTGGAAGCCATTTTGTGGGCTGAACTCACAAAGTATCACATGATGGGTGATGTCACTCATTTCATGCAGTTGACAGGCCTCATCAGAGAGAATAAATAAATGATGACACTCTTCATATTGATGTGCTGGTAACTGGGGCACCAAACTTCTCTGTGGGGCTCTATGGTCAGTAATTTCCTAGCTGATTTTTTCACAGATTTCCACTTGTAAAGCTATCTATACAATTCAACCACCAATATATCCTACTTTGTATGGACATGCATGCTTTGAATGCCCAAGTACACATTTTTATCTTTATGAAGGAAGACATCCCCAATTGAAGGAGCAGGAAGACATTCCTGAATGGAATGAACAGTAGAAGTTGATCAAATAATAAATACACCAAGGTAAAGCATTATTATTATTATTATTTTTTAACATATTTATTTATTGAGTTTTTGCAAAAAAAAAATTTTGTGTACAGGCACATATAAACGAGTATATCACGTGAATAAATCGCATTACATAAACAGTAGCCGAACGGGGCTAGCTAGTAATGACTAAATATTGTAAATCCCGGATCCTCAATGGAGGAAAAAACTTAAACAATAGGTATAGCAGGGTAATATATGTGGACCACATAGGGCCCAACTACAGTAAGTCATAGTGCAAAAAGCAGTAGAAATACATTCAATTTGCAATACATCCATACGCACACACACATACACACATACACCCAATCACTTCTAGTGGAAAAGCCATTTCAACCTCACCGCCCTCACCTCCGGCAGGCTATAGGAGCACACAGCTAACAATAGGGCTCTCAACAGCCTACAGACACCAGAATCCCATCTGGGGGGGAAAAGCCCACTATTGTTGAGAGAGCGGAGTGTCGTTCCAGAAGGAATCAGCAATATCAAGCCAAGATTGCAAAATCTTGGTAAACTTTTTAGGACAGGCCCTGCCAATATAAATGAGTTTAAAGATGGGTATAACCTTATTTACCATTTACGGTACAACATTTGAATATCTGGAGCAGATGCATTCTTCCATTGCAACAAAATTAGTTTCCTAGCATAAAACAATACTATGCGGATAGTTCAAGTATGGGTCCTGTGTAGGAAGTCGTTTAGCACTCCCAACAGTCCAACTTCTGGAGTGCGAGGTACTGGTAATTGTAAGGTGTCTTAAAAAAAAAGAATAAGTCTTTCCAGAATATTGACAAGGCCGGACAGGACCAAAACATATGCATGTATCCGGCTTCGGTGGAGCCACACCTGGAGCAGGAAGCAGCAGAAGCATAACCCATACGATCCAGCCTGGCAGGAGTATAGTGCAACTGATGTATAAATTCAAAACTGTACATATTGGTCATTAGACCCAATAAGATCCAGAAAACAGACCTCCGAGGCCTCCTCCCACCCTCCTCAGACAGCCCAGGAATTTCCACTTTCCATTTCCGCTGAGCAATCTGGAAGGGTTTTACCCCTGCAGCTTGCAGGCGTGGATAGAAAGTTGTAACTAGTTGTTCAATTTCCAGGTATGACAGTAGCACCTCCAGAGGTAGTTCAGTAAGGTCAAACCATTATTATTATTATTATTATTATTATGTTTGTATATATAGGCTGGTAACCACTAATATGAGTACTAAATTATATTCTCTATTATCTTCATTATATTTAATTGGTCTTATTTCTCTTCCTGTGTCCTCTTGGCTCCATCAAGTCTCAAGGTCCTAAAAATATTAAGCAATGGGCCAGTTCACTGTCCTTCTGACTGTTAGGGGACCAGACTGTGAATAGTAGGAGAAAAAAATGCTCCAACATTGGAGGTCAATGAGGGTAAAAAAATTTGCCTCTGTGTTAGTAGGAGCAAAAAATGCCTTGGTGGGAGTAGAAAAAAAATGGCACACTGTCAGTGGAAATAAAAATGTCTTGAGGTCTGTGGTCAGTGGATGAAAAGAGTTCCCCAGCCTGAGTGGCAGTAAAAACAATGCCATGCCCCAACGTCATTAGAAGTAAAAAGGTGTCCTTTTTCTTTTCACCATGTGACAGTCAGATACTCTTGGTTGCTCATTTTCTTTCTCTTTCTTACCTCTGATGAAGCTCTATTTAAAGAGTGAAACATGTTAGGTTTAGGTGATTTTATTTTGGGAGCACCTTCTGAATTTATTTTTATTTAAGTTCATGTTTTCATTTTTGTCCTGACACCCCCCCCCCTTTTTTTTATTTTTGTGAGGTGAGATACTGTATGTCTTGTGTCAATGCAGTCTTGATTATTTGTGGATATGGTGATATATGGGGCTTGTCCATTAGTGGTGGTTGGTGTCCACATGGATGAGTGTACCTGTATTACAGATCTGAGAGATAGATATTTTCATATTATATACTAGTATACTTTATCTTTATCTTGTTCATCTAATTTTTATATGTGGCTAATAGATGGGAGGAGACACAGATGTACCCCCATCTCTTCATACTCGTTGGTTTTGGTGAGTAGACCTTGAGTTTACATATCCCCTAAATAGCCTGGAGCCTTTATATTGAGTGTGAGAGTATATAATAACCCCCATATTGTCTATATGTGTATATCAAGAAAAGTTTCACCAATTAAGATGGTAGATGCAAATATTACCACGTAGAGATAGAAATAGACCTGTGCACTGCCGAAAAATGTGTTCGTTCTCATCTTCATTTCATTCGTTTTTTGTTTTCTTCACAAATTAGAAAATTCGGAAATTCGAAAAAATTTGAATATTTGGAAATTTGAAAATTTGTAAATCGAAAAATTCAGAATTCGTAAATTCGAAAATTTGAAAGTTTGAAAATTCTAAAGTTCGTAAATTCGAAAATTCAAAAATCCGCAAATAAGAAAGGAAAATCCAAAAATTCGAAGGAACGAAAATACGAAAATAAAAAAATTCGAAATAATAACTAACTAATAATAATTAACTATTAAATTATGGGTATTGTATTTTCCTTTCAAATTTGGCTGTTAGGGAACATAACAAAAACAAATTTATCTGAAGTTACGAATTATCTGAAATAACGTATGCCGCATCTAAACAAATGGAACGGAATGAAATAATAATAATAATAATAATAATACGGTTTTAATATTATTATTATTATTTATTATTATTAATTCGTTACATTCCATTTGTTTAGATACAGCATTCGTTATTATGGATAATTCGTAACTTCGGATAAATTTGTATTCTTTACGTTTACTAACAGCCAAATTTAAAAGGAAATTCCAATACCTATAATTTAATAGTTAGTAATAGTTAAGTTATTATTAGTTAGTTATTATTTCAGATTTTTTAATTTTCGGGTTTTCGGATTTTCATTCTTATTTTTGGATTTCTGAATTTATGGATTTTCAGATTTTCGAATTTCTGAATTTCTGAATATTCTGAAAAATTTGAAAATTCGGAAACTCAGATATTTCTGAATTAACGAATGTGTCTAAATTGGTTAAAAACCGAATTTGGAACTAAACGAATGGCATATGTCTAGATAGAACTTTGGTTCATCTATAATGGCATCAACCTCACCCTATAGGGATACCTGTTATGGTCATTCACATACCTTTTATGATTTATAATAAAGGTTACATTTTTAGATAAGTGGCCTTTTGGTGCGCACCCTCGTCTAGTTCTAGTTCATTTTTGCCACAGTTAAGTATTATCAATATCACAGGCTTTTGTATATTTGTAAAAAGGTGTCCTAGCATCAACAGAAGTAAAAAAAACTGCCCCAGCATAAATGAGAGTAAAAAATGCCCATCTATCATTGGAGGGGGTAAAAAAAAATGCCCCTGCATTAATGGGAGTAAATAATTGCTCCAGCATCAATAGGGGTAAAAAAAATGCCCCAGCATAATTGGGAGTGAAAAATGTCTCTAGTGTCAGTGGTCAGTAGGAATAAAACATTCCCCTGCGCTTAAGGTAAGTGAGAGTAATGCCCTTGGGGGAAGGCAGAGTGCCCTTACAAAGTGCATAGTAACATGGGACAAAGTACTACACTAAAAGAAAAAACAATCTCTTGTAAGGTGCCAACACTCTGTAATTTGAAAGCCTCTGGTATAATGTAGCTTTCTCTAGCCTGGATGCCTCTTTTATTATATATTTTGTAATATAGGAGTACTCATTGTAACATGATAGTCAGTTAGTGGTAAAAGTGGCTTCCAACGAAATCAATATTAAACCCAATACCAAAAATGTATTATATTGCAGCTTACCAATCATTAGATGTGGTGGCTGCATTTGTTTTCTTTTCTTTGGCTTTTCCCCTTCTGTTTTCAACAGGTGATCTGGTCAGTAACACACCTTCTGTATTAGTGAAACCCAAATTTGGATGAATGAGCAGAGGAGGCACAGCAGAAAGCAGCCTTGTCAGTCTGGGGGGAGGGTAGTGTCAAATATATTTGCATATTTAAATACATTAACAAATCAAAGCCAAACTCCAGCTCACACTTTATAATCAGTTACAGTGAACCGTTCTTTTTTCCCTGTTGGGATAAAAGTTGTGCATGAACAAATAAAAGCTGATTATTTTAATAACCCCTGCCAGTGTTAACAGGTTTGTCTCATTCATGTAAACTGATACATTCTGCTGGAAAGCCTGTGCCTTTGAAAAGCAACAGACTTTCTGGCTGGATCACCTGATAAAAACAGAAGAAAACCTAAAAAAAAACCTATTGCAGCCATCACATGTAAGGTTTGGTAAGCTACAATTTAATAAATGTTTGTTTTTGGGTTTAATACTGGCTGCAACCACTGCAATTTACAGTGGAAGCACAGGAGATTCAGTAGCAGGGTGAGTACAGTATATACAGATCTGTATTTTTTTGTCCATATCGCCAAGTGTAGTAGGATAGCTGATCCTCAGGCAGTGGAGTCCCTCTTACATCAGGTGTCCCCAGGCAGTGGAGTCCCTCTTACATCAGGTGTCCCCAGGCAGTGGAGTCCCTCTTACATCAGGTGTCTCCAGGCGGTGGAGTCCCTCTTACATCAGGCATCAGGTGTCCCCAGCCAGTGGAGTCCCTCTTACATCAGGTGTCCCCAGGCAGTGGAGTCCCTCCTTACACCAGGCATTCCCAGCAGAGTCCCTCCTTACATCAGATGTCCCCAGCAGAGTCCTTCCTTACATCAGGTGTCCCCAGTGGAGTCCCTCCTTACATCAGGTATCCCCTGGCAGTGGAGTCCCTCTTACATCAGGTGTCCCCAGGCAGTGGAGTCCCTGTTACATCAGGTGTCCCCAGGCAATGGAGTCCCTCTTACATCAGGTGTCCTCAGGCAGTGGAGTACTCTTGCATCAGGTGTCCCCAGGGCAGTGGAGTCCCTCTTTACACCAGGCATTCCCAGCAGAGTCCCTCCTTACATCAGGTGTCCCCAGCGGAGTCCCTCCTTACATCAGGTGTCCCCAGGCAGTGGAGTCCCTCTTTACATCAGCTGTCCCCAGGCAGTTGAGTTCCTCCTTACATCAGTGTGTGGAGTCCCTCCTTACATCAGTGTCCCCATTTGAGTCCCTTCTTACATCAGGTGTCCCAAGGCAGTGGAGTCCCTCTTACATCAGTGTCCCCAGGCAGTCAAGTCCCTCCTTACATTAGTGTCCCCAGTGGAGTCCCTCTTACATCAGTGTCCCCAGTGGAGTCCCGAGTCCTTACATCAGGTGTACCCAGGCAGTGGAGTCTCTCTTACATCAGGTGTCCCCAGGCAGCGGAGTCCCTCCTTATATCAGTGTCCCCAAGCAGTGGAGTCCCTCCTTACTTTAGTGTCCCCAGTGGAGTCCCTCCTTACATCAGGTGTCCCCAGGCAGTGGAGTCCCTCCTTACATAAGTGCCCCCAGTGGAGTCCCTCTTACATCAGTGTCCCCAGTGGAGTCCCTCCTTACATCAGGTGTCCCCAGGCAGTGGAGTCCCTCCTTACATCAGTGTGTGGAGTCCCTCCTTACACCAGTGCCCCCAATGGAGTCCCTCCTTACATCAGTGTCCCCAGTGGAGTCCCTCCTTACATCAGGTGTCCCCAGGAAGTGGAGTCCCTCTTACATCAGTGTCCCCAGGCAGGGAAGTCCCTCCTTACATTGGTGTCCCCAGTGGAGTCCCTCTTACATTAGTGTCCCCAGTGGAGTCCTGAGTCCTTACATCAGGTGTCCCCAGGCAGCGGAGTCCCTCTTACATCAGGTGTGCCCAGTGGAGCCACTCTTTACAGTGTTCCCAGTGGAGTCCCTCTTTACATCAGTGTCCCTGGTGGAGTCCCTCCTTAAATCAGTGTCCCCAGTGGAGTCCCTCCTTACATCAGTGTCCCCAGTGGAGTCCCTCTTACATCAGTGTCTCCAGTGGAGTCCCGAGTCCTTACATCAGGTGTCCCTATTACATCAGGTGTCCCCAGTTAATGGAGTCCTGAGTCCTTACATCAATGTCCCCAGTGGAGTCCCTTGGCTCTGCCTCTCATCGGCAGCAGCCCACAGGGCGGAGGGTTGGCAGCAGCTCCATTTAGGTCTCTTTCCCCTTGTGTTCAGTTGGGAGGGGAGGGGCCTCCCATCTGTGCAGCTAATCGGCTTCAGTGTACAAGAGAATTGTCTACTTGTACACTGAAGAGAGAAGCTGATTGGCTGCACGGAACGGAGGCCCTTCCCCTCTCCACTGAACACAAGGGGAAAGAGACTTGCTGGAAACAGACTTGCAGTGGCGGCGGTGGCCATATTTTCAGAGCCAGAGCTGTGGTCTTTGCCAAAAACAGTCCTCATTCCTGGGACAAAAGCAAAATCCTGGGATTTTCATCGGGACGAACTCAGATTGGGACGAGGGTCCAAAAATCGGGATTGTCCTGGGAAAATCGGGACTGTTGGCTAGCATGACTACAGACTGCCTGCAGAAAATTATAGGAGGGGGCGGAGTCAAGACCAGTCACCCTGTACATGGAGAGAGAGCAGCAGTGACCGGTCTTTATTACAGGAAAGACCTGCACAGTGCAGGTCTGGAAGAAATACACAAAGCACACCAAGATTCGAGGAAGAATACACATGACTGTATTTAGACAATATTTGCCTATCCCGGAGTTCAGCTTTAAAATACGCACACACCAAATTAATTACACAATCATGAGGGAAGCAGCTAAGCTTTTAAAGTGAGAGTAAACTCCCATCTCTGATTTGTACCTATAAGTAAGCCTATAATAAGGCTTACCTATAGGTACTGTAAATATCTCCTAAACATGCACCAATTAGGAGATATTTACTGTATATGTAGCCGATGACGTCACCGAAGTATGCGCTCTGAAGGAACAGCCACTTGGGCCACTCCAGAGTCCTGTGCCGTAAATGGACATCGCGGCTCCGGCCAGTCACACAACTGGGGTCCGACGGGTGAAGATGGAAGCGGCCCCAGCGGTGGCAGAGCTTCGTTGGAGGGCTTCGCTTTCAGGTAAGTGTCACATAATGTGCTAGTATACGATGCATACTAGCACATTATGATTCTACCTTGCAGGTCAGAAAAAAAAAAACGCCCAGAGGTTTACTACTACTTTAAGGATGGAAAATTATTTCATTTTAAAACTTTTCTCCATTCAAAACTAGTATTGTATATTACACAGTACTGTCTTTTTTTGACCTTCTGGAGTGTTTACTTTGCATACTTCATTAATTTTAAATAATGAATAAATCAGTAATTGTGTATTAAGCTTCTCTTACTTCAGCAGAAGAAATGAGACTTCAGGCCAGGCTAGCATAGCCGGGTCATTCAGCTAGACGAGCTCCCATGTTTTATATTAAACCCCCGGTAGGTGATTCAGCTCACCGTTATCCCCCTATAAGTGAAATATCAGTTTTGAATAGCTTTACCACCCACACTTTTTGCGCCCACTTAATACCGACAGGTCCTGTCCAAGTTTTAACGCACTAATTGACTCTGACACTACAAACAAGGCCTGCCCGGGAAATATTGTTTCATTTCATTATTACAGCTGAATTCCCTAAAAGCAATGCATCATTCAATTAAATGCAAAGTAATTACATGAACGAAGTGGATATAATTTGATTTTTCTGCAGTATTTTGGTTTTGTAATTAACGTCTTGGCACAAGTACTGTAATTTGATGATGCCCAGGATTGGGGAAATTAGTGGTGTAAGGCAAATAGCAGGGTTCATGAGAGATGCTTTGATTACAATTAGCTGTTGTATGAGAATTTCCATTATGTATGCAATGCCCGACTTAAAATAACATTCCATTCCTAAAATATCTATAGAAAGACATAGCTGGATCAGCACCTTAGATCATAGCATGGCTTCCCTAATCCTAATTAATACTGAAACTTTTCATGTGCTACAGTGCTAGATTGTGCATACACAATGACATATAAAACAATTATTTTGTTTTCACAAATATCATGACATACTGTACACAGATAGACAAAACAGGGAAAATCTTTAAGTTTCATATAAAAGGGGATGTAAAAGCGAAAACAAAAAAATAATACATTTTAGCTTACCGATCCTTATATGTGAAGGCTGCATTAGTTTCCTTGTTTTTTTATTTTTTTTTTATTTTTACCTGGTGATCCTGGCCATGTGTGCAATGCATGTGGTCGTGGCATGCTAGTACAGGGTAAGGGTTCAAGGGGTTAAGGCAGGCGGTGAGAAGGTGTTGTGTCAAATTCTCTCTAGAGTGATCTGAACGTGGTATGCTCTTCAGAGATCAAAGCATGCCCTAAGAAAGAATGGTACTGCAACATGCGACATGCGGTTTTCATGCACGTTCACAAAACGCTATTGTGTGAATTAGGGGTGCACCGGCATCTTAACATGAACTCGTACTCGTGAAAATGCTCCTGATACTTGAAACTGATACTTTGTGGTGCAATTTGCGTTGCCTGATGCCTGATGAAGGGGTCCCTCGTGGCTCCAAAACGTTGCTTTCTGGTGTAATGATGTGATCACTGATTAAAGCTTTGGACCCATTTTTGGAGATCCTGGTGTGCTGGTGACATTACTTTATCATACAAAAGGAATGGGCGCAAATCACACTGCAAAGAATTGCATGTGATTTGAAGAGGAATGTGGTGCAATTCCTGTCTGAATCGCAAGTGCTCCTGTGTGAACCCAGGCTTGCCATAGTGATTTTGAGTCTGAGTTCAAACAGGAGCGGTGTGGGAAACTTCCCTGCATAACGGGTTCCACCAGCTTCCGATCCGACTGTGGACATCTGCGGTTTGGGCTACTCCT
Source organism: Aquarana catesbeiana (assembly GCF_042186555.1). Classification (NCBI taxonomy): domain Eukaryota; kingdom Metazoa; phylum Chordata; class Amphibia; order Anura; family Ranidae; genus Aquarana; species Aquarana catesbeiana. Next base: position 60,613,768 of record NC_133330.1, on the reverse strand, counting down.
GCCTCTCCCATGGCCAAAGCCACAGGGATTTCAAATCCCAGGACCGGTGAAGCAGATTTTCGGCATATGACAGTATCCACACCGCCCAACTTTTTCAGATGGGAATGAGGGACACCTATCAGCAAAAGTATGCAGGCATAGGACACACCCCATTGCCATGCCCACTTAAAGGAGAATTGTACAAAAAAACAAGGTTGGTTAAACCCACAAGTGATTTTTTTTTACCTCTTATATTCCTTTATATTTGCTTTTGGAATTTACAAATGCAGCAATTTAGAAATTAGATGAAAGGTTTAGCACTGGAAAACACTTTTGATAGATAAAAAGTGCATTTTATATACATCTATATAGATCAGATCAAAATGAGGGACAAATGAGGAGGAATGAGGGACAAAGGGACATTGCTCCAAATCAGGGACAGTCCCTCGAAATCAGGGACATTTGGGAGCTATGACAGTGTCAGTGGGGGATCACGGCAGTCTGGTACAGTGGGACCAGGGGGATGGTGAGGGGATGGCGAAGGGGTCCAATGGATGGTTGGTGGAACCGCTGAAGGCTGGGAGGAGAGACCCTCTGAAGATGTGTTGAATAAAGCCATGGGAGAGGCAGGAGGAGCCCAAACCCGTCAAGCAGGGAGGTCACCATTCCTTTGTGAAAATCACAATTTTTTTTCAGTGCAGAAACCACATGTGATTTGGGCAAGAATCGCACTGCTTTCCTGTTCAAATAGTATGCAATTCTTTGCAGTGCGATTTGTGCCCATTCATTTTGTATGGACGCAAATTGAACCGCAAAGTTTTGGTACTCAGTATCGGCGAGTATTTGACTGAAAGTATCAGTACTCGTACTCACCGATAAAAAAAATCTGTATCAGTGCATCCCTGGGGTGAATGCAACCTTAACAAAGTTGCACACACCGCTTTAGGCCAAAAATGGACACACCCGATCCAAGGTGCTAATCCCGACTCATCAGCATAGGCAATATCAAGAAGAGAAGAAAAGATTGATTGTGAACAAGCACGGTTCTTTTCGTGTGAAACGCGTCAACTGATCATCATTGCAATTTTGTCTGGCTCATGACAATAAAACAAAAAATTGAATACTCACCTTTCCGTAATTTTCCTTTCCTGGTGCCTACCCATGGCAGCATACCAATGGTTGGTGGCTCCGCCCTCGTCCAACCCACAGGACCACGTAACTCTATAAAAAAAAGAGTTACTCCCCCCTCAGGTATTCTTGTAACTAGTCTTCAGAACTTTAAGGATTATTGAAGGGAGGGTGTATACTGCCATGGGTAGGCACCAGGAAAGGAAAATTACGGAAAGGTGAGTATTCAATTTTCCGTTTTCCTGGTGCCTCCCATGGCAGCATACCAATGGTAAATAACTCGCTTACAGGGAGGGTACTGCAATAATAATTTTTAATGAGTTTACAGAACAGACAGTTCTAAGGTCCTTTTCCCATAGTCTCGGGAGGTGAGGACCGCCGGATCTAGGCTATAGTGCGACATGAAGGTGTTGAAGGATGACCAACTAGCCGCTCTGCAAATTGTCTCAGGGGAGACCCGAGTCCAAAGCTGCCCAAGAATAAGCCATTCCCCGCGTTGAGTGAGCATTCACCGCAGATGGGACTGAGAGACCACTAGCCCGATATGCCTTTTGAATTAGTTTCACGATCCAGCTGGCCAAGGTCATTTTGGAAGCCGCCATTCCTTTCCTTGCGCCCTTGGGAACAACAAATAGCCGCTGATCCTTGCGTAATTGTTGAGTCAGTTCTAAATAACGCCACAGGGACCTGGCCACATCCAATTCATGTAGTCTTGAAGAGGTTGGATCTTCTCCGAAGGCCGGGAGAACCCATTCTTGATTGAGATGGTAAACTGAGGGTACCTTCAGGACAAACTGGTGAATAGGCTGCAGCACTACCCTGTCTAGAAAAAATGTGACGTAAGGCTCCTGTGCCCCTAGAGCTTGAATTTCTGACACCCTGCGCCCTGATGTGATGGCGATCAGAAAGGTCGTCTTCCAGGTAATATTCTCCAATGAACATACTTCAGTGGGAGCAAAGGGTGCATTGGCCAAGGCATTGAGGACCACTGTCAGATCCCATTTGGGAAAGAGGGTTTTCCTGGGAGGGCGTAATCTTAGGACTGCCTTCAGGAAACGGTCTACGAGGGGATTTAGTGCCCAGCGTGTGTTCGTTAAGGCTGATAAGGCGTGTTGAGGCCTAAGCCTCAATCTAGGCCCAACTGCAGAAAGAGAAGAATATTTTGGACTCCAGGCTCGAGCGGATTGAAATTGCTAGATTCTGCCAGCTGAGTGAATTTTTTCCATACCCAGTAATAGGTGGCATTGGTAGATGACTTCCTGGCTTGTAGTAATGTTTGGATTACCTCATGTGAGCACCCTAAGTCGCCCAGCCTCTTCCGCTCAATTTCCAGACCTTCAAGTCCAGGATTTCCGGATGTGGGTGAAAGAAATTGCCCTGAGATAGGAGGTTGTCCGAGTGGGGAAGCGGAAGTGGGTCGCACAGAGCCAATTTGACTAACAGCGGAAGCCACGGTCTCCTTGGCCAGTATGGGATGACCGCCAGGATAGTGACCTTCTCCAATGTCAGGCGCTGGAGGAACCTCAGAATCAGAGGAACCGGAGGGAATGCATACCCCTTCTGGAAGTCCCAGGGCTGAATTAGGGCATCCACCCCTGCTGACCTTGGGGATGGGAATCTCGAGAAGAACAGAGGGGCCTTTGTGTTGAACGGAGAAGCGAAAAGATCTATCTGGGGAGTTCCCCACTGTTGGCATATCCAGCAAAAAACTTGAGGGTCCAGTGACCATTCGATGTTGTTGCGGAAGGACCTTGAAAGGTGATCGGCTAGCTGATTCTCGGGGGCTGGGATGTACACAGCCCGCAGATCGACCAAATTGCTCTCGGCCCAAGATATAATTGGGGCTACCTCGCCGGTTAGGGACCTGCTGTGTGTCCCTCCTTGGTTTTGAACATAGGCCACTGCTGCTCGGTTGTCCATCTGGAGCAGTATGGACTTGCCCTTGAGACGTGGAGCTAGATGTAAAATTGTCATCCATGCTGCCCTTAGCTCTAGGATGTTGGAAATCATCCCTTCCGCCTTGATCGGCCATCTTCCTTGTACCAGCTGGTTCTGGTAGTGTGCCCCCCCATCCTAGTTGACTTGCGTCCGATGTAAGGACAGACCATGAGATGGGTCCCAGGGAATGATGGGTTAGAAGGTTGGGTGGTCTCGTCCACCACCACAGGCTGGCTTTCATGGCAAAGGTGATTAATATTAATTGTCCCAAGTGTTTCCTTCTCCGCTGCGCAAGAAACCCTGACTGGAAGTCTCGTAGATGTCACCTGGCCCATTTCATTATTGGTATGCAGGATGAAAGGGACCCTAGGAGGGTCAGGCAGTCTGATGCTGGCATGGAGTGGCTACCTAACGTCTGCTTGACCTTCTGTATCAACTTCGGGATCTTTTCTGGAGGGAGTGACACAGCTTTCTCCGGGGTGTTGAATAAGGCTCCCAGGTATGTCATTTTTTGTGTAGGCGTCAAGCCACCCGAAGTGGGACAAAGTATTCAGGACTAGCTGCACTTGTGCCTCCAGGGTTCCTCTGTGTTGTGACAGAATTAGAATGTCGTCTAAGTAGTGCAAGACCCTGACCCCTTTCTCCCGGAGGGGAGCCAGAATGGCTACCAAAACTTTGGTAAAGGTTCTGGGGGCTGATGAAATTCCAAATGGGAGGCATTGAAACTGGAGGCGCAGGTCGCCCACTTTGAACCTGAGAAAAGGCTGGAAATTGTGGTGGGTGGGGATGTGAAGGTACACATCTTGGAGATCTATAGAGACCATCCAATCCCCTGGCTGCACCGACAGGATGACCGTGTTCAGGGATTCCATTTTGAAATGCTCTACCCGAATGTAATTGTTTAGCCTCTTTAGATCTAGTACGGGTCTCCAATCTCCTGATTTTTTTGGTACTAAAAAGATTGGGGAATAGAATCCCGAGTGCCTCTCTGAGTCCGGTACTGGCAGAACTGCCTGTTGGTGAAGAAGTATTTGGATATATTGAAAGAGGACCTGCTTCTTTTCCTTGGAGGTCGGAATCTTGGTGGGCTGGAAAGAAAAGGGTGGATGACGGCTTTTGAATTTCCTCGCACAACCGTGGGGATTGCCCATGGGTCTGTGCAATTTTCCACCCAAACCTGGGCAAAAGACCTGAGTCTTGCTCCTACTGGGTGGGTTTGGGTGGGTAAGGAGTCAAAAAGACTTCTGACTCTCAACCGCTGATGTTGAAGCTTTTGGTTTCCCTAACTTAAGAAAAGTGGTTTGTGAGCCCTTCTAGCCTCTCCTGTATTCCTTACGGGACGGTATGTTCTGGCATCCCTAGATCTCTGCTGGGTGATTGGACGTGAAGCAAATCTCCTTTTCCTATTTCTATCTTGGGGAATTAGGCCACTCTTGCCACCTGTGACTCTGGTAATGGCAGTACCCATTTCCTCCCCGAACAGGGCCTTACCATCGAACGGGATGCGGCACCAGGACTTTTCTGAAGTTTTGAAGATGGGTCTGCTGACCATGGCTTTAACCACAATGCCCTTCTGGCTGTGATGGAGTATAGCATGGCTCTGGAGGAGCATTTCAGGATATCAATGGCCTCTTCTGCCATAAAATCAGAGGCTAGCTTCAACTCATCCAGTGCTCTGATGATTTAGTCTGTACCCAAACCCCGTCTGAGGGCTGTCTCAACATTTTCTGACCATACTCTGGTGGCTCTGGAGATTGAAGATAGCGCCACTGCTGGTTTGCAGGCTCCCCCTGATGCCTGATAAACTTTTTTAAGATCTGAGTCGATCCTGCGATCTAGGGGGTCTCTGAAGGAGACTGCATCCTCTAAGGGCAATGTTGTGTTCCTGGCTAATCTCATGACCGACGCATCCACAGTCTGCACAGAATCAAAGAGCTGAGCATCTGCCTCAGCCAGCGGATAAAGCTTCAGAAAACGATTGTATGCGACTGGCCTCTTGTCCACTTTCCGCCATTCGTCCGTAACTACTTCCTTAATTTCATCTATTAGGGGAAAGTTTGAGACCTTCTTTGTCAGGTGAGGGAAATATTTTTTAGTTTTGGACGGAGGTTCTAAATCTTCCTCCCACTGAATCGCATCCTTAACAGCGATAATAAATGGATCTACTAAAGCAAAATCAAATGATGATGAACTCTCTTCGGGTGTAATGGACTCGTCCTCCGAATTGGCTTCCGAATTAGGTTGGAGCAAAGGCGTCTCCACCGCTCTCTGCCTCAGCCAGCGGATAAAGCTTCAGAAAACGATTGTATGCGACTGGCCTCTTGTCCATTTTCCACCATTCGTCCGTAACTACTTCCTTAATTTTGTCTATTAGGGGAAAGTTTGAGACCTTCTTTGTCAGGTGAGGGAAATATTTTTTAGTTTTGCACGGAGGTTCTGAATCTTCCTCCCACTGAATCGCATCCTTAACAGCGATAATAAATGGATCTACTAAAGCAAAATCAAATGATGATGAACTCTTTTCGGGTGTAATGGATTCGTCCTCCGAATTGGCTTCCGAATTGGGTTGGAGCAAAGGCGTCTCCACCGCTCTCTCCTCCACCGGTGGGATTGGCTGATCTTGGGAAAAGGCTAGTTCCTGGATGGAGTCTTTAATCAAATCTTTGATTGACTCTATGGATCCTTGCTTATCCGCTGTGGCTTCCAGGAGGCACTGACTACATACCAATTTTTCTGGGAGGGCTTGTTTTCCACAGACCCAGCAGGCCTTCTTCCCAGGATGCAATGACCTGCCCCGGGAGCCATGCCTGCTTGAGGTGCGCTGGGGTGACTTCCGACTGCTGCAGGAAGCATGCGCAGAAAATGAGGGTGAATGGCCAGAGCTTCTGTGACCTCCTGATCTATCAGCAGAATCTCTGTGGGAAGATCTGCATGATGATTCTCGGTGCGGGCTGTGGAAATAAAAAAAGTAATAAAGGATATTTCCATATGCCCCCGAATGCTCTTTTAAAAGAAGAAACTTACCTGCTTGTTGCAGCCCTTACCTAGTGGTATGTTGAGGATCTTTCTTTGAATGCGGCCTTATGACGTCAGAGACAGCTAAGGTGTAAAGTGATGCAATGAAAATATATATATAAATATATACCCAAATACATTCATCCTACATATACATATATATATATATATATATATATATATATATATATATATATATATATATATATATATATATATATACAAATACATACACCCAAAAGAACTCCCACCTTGGTCAGGCTCCATCCTTAGGTCAGTAGGGGAAATAAAAGAGTGGAGAAGACACTAGGAGATGTCTTCCCTCTGACAGCCTAGTTCAAATGCTATCCCAGGCTGTTTAAATAGAGAAACCTGATAGGGTGTACCAAGATGGCCGCCGTTAAGCCTCAAAAGGTTACTGCGCATGCGCCGTGCATTCCGCCAAGACCCCGCCCCCCGAGGTGACGAAACTGCACCCAGAGGCGCGTGTGCAGCGTCCACATCCACCAAGGGGGGGGGGGGCAGGAAGCAGAGGCTGACACAGGAACCGGCTATGAGGAGCTGCTAATAGGTCCAGGAGGCACGCTATGGCAGGGAGAGCGGTACCGGCCTGGATGGAGGTAAAGACAGGCATTCAGCACTATAAGGTACCTCAGGTATAATCATCCCTGGAGACAGAGGAGAGATCAATGCTCCTGGGTCTCTGCATATGCCCCAAAAAGATCCACAGAAAAACGGGCTCCCATTCTTATATGGTGCATTTACCAACCCAAGACATGGGACTCCATACTGCAGGAGAGCATGAACCTGCATATGTCGGCGAGGTAGGGCTGGCTGTGATCCTGCAAGGATGAGGACAGGAAAGAATACCTGGGGGGGGGGGGGAGTAACTCTTTTTTTTATAGAGTTACGTGGTCCTGTGGGTTGGACGAGGGTGGAGCCACCAACCATTAGTATGCTGCCATCGGAGGCACTAGGAAAGAAATTTCTACAGCATCTTTTGGATTTAGGTGTGCGTTCAATCTTTTCTTCTCTTGATATTCTTCTCCTTCTCTTCCTGATATTGCCTACGGTGATGAGTCGGGATTAGCACCTTGCATCGGGTGTGTCCATTTTTGGCCTGAAGCGGTGTGTGCACCTTTGTTGAGGTTACATTCACCCCAGGGATCATCATTGCAATTTTGTCTGGCTCATGACAATAAAGAAATTTCTACAGCATCTTTAGAATTCAAGTGTGCGATCGATTTTTTCTTCTCTTCTTGTGAATGCAACCTTAGTGAAAATGCATGATCATTTTACTTGCATTAATTATATTTTATGATAATCAAATCCTCAATTCAAAATAATATCTTTTACATTGGAATAGAATTTGTCTTTAACATGCAATATGAATCTTTTTCTACCTGTGATAGGATGGCTTGTAGAACGCCAAGATTCCCTTCCTCCTAATCTGCATTCAGCTGCCCACTCTGACCAGCTGCTCTCTTGCAGGGTGTTTAGCCTCTGCCTACACAGCTGCAGGCCCACCACAAGCGGCCTCAGTGCACAAGACTCTTAGAAGCTGCCAGCTACTGAAACTCCTCCGGAGAATAACCAAGTCTTTATTCCAACCTCTGAGCATTTGGGAGAGAAGAAAAAAAAAAAACATTTCATGTTTAAAAATAATATGGGTACATTGATCTCCATAGGAGTAGCATGCTCAACATTGACTGCAAGGGGCTGACTCTCTGACGAGAATAACAAGTAATGTAGAAAGGGGGATGTTGCTCAGGAGCCAAAATGTATTACCAGGCATGCCGTTCCTAAAGGATGCACTCAGTATGGGGCTGAAGTGTTACAGGCAACTACATCCGCATTTAATAAAGGCATGCAAAGCGTTAAATTGGTTTTAGAGCCAAATGTGAGGCAAACAGCGAAATACACAGATAAAAAAACATAGAAGAGAATTGATCTATCTAACAAAGAATTGTATTTCTGTTCAGCCAGTCCTGAGATTTATTTGGGGCTGACACACTACACAGCCAGGTAGAGGACACAACTTTCTCTGGTTCAATTAAGAAATACATTGGTGTCATCTCCCAATGCTCACTGGACAGAGAAGGAGCCTGCTCACTGGACAGAGAAGGAGCAATGAGAGCGTTCTACCCATCCTATATTTTCTTCCAATGTTGTATTGAACTGTATGGATGCTGACATTTAGGGGTTGTTTAGTGCCACTACAACTTGTTTACTTAAAGGATAAGTTCACTTTTTTTTTGTTCTAAATTCCAGCCCCCCTATGTACCAATATTGCATTCATGTACTTTTTTTGCAAAAATATCAAAGCTTTCCATTAAATCTACAGACCACTTACCTTACTGTCCTCATCCATGTTTCCAAACATATCTATTGCTTCTGCCTTACTTCTTTACAGACTATAGGTCATGACACAGGAAGGAGTTGACCAGCTGACCTCATTAGCACACACCCTGCATCATCCACCCACCCATTCCCAGCTGCACGTTTTTTAAATTAAATGCAATTAATCAGTGAAATGCGCTGCACTAAAAATCACAATAATTAACGCACCAAGCTCCATTCTAAAAAAACATTCTGAAGCTTCTTTGGGGCGATTGCTGTGTGCAGGGCAGCCCATTTGGGTGGATGGGCTGCCATATGTGTGATGAGTGAAAATGCTCCAAAACACCTCCCCCCATCGCTAAAAAAAAAAAAAAAAAAAAAAAAAAAGCATGTCGGAATGCGAGTTCCTGCTATGCAGAAATGTGAACGGGGCTTGACAGCTGAGTGTTTCTGTCCACTCCATCCTATGTACTTGTATAAAGATGGCCATACACTATGCAATCTGATTGTATATTGTGTATTTAGTAAGAAGGGTGATCACTGATTGATTGCATCTCATTTAAAAAATGTGCAGCTGGGAAAGGGTGGGTTGGTAGGCAGATGGATGATGTAGGGTGTGTGCTAATGAGGTCAGCTGGTCAACTCCTTCCTGTGTCATGACCTATAGTCTGTTCAGGAAGTAAGGCAGAAGCAATAGATACGTTTGGAAACATGGATGAGGACAATAAGGTAAGTGTTCTGTAGATTTAATGGAAACCTGTGATATTTTTACAAAAAATTTACATAAATACAATATTGTACATAGGGTGCTGGAATTTAGAAAAAAAAAGGTGAACTTATCCTTTAAGCCTTTACAACCACTGTAGGCTGCCTGTGGATGGTGCAAAGTCAGCCAGTGATCATACTGTCTAGGCAGACTAGGGTTGATTTACTAAAACTGGAGAATGCTAAATTTGGAGCAGCTTTGCACAGAAACCAATCAGCTTCCAGGTTTTTTGTTAAAGCTTAATTGAACAAGCTCAAGGTAAAACCTGATTGATTACTATGCACAGCTGCACCAGAATTTTCACTCTCCAGCTTTAGTAAATCAACACACTGGGTCTATGGAGGTATGTCAATGCATAAAACGGCTTTTGAAACAGAACTAGGAGACTGGCTCTCTCCCCCTATCAGCATGTTCCTTGTCAGCACATTTGTATGCAGAACATATGATTGGCTCCTGGTACTTTCCCTACTTCTGCTTTATAGGGAGTTACAGGAGGCTGATACCAATTTGAGGTAATTACACTAGCTACATTTAAACTCTTCCTGCCGCCACCTCCAGGACCTCCTAAATGTCAAAAGGTAGAGGTGGGCATTCGGGTTATGTGGCCGCTGTGATTGGTTGGCACAGTGGTCACATGATCGGAAAGCTCTCGATAGTGGTCACATGCATCGGAACATTCTGCTGCCTGCCGATGTCTGTGCTAAGAGGCCGCATATATGCGCCATGTCGGCGGGAACAGGTTAATCTTGACAACCTATGCCCCATCTCCTTGCTCCTCTTTTTAACCAAACTGTCTAGTCTACAACTAACTGAGCAGCCACCTCACTGAGAATAACCTTCTTGACCCCCTTCAGTTTGGATTTCGCCCTCAACACCCCACAGAAACTGCTCTTCTAAAACCCATAAATAATCTGCCAACTGCTAAAACCAATGGACACTATTATACCCTCCTACTCCTGGACCTCTCTGCTGCCTTTGACACAGTGCACCACCTCATCCTCCTCAAAAAACTCCATGCCTTTGGTCTCCATGACTGTACTTTAGCGGTTCCTACAATTCTATTTCTTCCTTTCCTCTTCCTTTCTCTGTCAGGGTCCCCCAAGGTTCTGTTCTTGGATCTCTTCTATTCTTGATATCCATTTCCTTCCCGGCCTCCCATGGCTTCCAATACACACCCAAACACGACACCCAAATTTATCTCTCTACCTCTCAACCCACTCCTATGGTCTCTTCACTTATCACTGATTTTCTAACAGACATATCAGCCCGGATGTCACACCACTTTGTCAAACGCAATCTATCCAAAAACCAAGCTCATAATATTTCCTCCCCCACGTGCCCCTAATTTCTCTGTCAAGATCGATAGCACAACGTATCGGCTTATCCCCGCATGCCAAGGTTCTAGGTTTAATCATGGACTCTGCACTATCCTTTCGGCCTCACAGCCAATCACTGTCCAAATCTTGCCACCTCAACCTATGCTAACCAATGACACCACAAAGCTCCTAGTTCACTCCCTGGTAATCTCTGGCATTGACTACTGCAACTCCCTCCTCATTGGATTACCTTTACATAGGCTATATCCCTTCAGTCTATCGTAAAATCAGGCTGCCAGGCTCATCCACCTTACCAACCGATCAATGTCTGCTATCCCTCTCTCTCTGTCAATCCCTTCACTGGTTTCAACTCACCCAACTAATTAAATTCAAAAGACTAACAACAACTTACAAAGCCATTCACAACTCAGCCCCCAGCTACATCACTAACCCTAGTCTCAAAATACCAACCAAATTGTTCTCTACGTTCCTCCCAAGACCTAATGCTCTCTAGCTCCCTTGTCACCTCCTCCCATGCTCGCCTCCAAGACTTTTCCCAAGCCTTTCCCATCCTATGGAACTCCCTACCTCAATCTGTCTAACTATCTCCTACTTTGTCCACTTTTAGACAATCCCTAAAAACCCTTCTCTTCAGACATATCAACACATCACATTGAGAAGCAATATTTCTGGACTATACAAGGATCCTTTATAAAGTAAATTATGGCTTCATTGCTTGTTTTTGGTAGACCCCAAGGCTCCATTCACACTTAAGCGTAACATGAACGTGTATTTTTGCGTGCTTATTTGCACATTTTTACTCAAGGTTCTTATGGCAGTCCATTCATTTGAATGCCATACGTGCAACAAAATAAACACGCCAAATAAGCTCCTGCCCCTTTTGGGTACAGAGTTTTGCATTTTTCATACAACATATTTATTGTGTACACAAATGCATGTCTGCTGGGATGCCATAAGAATTATTGTCTTCACAAGTGCGATGTGAGTTTTTGCTGCTTTTTTGCACTCCAGAAATGCATGCAGAAATGCACATTTCTGCTTATGCTCCTGAATTACACAGGTGTGAATGGGACTTAATCTGCACCATCAGAGATGCAAAATGTTGCATTCCCTAGTTTTAAGCTCCACCCTCTGTAATTCTGATTTCAATAGATTATATTAGGCACAGAGGGGTAATGGTATGACTGTTTCTCGTAACACGTTGTAGTATATTATAGACTACATTAGCAGCTGACCGATTTTACTTTTGCCCTTTAATTCAAATGAGAAAAAATACCATAACCTTTATAGCGATAAGTCCTTTTATGCGATCTAGCATGCGGCAGCTGCATCACTTTGCATTAGGCGCATTTGCATTTCAGACAGTTAGGTGAGTATTGACTCAGGACACCTGTGACAAAGTGTAGAAGATTTACTGTCATTTTAACTAAATGTTTTACATGATCTCCCCTTTAATCTGCAACTATTCTGTAGCCGGAAACAAGGAACTTCAAAGGAAAGCACAATGCTGATGATTTTCTAGGTCACCTCTTTGAATACTTCTTGTAATAAAAAAAAAAAAGAATCTTGTTTGATCCGGTTCCATAGTCTGAATGAGCTGCCGCCATGCTGTCAAGACAGCCTCTAATGCGTTCTACGCTCTGGTCCAATCTTGAGTATAGGGCACGATTAGCAAGGTTACAGATCTCCGAGCCCTCAGCTTTACATTAACCTTGTTGCAATGTGATTGCCTGCAACTGAAGCCTGCTCGATATGGCACAGCCTCCGTAATGCTGATATTAGGCTTTCTGCTTCCAAGTGACCAGTAAACATAACCTACTGATTGAAAAAGTGAACTCCAATACATAGAGTTCTTAGCCTGCCACTTTAAACATCGAAGACACTTACAGCCTGTACTTTAACCCCTTTAGAGGTTTGCTCGTTATCTATTTAATCCTCTGTACTGGTTCATTGCCCCTGCTTTTTTGTAAATGTTTCCTCTTTTAGTTATTGAATGTAAGGCCTCATTCACAAGGGCATACCAATCTGTACACCTGAGCAAAGGGTCATCTTCACTTGCATAGGGTGTACAGGTGTTCTGTGCAGCTGTGTGCAGGCAGCCTGTTGAAATCAATGACAGGCGGAATGTTTTATGGATCTGCATGTACTGTATAGGCAGGTGCAGTTAGCTACTTTGCCACTAGCTGGCTCTGTATTAGAATAGTGCCTGCTTCAGCTGGAAGTGACACTAGGCGTTAGGCCCTTTTAGGTAGAGCCCTCCCATAAGTGATGTCAGGGGTGATTCAGCACCTATATACAGTATAAGCTAGAAGTGGAGGGACACACTGGGGGCTGTTTACGAAAGGCGACTGCACTTCCAAGTGCACTTTCAGTGCAATTTCAAGTGCATTTTGCACTTGTAGTTTGCACTTGTAGTGCAAAGTGGATTTGTCTTTCTTAAATAATCCCCGATCTTTCTTGGGGCCAAACACCTCACAGGGGTATGAGGATGTAACCAGCACACATGGGCCCTGGACAGGACAGGTGGCCAGGTGAAGTGGACCTACAGTGGGGCAAAAAAGTATTTAGTCAGCCACCAATTGTGCAAGTTCTCTCACTTAAAAGAATGAGAGAGGCCTGTAATTGTCATCATAGGTATACCTCAACTATGAGAGACAAAATGTGGAAACAAATCCAGAAAATCACATTGTCTGATTTTTGAAAGAATTTATTTGCAAATTATGGTGGAAAATAAGTATTTGGTCACCTACAAACAAGCAAAATTTCTGGCTCTCACAGACCTTCTTTAAGAGGCTCCTCTGTCCTTCACTCATTACCTGTATTAATGGCACCTGTTTGAACTTGTTATCAGTATAAAAGACACCTGTCCACAACCTCAAACAGTCACACTCCAAACTCCACAATGGTGAAGACCAAAGAGCTGTCGAAGGACACCAGAAACAAAATTGTAGACTTGCATCAGGCTGGGAAGACTGAATCTGCAATAGGCAAGCAGCTTGGTGTGAAGAAATCAACTGTGGGAGCAATAATTAGAAAATGGAAGACATACAAGACCACTGATAATCTCCCTCGATCTGGGGCTCCACGCAAGATCTCACCCCGTGAGAACAAAATGATCACAAGAACGGTGAGCAAAAATCCCAGAACCACACGGGGGGACCTAGTGAATGACCTGCAGAGAGCTGGGACCAACGTAACAAAGGCTACCATCAGTCACACACTACGCCGCCAGGGACTCAGATCCTGCAGTGCCAGACGTGTCCCCCTGCTTAATCCAGTACATGTCCGGACCCGTCTGAGGTTTGCTAGAGAGCATTAGTATGATCCAGAAGAGGATTGGGAGAATGTCATATGGTCAGATGAAACCAAAGTAGAACTGTTTGGTAGAAACACAACTCGTCGTGTTTGGAGGAGAGAGAATGCTGATTTGCAACCAAAGAACACCATACCTACTGTGAAGCATGGGGGTGGCAACATTATGCTTTGGGGCTGTTTCTCTGCAAAGGGAACAGGACGACTGATCCGTGTACATGAAAGAATGAATGGGGCCATGTATCGTGAGATTTTGAGTGCAAACCTCCTCCCATCAGCAAGAGCATTGAAGATGAAACGTGGCTGGGTCTTTCAGCATGACAATGATCCAAAACACACCGCCCGGGCAACAAAGGAGTGGCTTCGTAAGAAGCATTTCAAGGTCCTGGAGTGGCCTAGCCAGTCTCCAGATCTCAACTCCATAGAAAACCTTTGGAGGGAGTTGAAAGTCTGTGTTGCCCAGCGACAGCCCCAAAACATCACTGCTCTAGAGGAGATCTGCATGGAGGAATGGGCCAACATACTAGCAACAGTGTGTGACAACCTTGTGAAGACTTACAGAAAACGTTTGACCTCTGTCATTGCCAACAAAGGATATATAACAAAGTATTGAGATGAACTTTTGATATTGACCAAATACTTATTTTCCACCATAATTTGCAAATAAATTCTTTCAAAAATCAGACAATATGATTGTCTGGATTTGTTTCCACATTTTGTCTCCCATAGTTGAGGTATACCTATGATGACAATTACAGGCCTCTCTCATCTTTTTGAGTGGGAGAACTTGCACAATTGGTAGCTGACTAAATACTTTTTTGCCCCACTGTATATGCAGGAGGCATCCTGTCCCTTAACCTCTTCCCTCCAGCCGCACGCATATAAGCAGCATCTCAGCAGGTGGGCCTAAAGGGATAAATGTACCTTTTCAGAAAAAATTATCAATGCATATTTTTTTGTAGGGAAAAAAAATGTGCATTTATTATTTTTTGTTGCAGGAGCCTGTAAAGCATTGCACCAGCGATCAGTAGATGGCTGATGCCATGCAGGTCTCCTGCAGACCTGTCAATGTATAGGCTTCCTCGTACCTCATACGAGGAAGCCAATACATGCTCACAGGAAGAATGAATGAACTACCACAGCGCTCACAGCACTGTGGTAGTTCATTGAAAACTACAAGCCGTCAGCCACAAAGGCTGCCGGACCTTGTAGTTATCCATTCACAGAGCGCTGTGAATGAGTGACGTGGCCGGGTGGGTGGAGCCCCCACATCTTTTTTTAAATTTTGACAGCAAGCGGGTGGAGAAGAACCCCGGATAGCTGGCACAGCAGGGATCAGGGAGGTGTTGGGGCCGGTGCATTCATAACATGTTTCATGTTACAACCCGAATATCGGTGTAACATGTTATGATAGATGAACTTATCCTTTATCACCGAGAGGCCCCATATATGCAGCCCTATGTAAACGTGCGCTGAGAGCGCGCAGCACAGTCATCAGCGGGGACTGGAAAGCTCCTGATGCATCCTTATGATCGGGAGCTTTCCGATCCAATCTGGGGGGCTAGGAGGCGGCACCGGGAAGGAGTTTAGGAGGTGGAGGCTAGGGTGGATTGCAAAAGGCCTCCCTGTATGAGGCTGCTTCCCAGGAGAGGTGTACCCAGCTAAGAGGTGTCTACAGAGAACACAATTGTGCAGTCAAACTAAGTACTGTGTGGACATTCCTTCTTTTAATATATGGCTGGGAATGTCATGAGGAGGCCTATGGCGAGGAGCAGGGCACAAGATGGTGGACGGGTCGGCCTCAGCAGGTGGGATCGTGTTCTAGCAGGGCTGGGGAGTTGGGCCTTGTGACTGGGCTCCAAAACTAGCCAACCACAAGGACCCTCTTACACATGGATCTCCAAGTGCATCCCTGACTGAAGACAGAGTGTGTTCTGATCCGTGCATCGATCCAACATGAATGTACACAAAATGTATCTGCATCCCACGCAGGTGATGACGGTCTTTTACACAGATATATAGATCAGTACATCTGTGCAAATGAGGCCTAAAAATCTTCAGCTCACCATTCGTTTTTCGTAAAGCATGCCAAGCTGCAATCAACAGCATGCAGTGAGCAGGGCCGGCTGCTTTACAGTAAGGAAAAACAGATACATTTAGTTACATTTTACATTTTTTTTAAAGCGACACCATACTTTAGTTTAAAAAACAAAAAATAATTCAACCATGTATTTAACTATGTATTCTTAACTCAAAAAGTTTCTTCTATTGCTCCCAGTCTACTCTACTCCTAATCTCCAAATTCATTTTTTTTTCTCTGCTGCTGTGGTCTGACTTTTTGTTAGAGGGGTGGCTACGTTCGTTCTCCATTATCCCACTGTATGTAGGAACATAGTCACTTTCTCTTTCTCACTTCTGAGATGAACTATGAACTATGGGATTTGAAGTCTGCCTAGAGCAATGTACGTGACTGCAACTAACATGTACAGCTCATTCCAAAAAACACATTAAAAATAAATAAATAAATAAAAGTCAACAGCTACAATTACTGTAGCTGCTGACTTTTAAGAAAGACATACTTACCAGTCCATGAGCTCCAGAGCAGCCTTTCTAGCAGCGGATGTCTTCATGCTACCATCTTGGATTTGGGTGCCAGTTGTCATTTCCTGATGACTCACAATCAATATCCCCCTGCTCATGCACAAGATCACCTGGCTGGGGTAAGGAGGCTATAGGTGGTGGGCAGACCTAGCTCAGCTCCATCTTCACCTAGGTGAGAAAATGGAAGAGAGACTAGGCTTACTGAAAAAGTACCTGCTACACAAAAAAAGAATACTCCAAATGTATAACATTGAGGGACAGTTAGATGAAAGCTATGCATAAACTGTGAGTGTAGGTCCGCTTTAAATTGCTAAATTGCTGTGCAAACATTTTAGGCAGGTGTGAAGAAATGCTGAAAAGTAGAAATGTTTTCAAACATATATTGTTTCATTGTTTATTTTAGCAATTTACAAAGCGGAAAATCTAAATCAAATCAGTATCTGGTGTGACTACCCTTTGGCTTCAACCAGCATCAATTCTTATACTTGCACAAAGTCAGTTATTTTTTTAGGATTAGAGTCAGATGTATGGTTAACCAATTATACTAAGCAGGGCTAATGATCATGAATTTCATATGTAGGTTTAAACACAAGCATTAACTGAAACAGAAACAGCTATGTAGGAGACTTAAAACTGAGTTAGGAACAAACTCTGCTACTACAGTGAGATTATGGAAGACATAGGTCATACACCATGGCAAGACTGACCACAGCAACAGCACACAAGGTAGTTATACTGAATCAGCAAGGTCTCTCTCAGGCAAACATTTCAAAGCAGGCTGGGGTTTCAATATGTGCTGTTCAAGCTCTTTTGAAGTAGCACTAAGAAAGGGGCAACGTTAAGGACCATAGACACAGTGGCCAGCCAAGAAAACGTAAAGGGGTTGTAAAGGTACATGTTTTAACAAACACGTTATACTTACCTCCACTGTGCAGCTCGTTTTGCATAGAGTGGCCCCGATCCTCCTGTTCTGGGGTCCCACGGCGGCTCCTCCCCGCTATATCTAACCCCTCGGGAAGCTCTCTCCCGAGGGGGTTACCTTGTGGGCACGCTCCCGTCTCATACACTCTACGTCCATAGACACAGAGTGTATGTCTCGGTCCCGCCCCCCGGCGGCCGCGTCATTGGATTTGATTGACAGCAGCGGGAGCCAATGGCTGCGCTGCTATCAATCTATCCAATCAACGCAGAGACTCTGTGGAGAAGAGGAGGCCGGGGATGAGCCGAGCAGGTTAACGGGCTTAGGTAAGTAATGGGGGTCTGGTGGGCCCGTCATTGCCAGGTATTTTTCACCTTAATGCATAGGATGCATTAAGGTAAAAAAAAACTAACCTTTACAACCCCTTTAATGCAGAAGATGAAAGATACATCATGCTTACTTCCATGATGGAACCCAGGTACATCCATCTACTGCCCGGAGAAGTCTTCCCAGAAGTGGTCTTCAAGGAAGAATTGGAGCCGAAAAGTCATTCCTCCGACGTGGAAGCAAGGCTCAGCGGCTCAACTATGCACAAAGACATAGGATCTAGGGTACAGAAAAATAGCAGCAGGTGCTCTGCACTGATGAGTCAAAATGTGAAATATTTGCCTGTAGCAGGAGGCAGTTTGTTTGTGAATGGCTGGAGAGTGGCACAATAATGAGTGTCTGGCAACATTGCAGCATGGTGGAGGTTATTTGCAAGTTTGGGACTGCATTGGAGTTGGAGATTTAGTCAGGATCAATGGTGTCCTCAATAGGGATGAGCCGAACACCCCCCAGTTCGGTTCGCACCAGAACATACCGAACAGGCAAAAAATTTGGCAGAACACACGAACACCGTTAAAGTCTATGGGACACGAACATGAATAATCAAAAGTGCTCATTTTAAAGGCTTATATGCAAGTTATTGTAATAAAAAGTGTTTGGGGACCCGGTTCCTGCCCCAGGGGACATGTATCAATGCAATTTTTTTTTTAAAAAAGGACGTTTTTTCGGGAGCAGTGATTTTTTTAATGCTTAAAGTGAAACAATAAAAATGAAATATTCCTTAAAATATCGTGCCTGGGGGGTGTCTATAGTATGCCTGTAAAGTAGCACATTTTTCCCGTGTTTAGAACAGTACCACAGCAAAATTACATTTCTAAAGGAAAAATTGTCATTTAAAACTGATCGCGGCTGTAATGAATTGTCGGGTCTCGGCAATATAGATAAAACTCATTGAAAAAAAGAGCATGGGATCCCCCCCAGTCCATTACCAGGCCCTTTAGGTCTGGTATAAATATTAAGGGGAACCCCGAGCCAAAATTTTTTTTACAAATTGCGTGGGGGTCCCTTAAAATCCATACCAGGCCCTTCGGGTCTGATATGAAAATTAAGGGGAACCCTGCGTCAAATTTTTTTAAAAAATGGCGTAGGGGTCCCCCTCAAAATCCATACCTGACCCTTATCCGAGCACCGGCGAGAGAGTGCCCCACCCTCCTGAACTGTACCAGGCCACATGCCCTCAACATGGGGAGGGTGCTTTGGGGTATCCAAAGCACCTTGTCCACATGTTGATGGGGGCAAGGGCCTCATCCCCACAACCCTTGCCCAGTGGTTGTGGGGGTCTGCAGACAGGGGGCATATCAGAATCTGGAAGCCCCCTTTAACAAGGGGAACCCCAGATCTCGGCCTCCCCCCTGTGTGAAATGGTAATGGGGTACCATGTCAAAATGTTAAAAACGACAAGACACAGCTTGGGGACAAGTCCTTTATTAAAAAATAAAAAAATAAAAAGGTCCCATGATGCCCATTCATCTTCTCCTTCACGCTGCAATGGACCAAAAAAGGAAAAAAAAATCCGCCATGATCCTCCTCTATGGGAGGCTCCCACCGCGTGACGCTTCTTTGCTGATGACAGTTCTTATATAACTGAGGGCGGGGCCACCCGGTGACATACCCGGGTGACCCCGCCCCCTCTGACACCACAGGGACTTTCCCACGTCTTCCCCATGGCGTCAGAGGGGCGGGGCCACCCGGTTACGTAAAGAACACCTCCCCGCCATTCTTTTATTTAAGTACTCTAATCTGTTGCATTGTAGCCCATAACTGATCTTGATCTCCTGTCTGTTATTCCCATGCACAATCCACAACCTATGGTCCATGGTATTTTGTTTTGTC
The DNA here is from genome assembly GCF_042186555.1 of Aquarana catesbeiana. NCBI lineage: Eukaryota > Metazoa > Chordata > Amphibia > Anura > Ranidae > Aquarana > Aquarana catesbeiana. Next base: position 60,594,213 of record NC_133330.1, on the reverse strand, counting down.
TGGGTCATCAGACCTTTCCTAGGGAAAGCTATGCTACGATAGGTTTGACTCTCAAGTTAATTTGACCAAAGAAGATCCCACCCACACTGCATCAAAATATGGATATTTATTGAGATATGATTGCCTTCCTCTGGGGTGTGCCCTCCTATGACCTTATTTTGTGCACTAGATGTACAGAAAAAGCCTGAAGATTTCCTAGTTTAAAAAAGGTAAACATTTTTATTTTCTGGCTGGAGATGGCACATCTGCCCTCATCCCCTACACACATGCAATATAATAGCAGTATGTCTCTACTGATATGCTGGGCTAATAAGCCTGCTATGTGGAAGAACATACAATCATATCAGACTCTGATAGTAATAATAGTAATAGTAATAGAAGGGCTACACTGTGGGGGGTGAGGCGGGGGAATAGTCTTGTACAAGGGTTAAAGGCAAGGGAACAGTGTCAAACAAAATGTGGTCTAACCTGATTGGTGGCTAGAGTTGCCACCTCATCCCTTTAAACCTGAACACCTTTGAATTACAAAGGTTCTGAGGCTAATTAAATGCAGATAAGGCACCAAGTGAATTTAATTACCACCTTAATCAGCCACAGAACCTGTGTAATTAATATGTGTTTGGGTTTAAAGTGATGAGGTGGCAACCCTATTAATGGTCGAGAGTCAGAGGGCAGGGAGGTGCACTATGAACTGTTGGAAGGTCATTCCAGAAAGGTCTACGGGAGAGAGAAATTTTTGCACCCACCCTACTTCATTGCTGATAAGTCAAAATGGGATCTAATTGCATCTGGCGGAGCAGGAATGGTTACAAAATAGGGGGTCCATCTGGTGATATGACATGTATTTGATGGAGCAGCACTATATAAATACACTCTAAATAATGAATATCGTACTAAATTTTCAATAAAGATGCAATAAAAATTATAACAGTAAAAATATATATAAGTGTGCAAAATTTCAGTGAAACGCTATGCACCTGTGAAAGTAAACATCAAAGGAGCAATGATGAATCAATATTTCATTAAAAAAACAGTCCAGTGCAAAAAAGTGTTGTTAAATAAATAGTCTCTTCAAATGAGCGAAAAAAAGGGTAAGATAAAGTGGCCCAGTGCAAAGAGATTTAAAATGATGTGATCACACTTGTAGCTCCCTTCCTATTTCTCTTTTCAATCCACACATAGTGTGCTTAGCCTCTCACCTCTAAGGAAGACCCTAATGGGTCTAGTCAAGCATCTATACATTCCTCAGTGCCCAGAGGATTGCCCCTGAGGATTGTATAGATGCTTGACTAGACCTGTCTTATCTTACCCTTTTTTTTCATACATTTTGCACATTTGAAGAGACATGGGAGGAGCGTCGTGGAGCGGCGTGCTGATGTCACCACGCTTGTCCCGGAAGCAACGGGCAGTGATCGAGAGCCGGTGTTCTGCCGAGAAAGTTCCGCTCGGCGTATAAGTTCCCCCCTCTACTGCGCCTGCGCAGTAGGTATCGGCGGAAATAGCCGAAGCAGAACAGCTGGAAATCAGCTGTACACGGCGCCTGTAAGAGGGCCCCTCGCGGGCTCGCTTCGCTCGCCACGCTTCGGGCACGGCCTCGCTGCGCTCGGCACTTTTAGATTCCCCCTCTAGGTCCACTTGGATGGTGGAGAAGGAACCTGGACCCAGAGCGCAGGCGCCGTGTACAGCTGATTGAAGCATTTAAGCTTCGGCTATCTCCGGCGGCTGACAGTAGTATGTACTGCGCAGGCGCTGCGCCTGCGCAGTACAGGGGGGGAACTTATCCACCGAGGGAACATTCTCGGCAAGACACCGGCCGGCTCAAACATTATACGAAAACGCTTTTATACCCACGGCTACATTGTAAGTGCAATATAGTTGGTTTTAACTAATAAATGTTTTTTAAAGAATTACGCTATGGAAGCCTTTCTATTCTTACATGAGGAATGAGCGAATACCATTCATGCTGTGGATATCTTAAGTGGAGTATCTGGAAACACCTTGCTATCCAAGTACAGAGACCCGAGGCTGGGGAAAAAGCCACAGGGATATGCGATCTCCTTAAACAAGAGATCTAGCAAGCTGGTAAGCAGCAGTATTATCAGTGGTGGAGGATCTTTCCTGTTGTACCCTGTCACATCTTCTTGGGTGTCGTGGTTTTATGTCACTATGGAATAGAGGGTTGAGGAATCATCGTTTATACTCCTACTTTGAACTTTACATTGTGTGGAATATCTGTTCAGTAATTCACCAGAGTTAATTGGACACTCAGAGAGCTCCTGTAGTTTTTAATTGTATTCTTTGTATGCACGTTTTATCAGTGCTATGTTATCTTATTGAAGATAGCATAGGGTTTGATGGAGTATTTATTACCTCCACTTTTTCTGATGCACAGGCAATAATTTATGTCACAATCAATTTTCATCACATTATTCATTCAGCACAACTTTTTCTTTTATCTCCTAGCATTGACGTCCCAGCAGTGGACCGGCGTTATGTCCATCATAAGATCCGGGCCAAGGGGCGGGACTGGGTGTGATGCCGAGCCAAGTACACAGGAGACCTGGCTCTATTTCGGCAGCGCTCGTCCCCTCCTTACCCTCGTGGCAGCCTATATTTCGGCAAGGCTGCAGATGGACACTGAGCAATGCTGCAGGCAGGCACTGTTAAGACTGCAGATGGGCACTGATTAGGCTGTAGATGGGCACTGATTAGACTGCAGATGGGCACTTATTAGACTGCAGATGGGCACTGATTAGGCTGCAGATGGGCACTGATTAGGCTGCAGATGGGCACTGATTAGACTGCATATGGGCACAGATCCGGTTGCTCTGGAGCTGCAGATGGGCACTAATCAAGCTTCATTAATGCTCACTGACCATTATTTTGCTTCAAAGTGGTTTATTTTTTAAAAAAAGTTTTTTTTCCTGAAACTTCCTTCTTAAATTGGGGTGCGTGTTATACGCCGATAAATATGGTAATTATAATGTTTTTTTATATCTATATAAAACTGTTTTGCCTTTCATTTCTATTTTAAAATGACTGGGTTGTTTTATAAGGTGATCGTTTACAATCACTTTAAGAGCTATCTTTAGCATAAAGAAGAACAAGAAGTCCTGGAAGTGATGGTTTGGCCTCCACAGAGCCCTCAACATCATTGAGTCTGTCTGGGATTACATGAAGAGACATAAGGATTTGAGGCAGCCTACACTGTACATCCACAGAAGATCTGTGGTTAGTTCTTCAAGATGTTTGGAGCAACCTACCTCCCGAGTTCCTTCAAGAACTGTGTGCAAGTGTACATAGAAGAATTTATACTGTTTTGAAGGCAAAGGGTGGTCACACCAAATATTGATTTGATTTGGATTCTCTTTTGTTCATTTAGTTTTCATTTGGTTAAATGATTAAAAAAAAAAAAACTACTACAACTTCTATTTCAAGCATTTTTTTTTTTTGCACCCACCTAAAAATTTTGCTCAGTATTGCATGTTACCCCAAAAATATAAAAATGACCACACTAAGCAGGAGGGCACATCGTGGTCAGTTCTCTAGCTGTGCTGAGAACTCAGTGGGCACTCCTCTAATGACCAGGCTTGTCCTGACACACCCCTGCTGCAAGCCATTTGGGAAGCTCAGTGTGCCGCTGCTTCTCCTCCCCCCAGCTCTTATGCAGCTGAGAACAGAGGGAAAGTGATCACTTATAAAAAAAGGAAAAAAAAGTATTTTTTTTTAATATATCTATACACAAATATTTTGCCTTTCATTTTTATTTTAAACTGAATGGGTTTTTTTTACAAAGTGATCATCTATAATCACTTTAACAGTCTGAGTGTTTATTGTTTAAAATAGGAATAAATTGACAAAGCTACCAGTCATGTCCCAATTTGATTGGTTGCGCCAGCAATAAAATACCTTGCAGTTGTATTCTTCATCAAGTTGCTGGGTTATCTCCAGTTGTTTTATAAGAACACTAAATGTTTGATTGTGTAAATCTATATGTCACAAAATATAGATCTCTTGGATTTCGCTATATGAGTGTGCAGGCTAATCTAGTAAGAGATCGAGACCCAGCAGAAGGTATTACTTATAACTACTCTTTCTGCATAGAAAGTTAAAAGGCCAGCCACGACAGGCTTATAGCTTGCACCACTGTAAGAATAATACACGTAATAAAAGATAACATTTGCGCCTTTGAGGAATCATGGTGCCTTTTTCAGGCCAATAATTGGGAAGCGTTCAAAGAACGATAACGATCTCTCACCAACCATCAGCCACCCTGATGGGAATTTTGCATGTATGCTGAAAAACAGGTCATGGCGATAGCCAAGTCGAAACCACAAGAACATTAATAAAAAATGACTCAAAGATAAAAAGAAGACTTAATATACATTATATCTGCACAGATCTCAAATGTACAGCATAACACTGAACTGCTACTAGATGTACTATCCAGTGAAGCAAACTGCAGTTTTTCTCATTAATAATGATTTATAAACAGTAAAAAGTCATATGCAAACATAAAAGCTAAAAAGTAAAAGATCAACAGCGCAATCTGTGCTTGGCTCATTGCACAATATCTAATTCATTTTTATAGGAAACTAATATATTTATTAGTATTATCGATCTTGTTAATGATCTACCATTTATGGATCAGACTCTAAGTACATTTTAAAGGGGAACGCTAGCACAGAAAAAAAAGATTTCCCAACAGCTAAACAGAAACTTTAGGCAACAACTAAATCATTCTGCAAATTGCTACTGCTAAGCAGAAAATATATGAACAGTGTTAAAATCAGAAGGTTAATTCTAGATCATTTTAAAGGGGCCACTTCACCCAAAACTGATATCTTAATAAATCTTATATTTCTTGGGCAATCTATTGGTGGGATCTCTGCACTAAGTGTTCCTGGGTATACACATTTGTGTATACCCTACTTGCTTTGTTGAAGTTTTTTTTCTTAAAGGGTTAGTTCACCTTTTCAGAAAAAATAAATGGTGAACTAACACCGTACACTCACCCCACTCCTGTCCTCCAGTCCCCACTGTACCTATCTCCATGGATTCTGAGCCGTCAGTGTCCACACAGTCGAGCAGCGGTCCGGGCTTTGAAATCTACCATTTATTTATTAGTGGCACCCACCTTTTGTGACTGGGTGGAAGACTGCAATTGATGAGGCACTACCTCTGTACAAAATCACGTACGCCAGCCATAACTGCCCCGGAAAATTCTATAAAATTTGGACCAGTTGAGTCGATGCCCAAGGTTTGACTATATGATGCGTTGATGTATACCCTATATTGCCAACGCTTAATCCATGATACATTCTTGTAACTTTCCCTTGCTGTAAGTGTTTACTTATTGCTTTACAATACACATTCCGGAATACAAATATTGGACATATCTCCTTCCCCTCACTCTGCCAATGTTATTTTTTGCATCTTCCCCTAATCTATTTGTAAGCAGGTTGGAACAGTTAGTTGGTGCTGTCCTGGATGAGAGGGTTGGGGTTAATGCTTGGCCTACTCTCCTGGTCTTTGGTGTTTTTTTTTGTTTGGGTCCGGCCAACTTGCCTCCGTGGTATAAAGGGGACAGTGGTCCTGTCTGAGGGAGTCCCTAGTGGAAGTCCGGGGGGTCAACAGTGGTACCATCGAAGACAGTTTGCGAGCACAGTACAGTCCTGGGTTGTGAGACCCGGAGAGGATGGATACAGAAGAAGAGATCCACAGGAGTAGGAGTTGTTTGTTATGGCCTGCAACAGAGACTTTTAACTTGGGGTTTGCCCTGAAAATACCAGCACAGTACTATGCCCCTGAAGGATCTACACTTGCATGAGAGAATCTGTAAAGGACTATGGACACTGAGATGCACTTTTTCAGGTATGCCGGGGCAGCACACCAGCCTATAGTTATAGTTGGGGAATTAGGGAAGTATTATGTCTTGCCTGTTGGACTGTATAATGTATCTTTGCATTCTTATTAAGTAAAGCACTCAAAACCTTGTCCTTGTCTTGTCTTAAAGTGATTGTAAAGCTACGTTTTTATTTTCTAAAAATAATAAACATGTCATACTTACCTCCACTGTGCAGTTTGTTTTGCACAGAGTGGCCCTGATCCTCAACTTCTGGGGTCCCTCAGCGGCTCTCGCGGCTCCTCCCCACATCCTATAACCCCCTAGGAGAAGCACTCTCCCGGAGGGGTTGACTTGAGGGTGCGCTCCTGAGTCTAGCATTCGGCATCCATGGACGCCATTGGATTTGATTGACAGTAGCGGGAGCCAATGGCTGCGCTGCTATCTATCTATCCCATCAAGAGCCGAGAACCCCGGGCAGAGGAAGAGCGCCTTTCCTGCTGAGGGAAATCACAGGACTCAGGTAAGTAAAATGGGGGGGGGGAAGGGGGCCGGTCACTAGAAGAGGTTTTTTCATCTTAATGCATAGGCTGCATTAAGGTGAAAAAACACGAGGGTTTAGAACCCCTTTAGGTTACTAAAGAGGTGTATTGCAAGTAACCGGTACACATACAGTTAACAAGTGGGTCTTGACACATTGGGGTAATAGCGTAGAGTGGAGTGATATGAAGACACAAGTGGTTGCCAAAAGTAATGGAAGTGTAGCAAGCATCCTGTCAATACTACCTGTTGTAGGTGGCACAGTCTCTGACAGCGAGGGAGATGTTGGCGGTACTCCTTACACCAGCTGTCTGTCTCTCATAACATTATTAGCAGTATTCAGGATGTAGTATAGTAAAAAGTACTGTAATCCACTGCACTGTAGCCCATAAATGACCTTGATATCTTGTACATTATAACCATGCCCAATCCACAACCCAAAGGGTTGGCATCTTATTTTTTCTGGGCCATCACTTAGAGCTTCCCTACTACTACAGCCATGCTATCATAAGTTTAGCTCTCTAATTAGACAAAATATAGCACACTGCATTAGAATATAGATAGGTTTGGTATATGATTAGCTGAAATGCTTCCTATGATATTTGTATTCATACAGTCAGGTCCATAAATATTGGGACATCGACACAATTCAAATTTTTTTGGCTCTATACACTACCACAATGGATTTGGAATGAAACGAACAAGATGTGCATCAACTGCAGACTTTCAACTTTAAATTGAGGGTATTTACATCCAAATCAGGTGAACGGTGTAGGAATTACAACAGTTTGTATTTGTGCCTCCCACTTTTTAAAGGACCAAAAGTAATGGGACAGATTAACAATCATCCATCAAACTTTCACTCTTTAATACTTGGTTGCAAATCCTTTGCAGTAAACAACAGCCTGAAGTCTGGAACGCATAGACATCACCAGACGCTGGGTTTCATCCCTGGTGATGCTCTGCCAGGCCTCTACTGCTACTGTCTTGTTCTTGGGGCATTTTCCCTTCAGTTTTGTCTTCAGCAAGTGAAATGCATGCTCAACCGGATTCAGGTCAGGTGATTGACTTGGCCATTGCATAACATTCCACTTCTTTCCCTTGAAAAACTCTTTGGTTGCTTTGCAGTATGCTTCAGGTCATTGTCCATCTGCACTGTGAAGCGCCGTCCAATGAGTTCTGAAGTATTTTGCTGAATATGAGCAGATAATATTGCCCGAAACACTTCAGAATTCATTTTTTCTGCTTTTGTCAGCAGTCACATCATCAATAAATACAAGAGAACCAGTTCCATTGGCAGCCATACATGCCCACGCTATGACACTACCACCACCATGCTTCACTGATGAGGTGGTATGCTTTGGATCATGATCAGTTCCTTTCCTTCTCCATACTCTTCTCTTCCCATCACTCTGGTACAAGTTGATCTTGGTCTCATCTGTCCATAGGATGTTGTTCCAGAACTGTTCCAGAACTTTTTTAGATGTTGTTTGGCAAACTCTAATCTGGCCTTCCTGTTTTTGAGGCTCACCAATGGTTTACATCTTGTGGTGAACCCTCTGTATTGACTCTGGTGAAGTCTTCTCTTGATTGTTGACTTTGACACACATACACCTACCTCCTGGAGAGTGTTCTTGATCTGGTCAACTGTTGTGAAGGGTGTTTTCTTCACCAGGGAAAGAATTCTTCGGTCATCCACCACAGTTGTTTTCCGTGGTCTTCCAGGTCTTTTGGTGTTGCTGAGCTCACCGGTGCGTTCTTTCTTTTTAAGGATGTTCCAAACAGTTGATTTGGCCACACCTAATGTTTTTGCTATCTCTCTGATGGGTTTGTTTTGTTTTTTCAGCCTAATGATGGCTTGCTTCACTGATAGTGACAGCTCTTTGGATTTCATATTGAGAGTTGACAGCAACAAATTCCAAATGCAAATAGCACACTTGAAATGAACTCTGGACCTTTTATCTTTTCCTTGTAAATGGGATAATGAGGGAATAACACACACCTGGCCATGGAACAGCTGAGCAGCCAATTGTCCCATTACTTTTGGTCCCTTAAAAAGTGGGAGGCACATATACAAACTGTTGTAATTCCTACACCGTTCACCTGATTTGGATGTAAATACCCTCAAATTAAAGCTGAAAGTCTGCAGTTAAAGCACATCTTGTTTGTTTCATTTCAAAAAGATTAGAATTGTGTCGATGTCCCAATATTTATGGACCTGACTGTATGTTCCCTTTAAGATTAGGAAAATGGTGGAGTGTTTTTATTTTTTTTAACCACTTCATTTCAATGCTTAAAAACACTACAGGCATTGTAATTTTAGCACTGAGAGCTAAGATAACAATTTACCTGGGGCTTCCTAACTAAACCAACACTGGAGTTCGCCAAGTCAGATACTACAGTTGGCTTACCTTCTACTACACACTTGGTCAACAATATTGCTACTATCAAGGCAATTCCAAGTGCTATAAACTCAACATGCTTGTCACAAAAAATAAAAATAAATAAAACAGCCCCTTGCCAGGGTGAAAACAGGTACCCCCAGAGCCCATGTTTTGCTAATATACAATACCCATTCTCTTGGTGACCCTGAGCTTCCTCCACCATCCTAACCTTGCCAACATAGAGCTCCTTACTCCTAGACTTTAATTTTCAGGCAGTTTTGACAAAAAAATCACAGTCTATTTTAAAATTAAAAATGCCCTGAAACCATTGCTTATCGTACCAGTTTACAAACCTGTGCTTGCTTGTAAAAATGTGACAACATTTCCAGCACCTGCAAAATTTATGGCACGTTAAGGAACATTGCTGCAGACGATAGTGCCCACTAAAATGAGTGTATGATATATGACCAAAATCATTTACTGTTCCTCCAACCATCTGTGTAATACACAACTTTTGTCAACATTAAGTCTCCTCCGAGTTGAATAACTTTGATTTAATTTAGCATACCCAGGCATTGCCATCTAGTGCGGCGTAGATAATTCATATAGATCGTTTTTCCATGTGATCGCATTTTAAAAAGAGAGCTTGCAACAGAGATGCTTTCCAAAATGCTGTTCGTAGCAAGACAATATAATTACAGCTGGGTCTCCAAGGGATCAGTGAGTTGTTTGGTTTTGCACAAATAAAGCACACTGCAGGAAAATTGCATCTCGAAATGTGCCAGTGTCTTCTATTATATTAAACGCAACATGCATTCGCTGGGAGAATTAGATTATTGTACATTGAAATGAATGCACACAGTATCAATTTTCGTGCTAAACTATACTACTATTCTATTTTCCTACAGAGGGAAAACATGCTGGTGTCTGCTAAAAAAAGTTTTTAATTAACTTATTATGTGTTCTATTCCAAAACTGAACATAGAGCAGCATGGTTGATAAATGGTTGGAACCCTTGCCTTGCAACAGTAGGGTACTCCTGAGTTTGATTTCCACCAAAGAGATTATCTGTGTGGGGCTCTCACTGGGTTTTCTCCCACAACCCAAAAGCATACCAGTAAATTTGCTTGCTTCTGCGCAAAGCTATCACTAGGAGTGATAGGGCAATTATGCTTTGTGCCCTTTTGGGATCAGGGACTGATGTGAACAGTTCAGTGTTCTCTGAAACTACTCTGGAGCAAGTATCAGCACTGTATAAACTAAACGTCTGGTATAATTATTTTCTACACTGATCAGCTGTTTTAACAAATAACCATGTAGTTACAATGTCCCAACCACTTGCATTTCTTCTTCCTTGGGGTACCTGAGGGGGTACCAATGGGCTTCCAAGGACAGTGAAAACCCCTGATTTTGAGGGCCAAGGATGACACTAATAAAAGCCCTCTAGAAAGAATTATTCCTTTCCATGAATCATCTATCTTCAGATGTTGATATCTATCTTGAAATGTTCTAACATACAGGATGTGAAGGATGTGAGAACCAGGAAGTGGAGTATTATACTAGCAAAGATGACTAGGTTTGGAGCAAAATCTTTCTGCTTTTTTTCCCAGTGTCCATGCTAATATGGGGCAGGGTTTATACACCAGAGGTCTTTGTGTCTCCTAATAAAAAATTGGTAAAAGTCCAAAGTACAAAGTCATTGGGTTTGTCAAAGACAGGTTGTGTCAGAAGAATACAAGCAGCTTTGCTAAGTGGTGACAGCCTAAAAATTGCTTAACATGGCTGATGAAACAGCTTGCTGGTCCAGGTTCCAAGTGGGATACCCCTGCTGAAAGCAACAGGTAATGAGTATAGAGGTTTGCCAATCTTTGATTCCCTGAAAGAGCAATACAATCTCCCTAGTTTGTGTTTGTTCCGATACCTCCTACTGCGCCACACTTTTCAGGCACAATTTTGCAATCAACCGGTTATCCTGGTCCTCTTAGGAATCAAGTCTTTACTGCATGGTGATTCCCTTGCAAAACCACTATCAACTATATATAAGAACCTTTTACCGACTATACATGATGGTCTGGATGAACTGTTGTCCTGCTGGCACAGCGAGGACCTGGAGTTGGATACTGAAGACTGGGAGGACATCTGGACGTACCCTAAGCAACAGTTGGTCTCTACCTGGGACCTGCCAATACAATTTAAAATCCTGCATGTAATATACTTCACGCCCCAAAAATTGCATACGATTTTTCCATCATTCTTTGCTAAATGTTGGCAATATCTGAAAGACCTGGCAACGTTTATACATGTCTTCTGGAAATGCCCTGTCATCCAGTCCTTTTGGACAACTGTGTCCAAGTGTATAAGCTCTGTAACCTCTATATCTGTATCCTTATCTGTTGACATTTATATCCTGCGTCTGGTTCACCTTTTGGCTATGGCTAGAGCCATGAAAACATTGATAGGCTTGCTCCTGTTTTACGCACGTAAGGCCATGCTTTTGAATTGGAAGTCCCCGCAGGCTCCTACAACTAATCTCTGGAAGCACTTAGTTAATGCAGCAGTCCCATTATATAATTTACTTATATGTCCCAAAAAATTCTCAAAGGCCTGGGATCTTTGGATAGACTCTACTGATATGGTCGCATCTAATAATACACCGCATTTGTTCATGGCGGTTATTATTTCTCCTTTTTTGAGTGTGGAGATGGGCATTAAGCTCCCTCTTTTTCTTTTTCTTTATGCTTCTTTTTATTCTCCTCTGTTGGAAGTTTTGTCATTTAATTTTTCATTTTTTTCACTAATAACAACGCATTGCATGTCGGAGGATACTAGTTGCCTTGTAATAGGTTGTTTATTGTGTGTTTTCTCTTTTATGTTGTTATTTAAACCTGGGTATGCCCAGTAGGCTTTGTTTTGTACTATACAGCTAAATACTTAATGAAGAGAATTTGCAAAAAACTGGCATTGGCAGGGGGCGGGCCTCCTATATAGGCTGAGGTCACATGCTGCTGGGCAGGAGTAGTCGACTGGGTGACGTGAGAAATGGAGTGCTAGACAGCCGCAGGAGCACACCCCCATCTGGGGGGGGGGGGATCGCAGGAGGAGGCCCAGGGAGAACTGTGAGGGAACATTGCCTTTACACGGTCATTGGCAATGTCTCTGTCACCACACGGTCGGTGGCAGGGAACTCCTGGGGCAGAGGGGCAGGAGAAGCTGTCGGAACGTATTGTCCGGGAAAGTTCCTCATCAAGGACTCAGGGCTGGAAGCTTGGAAGGTCGGTGAGTGTTACCACAATGGATGGCTGGAGGATGAGCCAGGGATTCTGTAAGGGAACTCTACTTCTACAGGGTCGCTAGCAGAGTCTTTATCATGCACATGGTGGATGGTGAAGAGTCCTAGATCAGAGAAGAGACTGTGGGGATGTGTGTGTCAAATCAGTGTGGCCGGGGAACACATGATTTGCAAGTTGGACTGGCTGGGGTAGTCCATTTCCTAGAAGATAGACTTTAACCTACTGGGCCTCCGGGCAGAGGTTCTGCAGTCCTCAAGCCTAGTAGCAGCGAGTCACTAGAGCCAGTAGAGGGGCTTATTCAGAGTGAGTTCTTCATACCCATTAGAAGAGGATGTGTTATACCTTAAACGTAATTACAAGTTGTGCAGGAGGAAACAAAGTGTGCAAGGAGAAGCAAGTTTGGGTAGGTGGTGAAGAGAACTAAGACCATTACTTTTACACGGTCAAAAGTGATGTTTCTGTCCCTCACACGGTGATGGATGGAGAACTCTTAGTAACAGCAGTCTGCATGGAGATGCAGGGAGCAATAGTCTGCATAGGAGATACAGAGGGAGTAACAGTCTGCAGGGAGCTGCAGGAGAAGATTTCTACTTAGTCAGTGTTCACATTCAATCTTCAGGCTCTAAATATGATCAAAGTATATTGAAACCTGTAAATATGATGGCCATGATAAATTCTATGGGCATCTCATGTCCCAATTCCTATCCAAGTTGTACCCCCCAATAAAACAACAAAAACAAAGCTCACAAATGACTGTTCATTGTCTCTGCAAAGGATGCATGAAGTCTGGCAGTGGGGTGATTTGGCGGTTTGTTTGTCAGTAGTGCTAACACCATGGCTACAATATCTCATTTAAGAGCCGAAATGATGATCACATGACCGGCCAGCTCTCTCCTCCTCTCCTCCTCCCCTCCAGACTGACATCAGCAGAGGAATCTCAGCTCCGCCCGCTGCATCTCTCAGAGGAGAAAAGGAGAGAGCTGCCTGGTCATGTGATCGCAATCTCGGCAGTGAAATTAGGTATTTGCAGTATTTATTTTTATAAATCACACACAGAGGGGCATACTACAATAGGAGGCAGTGCTGATGCTGTATACAGGTTAGAGTGGCTTAACAACCAATTTAAGATCGCAGGGGAGAAATATCAACAACCTGAGATATGCAGACAATACCACACTAATAGCAGAAAGTGAAGTGAAGAACTAAAGAGTCTCTTAATGAAGGTGAAAGAGGAGAGCGCAAAAGCTGGCCTGAAACTGTTTAGAGCTAGCAGCGTGAAGTCCATTCGCACAGACTGTTCTGCAGGCGGCCGTGCACGACTATACTATACATTGCTTGATTTTAACATCTTGGATGCAAGTGTATATTTCTTATTGAATGAATGAATGAATGAAAGATTTGTATAGCGCTACAAATGCGAACTGAATCGCCTCAAGGATTTATTATTCAATAAATACGTTTTTATAAAAATTTATGAGCCGCTTCCATTGCTTTACATATTGCTTGATGTGACAAACGAGATCAAGGAGACATACAAGCCTGAATTTGCTTTCTGAAGCTGGCTGACCACTTGACTTCAGAGGAGAATTTACATATGATCTCTTTGTGGGATCATTTCTTTTGGTAAGTGGCCAACCTTATGCATACAGCATTGTGATGATACACCCTTTATGTGGAATTAATCTATGTGCACTTATACCGCGTATACACGATCGGAATTTCCGACAACAAATGTTCGATGGGAGCTTGTTGTCGTATGTAGGCTCCATCGGACGATTTTTGTCAGAATTTACGACAACAAAAATTTGAGAGCTGGTTCTCAAATTTTCTGACAACAAAATCCGTTGTTGGAAATTCCGATCGTGTGTACACAATTACGATGCACAAAATTCCACACATCCTCGGAATCAAGCAGAAGAGCCGCACTGGCTGTGTTGTATGTGTTGTACGTCACCGCGTTCTTGACGTTCGGAATTTCTGACAACATTTGTGTGACCGTTTGTATGCAAGACAATTTTGAGCCAACATCCGTTGGAAATAAATCCAGGATTTTGATGTCGGAATGTCCGATCGTGTGTACGCAGCATAAAATTTTTCCGTTGGAATAGCATGTGGGAAGCTGGAATTACTTTTATTTTTAATGCACATATTTGAACCGTGGAACACTGTTTATTTTCATTTTCATTTTTTTGTTTTGCACATTTGGTTTCATCACCTGTAATTTTGTAGCAGGTTTTTTCAAATAAGCATTCACATGCTAAACATTTATGTTTTGAGTTTGTTTAACTTTTATGGTTTAGTTGTTTGGCGATTACCTTCCAGATCACCATTTAGTGTAAATTGTTACGCATTTGATATTGTATTGTTTAGAATTTGGGATTGTCAAATTACAGCTCACCTTATCCATTCACAACCCATATTTCCTCACTATTCAAGGATTTTTTGATTGCAGCGGTTTTTGACTTTTCTGGATTTTAAGGCAAAGCGCACCTCTTGCATTATTATTTTAAATGATGTAAGTTGTCCCGTGAACACTTGTTTATAGCCCAGTGTGAGTGTGAGGTTATTTACTAAAACTGGAGCGTGCAAAATCTGGTGCAGCTCTGCAAAGAAACCAATCAGCTTCCAGGTTTTATTGCCAAAGCTTAATTGAAAAAGCTGACGTTAGAAGCCGATTGGCTACTGCCGAAGTTAGAAGCTGATTGATAGGCTACCATGCACAGCTGCACCAGGTTCTGAGTGCTCCAATTTTATTAAATCTACCCCTATGTAACTGACCCTACCAACATAAGCACTGTGCTTATGAGAGGAGGCCAGAGCCAGGGGTCTGGTCATGGTTGATGATACTGCAGCGAGTTTAGAGGGAGGGATTGTCCTTATATGCATTACCATAATGCCAGATTTGGTCTGGTTTGTGCAGACAGAAGGAACACTATACTAGAAGCATGGTTTCCCGTTACTGCCCCAAACAGAAATTTAGATTCTGGTAAGCTATCGACTTTGCATTACAAATGAATACATTTTATTTCTCGCCTGAAGAAGTGAACAAGCCTCCGAAGTTATCCATTCTCAATTACACTTTCACTGAACTTGCTACTTTAGAATATTAAATCAATATTTACCTTATAAGCCCCAAATGATTGCAAATAATATAAACCTTTATTACCAAATTGGCCTTCACGTCGGTGACAATTTGCATTTAAGCTGATGAAAATTTTGTGCATTAAGTTTGAAATCATTTGCAGTTCACAAAACGGCGACGTATTGCTGCAATCACAGTCAAATAATAAAAAGATATTGCGGGACTGGATAGACATTGTTATATTTCTATAGGGCTAGAAGAGAAAACTTCAAAGTCTCATGTCTTAAAGTCATTTACTATAACCATCCCGAAGACTGTTCCATTTTTCCCTAGGAGCAGTAAAATTGCTTTTAAATTGGCGGCTGGGAGACGACGTGATTACTAAGCCAGTTTATTCCATTTCAATAGGCAATTTTTAATGCATTTCACAATGCATTATCTGCCCATCATTTATTTCTCTGTGTTTGGTTAAATAGTAGGAATATGTCCTTAAAAAAATACAATTCTTTCACATGGCGTGCTATATTTTGAGAGTAAGTGACCTGGTTATTGCCTGAAGGAAGTCGTAAAGATGTACAGCTTGGAAAATGGGAGAAGTACATTGCATGAATAAATATAAATGCAGAGTGTAGACTGTGCAAATAAATGTTATTTCTGCAGTGCATACACACAGCGTGCTACACACAGCGTACACGTACATACAGACAGCGAGACAGACAAGGATCATAGAGGCAGACTGGTTCTCTGAAAGGAGCACAGCCTCTGGCAGCCATAAAACAAGTGTATCTTTAGTTAGAAGGATTAGGTCATGTCTTTAATGGATACTAATCTTCGTAACAGCTGGGTAAACTATTATACTGAACCTTTGCTAAGGTAGAAGAATTGAATTTTACTGTATAGCCTCTTGGGTTGTGCTTCCTTGGGCCTTGCATAATACAAGTGAGACCCCGAATTGAGATAACCTTGTCTCAGGGCATTGTACTCACTTGGATCCAGAACAGTTAGGCTTTTGTTTGCTGCTTTCTTTCCATACAAGTCTATGGGAATGCAAAAGCAGGCGAAGCAGGTCAACTACCCATGCAATTCATTCTAAATGATCTCAGAAGCTTATCAAACTGATGTCAAACGCACTCTGCATTTGCTCATCCAAACACATGCTGCGGGAGTAAAATGCATTAGTGAGTGTATGTACTAGATGGAGTGGTTTGTATATTGGAGAGACCAATAAATTAATTCTGAGGTCTTTGTTATAATGAATGGTTCCCCTCTTTCCTTTAGACATCAAAGAAATTCTGGACAGCCGCACTCCAAAAATATTTGCCTTTATTCAATAAGGGGTCATCCAAAATACAGGTCACAGCAAAATGGAACAAAGCTTATGTGTTTTGCACTACAAGGAGTGCTTAGCACTCCTTGTAGTGCGAAACGCGTAAGCTTTGTTCCATTTTGCTGTGACCTGTATTTTGAACGACACCTTATTAAATAAAGGCAAATATTTTTGGAGTGCGGCTGTCCAGAATTTCTTTGATGTCTAACTACCATAGCATTGCCAGCACCTGGACTTCTAGACTGAAGGAGATGCCTTTTACCTTGATCTGACCCACCTGGAGCGGTGATACCCTCTCTCCCCTCTTTCCTTTCTGGAGCTTCTACAGAGACTCTGTGAGTGGCCAATAACTACAGAGCACCAGCTCCCGTGATCAGTGGTTGCTAATCTACATGCAGGGCGCCGGATGCATACATTTTAATGCTTTGATTTTTTTTTAAGCACGTGATTAGAGCTTGAGGCCTTTTCAAGCACATGAATTTTAATAGCATCCCAGTCTTAGTCCATAGGGTTCAATATTGAGTTGGCCCACCATTTGCAGCTATAACAGCTTCAACTCTTTTGGGAAGGCTGTCCACAAGGTTTAGGAGAGTGTCTATTGGAATGTTTGACCATTCTTCCAGAAACGCATTTGTGAGAGGTCAGGCACTGATGTGGACGAGAAGGCCTGACTTGCAGTCTCCGCTCTAATTCATCCCAAAGGTGTTCTATCGGGTTGAGGTCAAGACTCAGGCCTGTGCAGGCCAGTCAAGTTCCTCTACCCCAAACTCACTCATCCATGTCTTTATGGACCTTGTTTGTGCAATGGTGTGCAGCCATGTTAGAACAGGAAGGGCCATCCCCAAACTGTTTCCACAAAGTTGGGAGCATGAAATTGTCCAAAATGTCTTGGTATGCTGACACCTTAAGAGTTCCCTTCACTGGAACTAAGGGGCCAAGCCCAACCCCTAAAAGACAACCATAATCCCCCCTCCACCAAATGATTTGGACCAGTGCACAAAGCAAGGTCCATAAAGACCTTGCTTTGGTCTTGAGCGAGTTCTGACCTCAACCCGATAGAACAGCTTTGGGATGAATTAGAGGAGAGACTGCGAGACAGGCCTTCTCATCCAATACCAGTGCCTGACCTCACAAATGCTCTTCTGGAAGAATGGTCAAACATTCCCATATATACACTTCTAAACCTTGTGGACAGCCTTCCCAGAAGAGTTGAAGCTGTTATAGCTGGAAACAGCGGGCCAATTCAATATTTAAACCTACGGAATAAGACTGGGATGCCATTAAAGTGGTTGTAAACTCTGCAAAAAAAAAAAAAAAAAAACAACCTGCAAGACAAAGGCATAATGAGCTAGTATGCATTGCATACTAGCTCATTATAAAATACTTCCCTTAGAATGATGCTGTTGCAATGGACCCTGTACACCGTTGTGACGGGCGACATGTCCCGGGTTCGCAGTCCTCGGCGCATGCGGGAGCAGCTGGTCACGGCACAGCAGCTGAAAAAATAGCACGTACGTATACAGTGAATATCTCCTAAACTGTGCAAGTTTAGGAGAAATTCATGGTACCAGGGCCGGTACAAGGCAGGGACGGAAGGGGCACATGCCCTGGGCAGTACCATTTGCTATAGGGGGGGGGCGCAGCCTGCAGGTGTTCTGCCACGGCCGCCGCCCGCCAGTGTGTACAATACAACTACTGTCTACAGTGCATTTACAGCGCCCAGCGGCACTGTACAAATTGTCAACTTCGTGCGCTCCTGCATCCTCCCTTCCCTCAGCACAACTACACTGTGTTACAGTTTACTCCCCTACGGAGAAGTCTCGTAGTCCCTGCCAGCGCCGTGACGTCACTCACGGCCGGAGGCGAGGTGGGAGGACGCAGAGGAGCGCAGGGAAGCGGGAGCTGTGTCGGCGCGCTGTTACCTCAAGGAGCCTGGCTGGCTGGCTGGCTGGCTCTAGTAGCTGCTGCTGGATTCTGGAAGGAAGCGAAGGTAGAAGATTGCAGTGTCAGTGTGTGCCAGTGTTCTGAGTCTGAACTTGTGTAAGTAAACACTAAAAAACAGATTAATAAATGGCTGGATTGGGGGAGGGGAGGAGGCTGAGGCGAGGTTGCCATCCCTAATGCTCTGCAATGCCCCACAATACTCTGCAATGCCCCAGAATACTGTGCAATACTCTGCAATGTCCCAGAATACTGTGCAATACTCTGCAATGCCCCACAATGCCCCGCAATACTCTGCAATAACCCACAACACTGTGCAATACTCTGCAATACCCCGCAATACTCTGCAATACTCTGCAATACCCCGCAATACTCTGCAATACTCTGCAATACCCCGCAATACCTTGCAATACCCTGCAATACCCTGCAATACTCTGCAATACCCAGCCTTACTCTGTGATACTTGGCGATACCCCGCCATACTCTGCAATACCCCGCAATACTCTGCAATACTTTGCAATACCCCACAACACTGTGCAATACTCTGTAATACCCCACAATACTGTGCAATACTCTGCAATACCCTGAAATACTCTGCAATACCCCGCAATACTCTGCAATACCCCACAACACTGTGCAATACTCTGCAATACCCCGCAATACTCTGCAATACTTTGCAATACCCCACAACACTGTGCAATACTCTGCAATACCCCACAATACTGTGCAATACTCTGCAATACCCTGAAATACTCTGCAATACCCCACAACACTGTGCAATACTCTGCAATACCCCGCAATACTCTGCAATACTCTGCAATACTCTGCAATACCCCGCAATACAGTGCAATACCCTGCAATACTCTGCAATACCCAGCCATACTCTGCAATAACCCGCTATACTCTGCAATACCCCGCCATACTCTGCAATACCCCGCCATACTCTGCAATACTCTGCAATACCCCGCAATACCCTGCCATACCCAGCTGTACCCTGCAATACTCTGTGATACCCAGCCATACCCTGCCATACCCAGTCATACTCTGCAATACTCGGTGATACCCAGCCATACTCTGCCATACCCAGCCATACTCTACCATACCCAGCCATGCTCAGTTATACCCAGCCATCCTCAGTTATACACAGCCATGCTCGGCCATACCCAGCCATGCTCGGCCATACCCAGCCATGCTCGGCCATACCCAGCCATACCCAGCCATACTCAGCTGTACTCGGCCTCTGTTTGTGGCCAGGCTGTGGAAGTCTCACACACGTGGTATCGCCGTACTCAGGAGGAGGAGGAGAATCTATTTTAGGGTGTCATTTTTGGTATGTACATGCTATGTGTTAGAAATATTGTATAAATGGACAACTTTGTGTTAAAAAAAAATGCGTTTTAGCCACTTCCCGCCCGCCGGTTGTCATATGACGTCCTTGACTTTGTGCGGGGATATCTGAATGAAAAACGGGGGGGGGCGCAGTTTGCCATCTTCGCCCTGGGCACCAAATGGCCTTGTCCCAGCACTGCACGGTACCTACAGGTAAGCCTTACTATAGGCTTACCTGTAGGCAAAAGTGGTTATAAAGGCACTTTGGCACTTTAAAATTCATGTGCGTCCAAAGGCAGGTGTCAAAATACTTTTGGTAATATTATGTATATGAAAAACACACCGCCCCGGGTGACACACATTTTGGGGGGGGGGGGGTGTCAGGCACTGCCCAGGCACCCCAGGTGCTCCTGAACTTTCCCTGTCATGGCAGCTTTGTAAAAACATTGATTGGATCACCAGAGAGCCCAGCGGTGTGGGGGAGGCTGTCTGTAACTCCCCCCTGCCATCTCATCAAGTTAGGCTGTCCCACGAGGATGTTCATTATCTCCCGAGACAGCCAGAGGTGGTGGGTGGGGTTGTATTATGGCTGCCCCCTCCACTCCTCCTATAGACTCCTCCCCTCAGGCTGACCCCCTCCCGCAGCTAAAGAAGAAAGAGGAGGAGAGACCACACACACCACAGCAGCCCGGGAATCTTCTGACATGCTGTAAGTGACTGAGCAATGCACACTGTCACTACATTCAGATCTAATCTGTTTCTATAATACCACCCTAACCTGGCACTATATAGTATATCACCCTAACCTGGCACTATATACCACCCTGACCTGGCACTATATACCACCCTGACTGTATGTACCACCCTAACCTGTCTCTATATACCACCCTGACCT